>NC_061511.1:230006373-230196187 GCF_022539505.1 Lolium rigidum | reverse complement strand
CGCTTGTCAACACCTTCTGCTCCTCGTTGGGATCGACATTCTTACTTATCGAAAATACTACGATACACCCCCTATACTTGTGGGTCATCACATGGTTTGTGTAAAAAAGGTTGGAAGGAGTGCCACATAAACATGCAAATAATTCATGGGAGCCGCTCTTGGGAGTCCGGTTGGCGAGGTAGTTGGTGTACCCATTACCATTCGTTGACAACAACAAACACCTCTCAAAATAATTTTACTCTTGTTTTAAAAATGAAAAGCTCTAGCGCATGTTAATCCCTGCTTCCCTCTGCGAAGGGTCAATCTTTTACTTTTATGTTGTGTCTCCATTATTTCTTTGAGCACTATCTTGAGAGCACAACTCGTCATTCTTAGTATAATATGCTTGTCTCAAAATATGATTGATTGTGGTATAACTTTGATGCTTTTATCTTTGACAATCACTACTTCTAGTCTTTCTATGAACTCCGGAGGTGCTCGGGCATTTATGTTTTGCCGATCAAATACGGGCAAGCGAGATACCACTTTATCATGCTCTCTTATGAACATTGCAATCCCGCTTATATACATGATTCATGATGCTTATTATTAATTGTTGGTACCTCTCCATGATTGACATAGCTGTTAGATGATCTTATTTGCATGTATCTCATTATGAACTGCTTAAGTATTAGCCATAGCATGAGAATATATACATCATATGAGCAAATGTGTTCGTGAAAGTTCTTTTATCGCTCGGTTGTTAACCGAATTGCTTGAGGACAAGCAATAAGCTAAGCTTGGGGGAGTTGATACGTCCAAAACGTATCTACTTTCCCGAACACTTTTGCTATTGTTTTGCCTCTAATTTGTGTATTTTGGATGCAACTAACACGGACTAACGCTGTTTTCAGCAGAACTGTTCTGGTGTCTCGTTTTTGTGCAGAAATCCAACTTTCGGGAAATCCTCGGAATTTATGCAGAAGGCCCTATTTTCCGAGAATACTGACGGAGCCAGAAGGACAAGTAAGGTGGAGGCCCGAGGGCCCCGCACCATAAGGCGGCGCGGCCTAGGGGGGCCCGCGCGGCCCTATGGTGTGGCCCCCTCGGCCGGCCTCCGACGCCCTCCTTCGGACTATATAATGCCTTCGACCTAAAAACGCACGGGGAGAAGTCGAAGTCGCCAGAAAGCCTCCAGAACGCCGCCACATCGTGAAACTCCGTCGCGGGAGCCAGAAGTCTCCGTTCTGGCACTCCGCCGGGACGGGGAATTGGAGGAGATCATCGCCATCATCACCACCGACGCCTCTCCATCAACCAGCCATGCTTCCCCCATCCATGTGTGAGTAATTCCCCCGCTGTAGGCCGAAGGGGATGGTAGGGATTGGATGAGATTGGTCATGTAATAGCATAAGATTGTTAGGGCGTAGTGCCTAGTGTCCGTAATTGGTACTTTGATGATATTGTTGCAACTTGTTATGCTTAATGCTTGTCACTAGGGCCCGAGTGCCATGATCTCAGATCTGAACATGTTATTATTTCATCATGATATTCATTGTTTATGGTCTTACCTGCAAGTTGTATACACATGTCGCTGTCCGGAACCGATGGCCCCGAAGTGACAGAAATCGGGACAACCGGAGGGGATGGTAGTGATGTGAGGATCACATGTGTTCACGGAGTGTTAATGCTTTGCTCTGGTACTTTATTAAAAGGAGTACCTTAATATCCAGTAGATTCCCTTGAGGCCCGGCTGCCACCGGCTGGTAGGACAAAAGTTGTTGTGCAAGTTTCTCATTGCGAGCACGCACGACTATAATTGGAACACATGCCTATTGATTGCTTTGTACTTGGACACTGTTTTATTATTATCTGCAAATGCCCTGCTATGATTGTTACATGAGTTTCTCTCATCCATGCAACGCCCGTCATCCGTCCCCGTGCCTACAGTATTTTAATCCTGCTGTTTACTATAATCACTACTGCTGTCTTTGTTACTCTATGCTCGTTATTTCACTACCGCTATCGCTATAAAACTGTTACTACTCGATAAACTCTTGCGAGCAAGTCTGTTTCCAGGTGCAGCTGAATTGACAACTCCGCTGTTAAGGCTTCCAAGTGTTCTTTGTCTCCCCTTGTGTCGAATCAATAAATTGGGTTATACTACCCGCGAAGACTGCTGCGATCCCCTATACTTGTGGATCATCAATCACCACCGATGCCTCTCCATCAACCAGCCATGTTTCCCCCATCCATGTGTGAGTAATTCCCCCGCTGTAGGCCGAAGGGGATGGTAGGGATTGGATGAGATTGGTCATGTAATAGCATAAGATTGTTAGGGCATAGTGCCTAGTGTCCGTAATTGGTACTTTGATGATATTGTTGTAACTTGTTATGCTTAATGCTTGTCACTAGGGCCCGAGTGCCATGATCTCAGATCTGAACATGTTATTGTTTCATCATGATATTCATTGTTTTATGATCTTACCTGCAAGTTGTATACACATGTCGCTGTCCGGAACCAATGGCCCCGAAGTGACAGAAATCGGGACAACCGGAGGGGATGGTAGTGATGTGAGGATCACATGTGTTCACGGAGTGTTAATGCTTTGCTCCGGTACTCTATTAAAAGGAGTACCTTAATATCCGAGTAGATTCCCTTGAGGCCCGGCTGCCACCGGCTGGTAGGACAAAAGATGTTGTGCAAGTTTCTCATTGCGAGCACGTACGACTATAATTGGAACACATGCCTATTGATTGCTTTGTACTTGGACACCGTTTTATTATTATCTGCAAATGCCCTGCTATGATTGTTACATGAGTTTCTCTCATCCATGCAACGTCTGTTATCTGTCCCCGTGCCTACAATATTACTACTGCTGTCTCTGCTACTCTGCTGCTGTTATTTCACTACTGCTACTGCTATAAAACTGTTACTACTGATAAACTCTTGCGAGCAAGTCCGTTTCCAGGTGCAGCTGAATTGACAACTCCGCTGTTAAGGCTTTCAAGTATTCTTTGTCTCCCCTTGTGTCGAATCAATAAATTGGGTTATACTACCCGCGAAGACTGCTGCGATCCCCTATACTTGTGGGTCATCAGCGATCGCTACCGAGGATAGCCCACACATAAACGGCGCTGACATGGTCATTTCTGGTTGTCCTCATTATCGTCTCGCTTCTCGGTGGTGGTGGCTCGTTCGATAGGGTCTAGCGACCATGTGGCTATAGGAAGAAGGGCGCGTTGAGACGGGGTGAGGAATGGAGCGTAGAGGTGCACGGTTTAATATAACTCGCACACTCCTGCCCATAGGAATTAATTAGGCTAGGCTATGCTCGCACTAGCGAGTTCTACGTACGGTTGTAGGCCTGATCTAGTGCATGTTTTTCAAATCTCGATCTGGTCTAGCCTGGTGCAGGCCCGCCGGCAACATCCTCCTCTTCCCGGTGGCCACAGGGCACAAGTAGCATGGTGTTTTCACCAGGGAAGCCATTGGGGGTGATCAGCCATAGGGGGTGATCACTACAGAGAGAGGGCGTAAGGCGATAAAGATCGATGAACGGGGTGACACATTGTGTTTTTCCCAGGTTCGGGGCCCCATGCACCGGAGGAAACACATACTCCTGCTTGTCTGAGATTATCACGATGTGCAGGTTACAGATGTGTTTTATGGAAGTCCTAAGGCGCCCTGCATGTCGTCTTATAAAGCGAGTTGGTCCTAAGATTTGCAGGGAGAACCGTAACCCTTCGACCTCACGCTGTGGAGAGGAAGGAGTTGCTCCACATGTGTTCGGAGCCGTCCTAGCAAAAAGAGAATATTGGAAGCGGCCATGGTGGTGGCGGGGTTCATGATGAAGATAAGTGGTGGCGGCATGACAACACGAGCAAATGGCAACATTGCCGTGCGTGTAAAAGTGTGGCGACCTTGCAGCACATGTGAGCAGTGCTGCATCGGCCTGAATTTCCCCTCGAGGGCTCTTCTCTCACGTGCAGTGTCGAGGAAGAGGATAGCTAGAGATGGGGAAAGGTAACCCTGGATAGAGAAAACATGGGTATCTACTTCATCCATTCCTTTCTATTACGTGTATTTCGGGTGAAGAAAACTATATATCTTGGTAGGTCGATCATACCTATTGATTTCGATGTATTTTTTTACCAAGGATTACTTTCCAATACATTTAGGCGCAACACAAAGGTGATGCAAAAAAAAAAAAACTAGCCCAACTACCTCCCATCGCCATCTCCCCTCATTGTTATCATTTAGTAATACTAGGCAAAGCCTAACAAATGGTGCTGCCAGGATCATTTCTTGTTGCTTTCTTCGTTCTCTCGGGCATTTAGTAATACTAGGCAAAGCCTACACAACAAATGGTGCTGCCAGGATCATTTCTTGTTGATTTCTTCGTTCTCTCGCTCTCGGTGATGGTGGCTGGCGATTCCGTGGCTACAAGAAGAAGGTTGTGTCAAGGGGTGCGGCCGGTGCGGCGTGATTATTTTCCTCACGGAGAAATCTCGTAACTTCAGTTAACATCTCCTGCACCGCCCCCCTACCCCCCTACACCTCCCTCGCTGACGCAATCACTAGCGTTGAGCCTTGGTATTCCTCTCCACTGACGGCGATGGCTCCAATTCGCTACATGGTGGTTCTAGATACATCGCAACGCTATCTCCTCTCTCTATGTGGTATGGCTCTCGGTCGGCTCCGGCCTAGCATTGCAACAGACTTTGTTAGGGAATGGTCTACTACTCCTATCTCTTGGTGGGCCCTTAGTAGTCGATGCATTTTCATGTTTGATCTCGTGTATCCTACACGGACAGTGAGATCAAGGCTGCTCTTTTTCAAATGGGACCGACTAAATCGCCAGGGCCGGATGGTTTCCCGGCGCTTTTTTATCAGACTCATTGGGATTTCTTCCAAGCGGAAATTTGTAATGCTGTGAGATGTTTTTTGGAAGGAGGGGAGATTCCAGAGGGGCTGTGTGATTCAGTTATTGTACTCATCCCCAAGGTGGCACATCCGGATCTCTTGACAAATTTTCGCCCAATAAGTTTATGCAACGTGCTTTATAAAATTGCTTCTAAAGTGTTAGCCAACAGATTGAAGGTGATTCTGCCTCATATCATTTCTGAATACCAAAGCGCCTTCGTTCCCGGCCGTCTTATTTCCGACAATGCTTTGGTGGCATTTGAGTGTTTGCACACCATTCGTAAACAACAGTCCAAGCAGCCACACTTCGCCTTGAAGATTGACATGATGAAGGCATATGATCGTGTGGAGTGGGTCTATCTCCATGGTTGTTTAGAGAAGCTTGGTTTTGACCCGACATGGATTAGCACGATCATGAGATGTGTCACGTCTGTTCGTTATGCAGTGCGTGTCAATGGAGACCTTACCATGCCGATCGTACCCTCGCGAGGAATTCGTCAAGGGGATCCGATCAGTCCGTACCTCTTTATGTTATACACTGAAGGACTCTCCTGTTTGTTGAATGCCATGCAGAATAGTGGTGCTTTGAGTGGCATCAAGAATGGGAGGAATGGACCAGCTATCTCTCACTTATTGTTCGCAGATGATAGTATCTTTTTTGCAAAAAGTGACCCCTGTAGTGTGGAGGCCTTGAAGGAAACACTTAATACTTATTGTGCGGGCACAGGGCAAAAGATCAATCTGCAAAAATCGTCAGTATTTTTTGGCTCCCATTGCAAGGATGCCATTAAATCATATGTCAAGACCATGCTTGAGGTGCAGAATGAGGCGCTGCAGGAGACCTACTTGGGTATGCCCACACATGTGGGACGATCACCGACTAGCACCTTCAAGTTCTTGCCAGATCGTATGTGGAATAGATCAAATGGATATACAGAGAGGCCAATGTCGAGGGCGGGAAAAGAAACTTTTCTGAAATCCGTCATTCAGGCTATTCCTACTCATGTCATGAATTGTTTTGAGCTCCCGGTGGCCACATGTGATACTATGAGATGTACAATCTCAAATTCGTGGTGGGGAGTGGAGAACGGGAAGATGAAATGCACTGGCGCTCATGGGAGTGGCTCTCAACACCAAAATCGCTTGGTGGTATGGGTTTCCGTGATATGTCTCTTTTTAATCAAGCGATGCTCGGAAAACAGTGTTGGCGGCTGTTAACTGTCACAGATTCGCTGTGTGCGAAGGTTCTGAAGGGAAGATACTACCCGAATGGAAGCTTCTGGTCTGCGTCATGTCCGAGAACTGCTTCATATACTTGGCGGAGTCTAATGTTTGGGAAGGATCTTCTATCCAGGGGTATTCGCTGGGGTGTGGGAAATGGATCGACAATTCAAATCACCAAGGATAAATGGATCCCTGACACCCCGGCCTATTTAGTGAACCCGATGGTTCCTTTATCTGATGGACAAACTGTTGATACCTTGATAAATAGTGAGTCCATGAGTTGGAATGAAGTGCGGCTACGTGAAGTATTCCATGAACAGATCGTGCGCAAGATCCTAACTGTACCTATCAGCTCACAAGGTGAGAACGACTTTGTATCATGGCCCTTCACAAAAAATGGATGCTACACTGTACGTTCAGCTTACAATTTAGCACGTACTGAGCAGTTTCATTGTGCAAGAAGTAATTCCCGCAAGGGTTCTAGCTCACGGCAATGTGAAGAAGAGAAGGGATGGAAAAGAATATGGGCAATCAATGCGCCACAGAAGATGAAAATTATTTTATGGAGATTTTCCCATGATTGTCTTCCGACTGGATTTCAACTTTGTCGGAGACATATACCAGCACCCGATACTTGCATTTTTTGCAACCGGGTGGAACGTGTAGAACATACCTTTCTTTTCTGCAGCTATGCTGAGGAGGTTTGGGAGGCCATTAAGGAGTGCTATGGCATTCATCTCCAACGTCGTTTCTTCCTATCACCTCGCCAATGGCTGTTTGATGTGCTTGAGAGGTGTTCAGGTATTCAGACAACAACTATTACTTTGACCTTCTGGCATTTATGGGAGGCTAGGAATGATGCGAGGAATAATGAGGGGATTATACACCCTCGAAGAATTGTCGAGAAGATCAAGGCATATGTTGATATGGTGGTTCTGCATTGCTTCAAGAATCCCCGGGCTTCCCGGTGTGAGTCATCATCATCACCTTTGAAATGGACTCCGCCGCCGGCCGGCACTATCTTGATGAATGTAGACGCCGCTATTTTTGCATCATCTCGACGTATGGGTATTGGTGCTGTGATTCTGGACCATCGTGGAGAATGTTTGGCAGGCTTCAGTGATCATCTCCCAGAGGTCACGACACCAGAATTGGCGGAGGCGCTAGCCATCAGGCGAGCAACCTCTTTTGCGCATACTCAGGGTCATCGGTTTCTAATTGTGGCATCTGATTATCTATCCGTGATCCATAGGCTTAATGATCCAGCGATGGATCGATCCGGCCTGGGTGCAGTAGTGGCAGATATCAAATTGATGGCGACATCCTTTCAGTCTTGCAGTTTCAAGCATATTCCCCGTGGTTTGAATAGTGCGGCTCATCAGTTAGCTCGTTCCAGTGAACTATCTAATTTTTTCAGTTTTCATGGTATTGTTCCGGAGTTTATCCGGCAATATTTATGTACTGATGTTAAAGTTTGAATAAAGAGCGCGCTTTTCCCTCAAAAAAAAAAACCTCTTACTTTCTTTTTGCACTTTGAATAAGATCGGCTGGGTGCTGAGCGTAATACTTATAAGCTTCTCAATAAATCCCTTCGTCTGGAAAAAAAAGTACTTCTCGGATCAGGTCAGGTGGTAGCTAATGCGTTCCTAATATATCTGGCCAATGGCTGAAGCCAATTATTACTCTACAGTACACTCAACTTATGCCACACCAGCTGGGTATAAATACCTGGCCAGGCCCCTTCCCACCGTCGTCCAAGGCAAAGAGATAGACAACCAGACCGGCGTCCGGCGAGATCGATGGCAGTCATGAAGACGAGCGTCGTTTTGGGGCTCTTTCTGCTCCTGTCGGTGGTCGTTCATGCGTAAGTGTTCCTGATTGGTTTCTTTCTGTTCCGCACTTGTGCTCTGTTCGTTCTTTCCGTCACGAACCAATTTTTGTTCTGCTATGTTCTCTATGGCTAAGTAGTTGGACGTGTCTAGGGAGCAAACAGAGCACTAGTGGAAAACAGGCCTTTTGATCCGGGTGGTTAGGGCCTTTTGTCGCGGGCGGCCAGCCGCGATAAGCAAGACGCGATAAAAGGGAGGCCTTTTATCCCGGGTCGCTTACGACCCGCGACATAAGGTCCACCACGTGGCAGCCGCGGGGCGCGCAGGGCGCAGGCCCTTTTGTCGCGGGCGGTATTACCACCCGCGACAAAAGGCCCTCTACGTGGCGCGCGCACAACGCTTCTGCTTTAGGGTTTGAGGGGTGCAGCACCCCTCCCCCCGCCACCGATCGCCTGTTATTTCATTTTTTTCGTTCGAAAATAAAAGTTGCATATATTTGTACGCTACTAGAAGTTGTACACGTTCATTCATTATATATATATATAGATCGATCAAACAAATATTGGAAGCAGAAGTCGATTCCCCTTACACATATTCGTAGGTTCCCTACATATATACATGGAGCTCACGATCGACAAACGGTACTAACGACCGTCTATTTGGAGGTAGAGCATCTATTTGGACTAAACAAGCCTTTATTGTTTATTACTTCTCTAACCAAAAGTCCCGCCAGTTCCTCCGCGATTTCTAGTGCGTGTTCCTTTGGTTGGAGTCTGTCCCGCATGAAGTCGACCTATATACGAAAATGAGATGAGTATGACTATATCAGTCTTGATAACGAAATATTGATGATAATAAATAAAGTTGTGAATGTTATTGCTTACGTCGAATTTATTTTGGTTCTGCTTCTCAGTGGTTAACATGCGAATGGACTCGCAAACGTAGTATCCACATAGATTCGTCCCTTGTGGCTGCTGGGGGCACGGTACAGGAGTAAATGTTAGCTTCTTTGCAAAGGTAATCTCCTTATGAACATTCTTCAAAGCTTGCCAAGCCCTGCCAGGCAAAAGAATGATTGAATGAGTGGATAATTAATTGATATCTCACGAAAGATAAAGCGCGGCGATGAAGGAAATTACACTTGGAGCAACTTCGCAAGTCCTGGAACCCGTCCAGGCCTCTACTCAGTGGGTCTTTTACTTCAACTATTCCCTTATCAGGTTAAATGTCTAGTAGAATCCAGTGGAAGCTGCACATGTTATGCATATACGTCAGGAATTACACTTAACATCGAGTAAGAAAAATTGAATGTGCATAAAAGATCATTAAGACTCTCACTCGTAGTTGTAAGGAAACAATATTGAATCACAGAAATATTGCTCCCCCAAAAACCTTAGTAGGTTTCTCCCCGTATCTTCGCGTTTATGCTTCACCGTTTCAACATGTATTTTATCTGGGTCAACAAACCCAACATTGATAATATTATTACTTTTGCATTCACTGATCTTCAGTCTGCATAAGAGAACCCATAAGATATAATGAGTATATATATGCAATGAAAACGAACATGAACTGAATGAAAATGAACTTATATGTAGTTAACAACTTACAAGCAATAGCAACTCATGAGAGATTTGTCGAGGGCTTCTAGATTGAATAACTGCCAGAGTTCATTCATCTCATTATGGATCTCCTCCTTTCGGTAGTAATATTCCCATGGTATACTCGCCACGATGTACATTATGTTCTCCTTGCATGCATCAAGGTACCACTGATGCAAATTCCGCATATGTGTTGGCAGTTTATGCAGCTGCTCTCTGCTGACCAAGTCGGCCCCGTAGACAAATTTAGGAGCTATATCAGCGGTGGGTATTGCAGCATCTGTTGCAGACAGCAATTCCTCCACGGTAACTGAACAAGCAGCCGCTATCCTTGCAGCTTCTTCCATATCGATACCACCATGATGTTCCTGGTATAGCTTGGGAACATTAAGCACTTTGAGTGCTGGGATCGATTGTTTGGGCTGAGCACCGAGGAGGGGAACTTCCTTTCTCTGTTTGCCTTTTGTCGTTTGCTTGGCCTTGAGGGGTGCACTTGTTGAACTTGACTTTTTCTCATCTGCACTTCTAGCTGATGATTTGCTCGTGCCAGCAATGTCCTTCTCCTTAGCCTTTTCATCCTTCTTTTGGTCAATTACCTTCGCAAGAGTGCGTGTATAGTCATCCTTCTTCTCGTGTAACTCATACTTGCGATGGTGTGTCCGGAAAACTAGTAGCATATTCTATTTGCTTCTCTGTGTATGGCTCGGCGGCTGGAGGTTTTGGCTTATGAAAAAAATCATAATTGTATTTCTTAACAATGGCATCATTTTCCTCCGGGGTACGATCGTAAGGACGGGGGGGAGGAACCTTTGGTACTTTTGGGAGGGGCGACTTCTTGCGGACAGGACTCTTGAAACGCTTCCGGCTGGGTGCATTCCGAGTCTTAGTGGGCGGAGGCGGCGGCGCTGGAGATGGAGATGGACTACCGATGTCGTGGTCGACGTCGTACCCACGGGGTGATGGTGGCGACATGTGATCGGTAGGAGGAGGTGATGGTGGCCTGCGATCACCCGGAGGAGGTGATGGTGACCTGCTGGGACGACCGGTACTAGGTGCTACCCAGCCCGGCAGCCTGATGTTCTTCTTTTCCCGAGAGAATGATTTCTCCCGAAGACCTCTCCGAGTGTAAGCCCCCCATCACCTCCGGGGATATCGAGCTCCAATGTCTCCCACGACGGGACAAGCCGAATCCACCCCGACACGAGCATAGCCAGCTGGAATCGGATTGCCATGCCATGTTGCCGGCTCACCTTCGGGTCCAAATGCCGGTAAGACATAGCCGACCGCCACCTTAAAGAAACCTTCCTGAACACCTCATGGAGATCACAAGGTGTTTGCTCCTTGATTCCATCCAAGGGGTCGCCAGGACCGGCATCTATCATCATCCGTGTAGGAGGGGCCTCCGAGTCGGCCACGCTGCTGTCTCGTCGCTGAGATATGTCAGCGGTATTATCTGGCGGGCGCTGTCCTTTTAGTTCATTTATCTCCCGCTGCTGCTGCTGAAGCTCCCGCTGCTGCTGGTCAAGTCGGCGTTGGAACTCGGCCATCCGGTCATTCTGCACCTCCAGCTGGCGTTGTTTAGCTCTCGCTCGGCTTCTATAAGTCTCCGCGTCGGCCGGAAACCCAAGCGACCACGGAACACTAGGGCCGAAGCCTCTTGTTCGTCCTCCCTTCTCGGGATTACCGAGGACAAGCGTCGGCAAGTCTTTCTCTCTATCGGGAGCAAACTTTAGTTTTCCCGCCTTTATATCTGTCGTCACTTCAATCCATTTTTGCCTGGGTACCCTAACCCTGGTGTCACTTTCAACAATGTTCCCTGTCTTCATGTCATACTCACAGCCATGCGCGAGGAACCAATTTCGAGCCCTAGTGTCCCATCCTTCTCGCGTGGGTTATGGAGTGATCCCGTTCAGCTCCATCTCAGCCTCTTGTGCATCCCACTTAGGCATGGCTCTTCCGTAGCCCCCTCGCCCCGTATGATGGTGATATTTCTTCTCGCTTGCATTCTTCTTGTTTTTCGTTGACAGAGTTCACAGCCTCCTCCGATTCTTTGTACCTCACAAATTCTTCCCGAGTTATGCTCCTGCTTCGCTAGGTAGTTCTCGAATAATGGAGGCTTCTTGTCTTTCTTATAATTTTTCCATAACCGGTTCTTATACGCCCGGAAAAGTTCCCCCATCTTCTTAAGAGCCCATTTCTTCACTAGCGCCCGCTGCTTAGCATTCTCGGACTCCGATCCCAAATCCGGCAAAGTGAAATGTGCCATGAGGTCTCCGAAAAGTGTGTCTTTGTACCTATCGGCAACCTGATTTTCGGACACATTCTTGGTCTTGTTCCATTCTCTGACAGTGATCGGGATACGATCTCTAACCACAACTCCGCACTGATTTTTGAACTTCACTCCGACAATCTCGGGTACCACCGGTTGGCCTTCCGGTGATATAGCTTCAATTGTGAAGTGGTCTTTTTTGGTCAACTTCTTTGCCGGGCCTCGTTTCTCTATCTTATCTTCGGAGGCCTAAGAGAATACATATATATAGAATTGCATTAATGCCTCTATACTAATGTCTCAATACATATGTACATATAGAATTCCATTAATACCTCGTCATGCTCGGAGCCGTCGGCTTCTCCGTCACCGGAGCCGTCGTCGGCTTCTCCGTCACCGGAGCCGTCGGCTTCTCCATGACCGGAGCCGTTGGCTTCTCCATGACCGGAGCCGCGGGCTTCTCCATCACCGGAGTCGCGGTCTTCTCGGTCGGCTTCTGTACCATCGCGGATTATTTTCGCGAACATGTCTTCCTGTTCCAAGTCCCGTTGGAATGGATCCATTGTTTCTGCAAAAGAATTAAATCGATAAGTACATGTTCTAACCCTAACCCTAATCAAACACAAACCAAACCCTAACCCTAATCAAACACAAACCAAACCCTAACCCTAATCGGCGACACGTGTTTGCGAGAGGGAGAGGGTGTCGGCGACGCGTGTTTGCGAGAGGGAGAGGGTGTTGGCGACGCGTGTTTGCCAGAGAGAGGGAGAGGGTGTCGGCGACGCGTGTTTGCGAGAGGGAGATGGTGTCGGCGACGCGTGTTTGCGAGAGGGAGAGTGTGTCGGCGACGCGTGTTTGCGAGAGAGAGAGAGGGTGTCGGCGACGCTAGTTTGCGAGAGAGAGAGGGTGTCGGTTTGCGAGAGAGGGTGTCGGTGTCGGTGGAGAGAGGGTGTCGATGTCGGCGACACATGTTTGCGAGAGAGAGAGAGGGTGTCGGCGACGCTAGTTTGCGAGAGAGAGAGAGGGTGTCGGTTTGCGAGAGAGGGTGTCGGTGTCAGTGGAGAGAGGGTGTCGGTGTCGGTAAATACATATACTAAACATTTTTCAACCTAAAACTAATCAATTACATACTAACTAAACTAACTAATTACATTACATACTAAACTAACTAAACTAACTAATTACATACTAACTAAACTAACTAATTACATACTAACTAAACTAACTAAACTAAACTAATTACATATGAACTAATTACATACTAACTAAACATTATATACTAACTAATTACATACTAACTAAACTAACTAATTACATTACTAACTAATTACATACTAACTAAACTAACTAATTACATTACTAACTAATTAATAACTAATTAACACAATTAAGTAAAAAAAATGAAAAAAAATGAAAACCAGGGCGCCCGCGAGCAGGCGCGGCGGCGCTACCTCGGGCTTGCAGACGGCGGCGGCGGCGGCCCGAGGACGACGACGCGCAGGTGGCGGCCGGCGGCGGCGGCGGCCCGAGGACGCAGGCGGCGGCCGAGGCGCGGCGCGGCGCGGCGCGAGGGCGCAGGCGGCGGCCGAGGGCGCAGGCGGCGGCCGAGGCGCGGCGCGGCGCGAGAGGCGGCAGAGGAACGGCGGCGGCCCGAGAGGAAGAGGCGGGGGCGGCGCAGAGGGCGGCGGCCGGAGGCGAGGAAGACGGCGGCGGCGCGGCCAATTTCGGCAGCCTGGCGGCGCAAAACGGCTAAGTGTTGGCCTCCAGGAGTCGCGGGTGGCGGCTCCGCCCGCGGCTCTGCGCTCTTATACCCAACCCCCTTTTGTCGCGGGTGGGGGCTTGACCCGCGACAAAAGACCCCCCCCTTTTGTCGCGGGTGGGGGCTTGACCCGCGACAAAGGGGGTCTTTGTCGCGGGTCAAGCCCCCACCCGCGACAAAAGGCCTTTGGGGCTGATCCGCGGCACAGCCCATCCAACGGCTCTGGCCGTTTGAATCCAACGGCCTAGAGCCGTTGGATGGGCTGTGCCACGGATCAGCCCATCTAGAGCCTCTTCACCCTTTCTTTTTTGTAATTTAAATTAAAAAAACCATTATTTCAATAACTTTTGAATGGTAACTCAAATACAAATGTTTTATATATGAATATTGATCAGAAAAAGGTAATGAACATGAATATGACATCCATATACCTTTTTGCATCTCGCGTCATATGAAACGTTGATAGTCGGGTATGTTTCACCCCTGTGCACCGCCGCCGTGCCACACGTGTCGCGTCCCGTCGACGCCGTCGTGCGACGTGTGGCCACCGCTTCCACGTGCCTCACCCGTCGACGCCGTCGTGCGACGTGTGGCCACCGCTTCCACGTGCCTCACCCACCGACGCCGTCGTGCGACGTGTGGCCACCGCTTCCACGTGCCTCACCCGTCGACGCAGGCGTGCGACGTGTGTAGCCGTGGCTTACACGTGCCATGCCCCGCGTGCGCTATATATAGCGACGAGTGCGGGTGCAACCACACGTCGCCACCGCCTCCTCCGCTCATTCATCTCTGGGATGCCTCCACGTCGTCGAGGGGCGTCCGGTTTCCGTGGCATTCGAGTGCGTCCAAGCGGTAGGTTCTACGCCGAGATACGCGCCGGTGGCTTCCGCCTCACCCTCGGCACGTACAACACGCCAGAGCTGGCGGCGCGCGCTTACGACGCGGCGGCGTGGCGTTTTCGGCGGCCACGGCGCGACATGAACTTTCCGGATGTTGAATCGCTAGAGGAGGCAGAGTTCCTCGCGCCACCGCCGTGCCTCGTCGACGACGAGGACCGTCGACGGCACCGCCAGGTGCAGCGCAGGATCGCCATCGCCGAGCACGACGAGTAGTTGATGCGCCAGTGGAGGGCGCAGTTCCCCAACGACGTCGAGAACACCGACGCGTTCTTCGCTATCCTTAGGGCACAACGCAGGTCCAACAGGCGCCACCGTCGGGCCGTCACCAACTTCGAGCTCGAGAACCCGAATACAACTTGGACCGAAGACGACCCTCGGTGGGATGACATTTGGACGGAGACAACCTCCGACGATGACTGAGACTAGACTAGTAATTTATCTATTTTATTGTAATTTTAATAAAGTCGTTGTCGGTTCTATTAGTTTAAATTTAGTTTATAAAGTCGTTGACGGTTGTTTGTTCAATAAAGTGGTTGACACGAAATTTATTACGACTGAACTGAAATTAAAGTACAGAGCTCAACTGAAAATTAAGATACATGGCCAGATTCGAATGTTGGAGCCATTCAATCATAGTCGTGCCTAGCCCTATAATACTCGCCACTGTAGTCATCATAGTCGCCGATGTCATCGTCGCTAGCATCGGGGTCGCGGTTGTCCAACCTCGGCGGGTGAGCACGCGTGGGCTGGGATTGAGGGTAGCGCAGGCGGGGGCCACGATAGGCCAGGACGCTCCGGAGAGTCCGGCCGCGCCACCACCTCCGACGGCCGGCCTCGTTGAAGTTCGAAGGAGGCGGGCCGTCCTCCTCGTGCACCGGCAACCGCCCTCTCACGCCGATTGATGAAGAAGCTGTCCCAAGTCGGGCTGTAGTCGGGATGCCACTGGGGATTCCTCCGCTGCTCAGGCGTGAGCTCGAAATAGTAGTGGTTCGTGATGGCCATCTCGCGTGGCACACCAAGGGGGATAGGAGGGACCGGTACGCCTCCGACGCTCAGCAACCAGCCGGTCGGGACGCGGTAGCCGGGCGGGCAGGGGTAGTTCGAGGCGCAAAGCGCCTCCGCCTCCCGGGGTGTTAGACATACGATGGAAGCCATGGGAGAGAGTGATGAGGTTTGCAGATATGAGTCCAAGCCTACATATATATAGTGGAAAAATGGCGGGAATGCGGGAAGAAAATAGGCGGGAACGAAGTGGCGCGCGAAACTTTCATCCCGGGTGGAGGCTCAAACCGCGACAAAAGACTGGGGGAGGCTTATCTAGGAGGGCCTTTTGTCACGGTTGGTGGCTGCAACCGCGACTAAAGCTATCGGCAGGATAATAAGGATGTGTCGGTAACCTTTTGTCACGGTTGGTGGCTGCAACCGCGACTAAAGCTGTCGGCAGGATAAGGATGTGTCGGTAACCTTTTGTCACGGTTGGTGGCTGCAACCGCGACTAAAGCTGTCGGCAGGATAAGGACGCGTGGGTGGACGCACTGCTCGATGAGATAAAGCATGTAGCGCACGACGGCCTGTCGAAGGAATAAGACAAAGTAGAAGCGGTGCTGCGGCCGGTGGGTTCTCATTATTACATAAATGTAGAGATTGTCTTGGGAACTATATATGAAGAATACATTATTACATCGCCATCTAGTGTTGTGATCTTCTACGCCGTAGCCATGGAGAATCTTCATCATTTAGCAAGATGCTTGGGTCAATTTTCACCGTGAAGGGCGGAATTTCTTTAAACTTATTATAATCTTCTGACATGTCTGTCTTGTCATCCACTCCCACGATGTTTCTTTTCCCCGAAAGAACTATGTGGCGCTTTAGCTCCTCGATTGATGTATTCTTTTGTTGATTTCTTTTTCTTGATTTGCTAGACATGTCCTTCACGTAGAAAACTTGAGCCACCTCGCTGGCTAGGACAAAAGGCTCGTCCGAGTACGCAAGATTGTTGGGATCCACTCGTTATCATACCGTACTTATCGTCAATATGTATAGCGCTGAGCTTCACCCATTTGCACCGAAACAAAGGGACCTTAAAAGTGGGACCATAGTCAAGTTCCCATATCTCCTCTATGTATCCATAATATGTGGTGGTCTGTCCATTCTCGTCTGTTGCATCGAAGCGGACACCGCTGTTTTGGTTGGTGCTCTTTTTATCTTGGTCCCATTTATCTCGTACCCTTGGAATGTACATATGTTTGAAGATGGTAACCTGGCCAACAAGTACAGCTGCTCCACCGTAGATGGGTCATTAATGAGATGTCTTTGCAACCAACTGCCGAAGGTATTCATGTGTTGACGTGTAATCAAGGACTCGGGCTGGCCCGGGTTTATTTCTCGTAAAACATTCTTATGTTTCTCGATGTACGGAGCCACCAAGCTGGAATTGTATAGAACTGTGTAGTGTGCTTGATTGAAAGAAATCTTGTCCCTCCACACCGTTGCTTTCCTTCCTAGTGTGCCTTTTCCGAGTCAGCCTCCCCTCATACCGAGATTCAGGAACACCAATCGGCTTAAGGTCGGGAAGAAAGTCAACACAAAACTCAATGACCTCCTCGGTTCCGTAGCCCTTTGAGATACTTCCTTCCGGCCTAGCTCGGTTATGAACATATTTCTTTAAGACTCCCATGAACCTCTCGAAGGGGAACATATTGTGTAGAAATACAGGACCGAGAATTCTAATCTCTTCAACTAGGTGAACGAGGAGGTGCGTCATAATATTGAAGAAGGATGGTGGGAACAACAACTCGAAGCCGACAAGACATTGGACCACATCTTCCTGTAATCCCGACAAAGTTTCGGATCCATTACCTTCGAGAAATTGCGTTCGGGAATGCACATATCTTCACAATGGCTAGTCGAACATTTTCCGGTAGAAGTCCCCTCAACGCAATCGGAAGCAATTGTGTCATAAGCACGTGACGAGTCATGGGACTTCGGGTTCTGGAATTTTTTCTCCTTCATATTTACTATCCCCTTTATATTCGACGAGAAACCAGACGGAACCTTGATACCGAATAGGGCTTCAAAAAAGATCTCCTTCTCTTGTTTGGTAAGAGCATAGCTGGCAGGCCCTACAAACCGCCCTGGATGATTGCCGTTTCGTCCTTTATGAAGTTCCTGGTCCTCCCGTGCTTCGTTGTATCTTTTGTCTTTCCATACACGCCCAGAAAACCTAGAATATTCACACAAATATTCTTGGTCAGGTGCATCACGTCGATTGCAGAGCGGACTTCCAGGACTTTCCAATATTCTAGCTCCCAGAAAATAGATTTCTTCTTCCACATGGGCGCGTGTCCGTCATCGTCTTTCGGAACAGGTCGACTGCCTGGACCCTTTCCAAAGATAACATTTAAATCCTTGACCATGTCAAATATATCAGCACCACTACGGGGGACAGGCTTCGGACGGCGGTCTGCCTCGTCATCGAAATGCTTGCCTTTTTTCCTTTAGGGATGCTTGCGCGGAAGGAAACGACGATTGAATGGGTACACAACTTTTCTGCTTTTTCCCAAATATTTACTTTCAGTCTCATCTAAACAGTGTGTGCATGCATTGTATCCTTTGTTCGTCTGTCCTGAAATGTTACCGAGAGCGAGGCCAATCATTGATGGTTACGAATAGCAACGCTCGTAGGTCAAATTCTTGCTCCGTGTGCTCATCCCACACACGTACACCTGGTTTGGCCCACAACTCCAAAAGTTCATCGACTAATGGCCTTAGGTACACATCAATGTCGTTGCCCGGTTGCTTTGGGCCTTGGATAAGCACTGGCATCATAATGAACTTCCGCTTCATGCACAACCAAGGAGGAAGGTTGTAGATACATAGAGTCACGGGCCGAGTGTCTGTGACTGCAGCTCTGCTCCCCAAAAGGATTCATGCCATCCGTACTTAGACCAAAGTATAAGTTCCTTGCCTCACCTGCAAAAATCCGGAAACTCTCTCCCGATGTTTCTCCACCGCCGACCATCGGCGGGGTGCCTCAACATCGCGTCTTTCTTACGTTCTTCCATGTGCCATCGCAACAACTTGGCATGCTCTTTGTTTCTGAACAAACGTTTCAACCGTGGTATTATTGGAGCATACCACATCACCTTCGCAGGAACCCTCTTCCTGGGTGGCTCGCCCTCAACATCACCAGGGTCATCTTTTCTGATCTTATACCGCAATGCACCACATATCGGGCATTTATTCAAATTCTCGTACTTCTCACCATGGTAGAGGATACAGTCATTAATGCATGCATGTATCTTCTGCACATCTAATCCTAGAGGGCAGACAAGCTTCTTTGCTTCATATGTACTGACGGGCAATTCATTATTTCTTGGAAACAGCTTCTTTAATATTATCATCAATTTCTCAAATCCCGAGTCAGTCACACCGACCTCTCGCCTTCCATTTCAGCAATTCCAATATGCCACCCAGCTTTCTATGCCCATCTTCACAACCTCGGGTACAACAATTTGTGGTGGTCCTCTAACATCTTGTCGAACCGCAACCTCTCCTTATCCGTGTCACGGTCTCTTCTTGCATCGAAATGGCCCGACGAAGATCATCATCAACGGGATCATCTGATGCCTGTTCTTCACCTCCTTCTTCTTCATTGTCGTCCATTGCGGTATCAAAGCATTCAGAGAACATAGATCGGTACTTCTCATCATTATCTTCTTCCTCATCGCCGTCTTCCATCATAACCCCTTCTTCTCCGTGCTTGGTCCAAACATTATAGCTGGACATGAACCCAAACCGAAGCGTGTGGCTCTTAATATCTCTTGAGCAAGAGTAATCCTTCCCGTTCTTACATTTTAGACATGGACAGCACATAAAACCTTGCTTCGACTTGTTGGCCTCGGCCACAAGCAGGAAAGAATTCACGCCCTCTGAAAGCGGGAGCACATCGGTTACCGTACATCCATGGATGACTCATCTGCATCATAAGTACAATTATATATGTATCAGATGCAATCACCTTGCTAAAATTAGTATTGTACGGACTATGCATATATATATAGTCAAGAAAATAGTTGCTAACCTTTTTGGATCAAAAAGAGGAGAAATCTTATCAAATAAAACCAAGTGGCATCCCTCTCACAAGCATTCCATCAAACACCTCTTGTGCACATGTAGAAAAAATGAGCTAGCATACACCTCCACCTTCACCACCAAGGAAAAAATGAGGTGGGGGGGGTGGCTGGCTGCTTCTATATATATAGGGGGACATTTTGTCGCGGGCCGTATTACGACCCGCGACAAAGGGGTGCCACGTCGCTCCTACCCCTTTTGTCGCGGGTCGTAATACGGCCCGCGACAAAAGGCCGCGACAAAAGCCTCCGCGCGCTCCACATGGTTTCGGGGCGACGTGGCCAGGCCATTTGTCGCGGGTGCAGGCGCGCCCGCGACAAAAGGCTCCCACGGAAGCCCTGTTTTCCACTAGTGGAGGCTGGTTAGTCTAATCAAGCCCTCACTCTAAATATGGAAAGTTTGCACAATGACAACATTAAATGCACATTACTACATGTAACTATTTACAAAAAAAGTCATAACTTATACACCGTCGGAATTGTGATCCGTTTTCACCGTTGGTCCTCTTGCTCCAAGATCTTTGAAACTAGATATCATTTATATATGTTTTGATAAGATTTTTAAAAAAACAACTTAGTGTTGTGGAAAAAGCAACTTAGTACAAAGAGTTGCTTACATTATTTACTTTTTGTATTTTGCAGTACACTTATTTTGTAGGGGACAATTTACCATTGCAAAGTGCAACTTAGCTCATGTGTGACAACAATAAAAGCGCCATCAAAATACAACTTAACACATGTTTGAAGCAATAATTTGCAGTCTTGGTGAAATCTGATGCCGCGAGGTACAACTCCACCTCGACCCAAAAATCAGCTCTAAGGTATACAACTTAGCACAAGTGTGAAGCAACAATTTACTATCTACGAAGTGCCTAATGAAATGTGTGAGAAAACAATTTATTGTATAAAAAATACAACTTACCTCCTACATGGAACAAAAATACCGCCGAAAAAATACAACTTAGCACATGTATAAAGAAATAATTTGTTGTATTTGTGGAAGCCACCACCACGAGTTAAAACTGCACCTCGATCAAAGCGGATGTGGCCGGTGTTTTCTTGTTTCAGCATACAATTTTGCTTTGTTTCAGTTACAACCTATTTGGTAAATGGATGCAACTCGGGATAAAAAGCAACATGTTGCTAGAGGTGTTTTTATTGCAGCCATGCCAGGGTATGCAACATAGCAATAGATGATATACAACTTAGCAATAGCGGGGTATCTAACTTAGCACTAGGCGGTATACAACTTTGCAATAACAGGGTATGCAACATAGCACTAGGTGGTATACAACTTAGCAATAGCAGGTATCCAACTTAGCACTAGGCGATATATAAACTTAGCAATACCACGGTATGCAACTGAACAAAAATGCAGCAGAAGGGATGAGAAAAAAGGAGATGACCGTTAGGAGTCAGGCGGGCGACACGGGTGGCGATCTTGCCACCCAATCACCGGCGACGGTGGCGCCGCCATCCGGGGCGCCGGATCGTGAGTTGCTAGCAACCGCATTAGCGGTAGATGGATCGCCGACGTCGGCGGCGTTGGGTGGGGTGTCTGGCTGTTCGTCTGAGCGGTCCATCGGGGGCCATTTCTGGGCGTTGCAGTCGGAGGATGAAGATGATGGTGGGAGTGGTGAGGAGGAGGTGGAGGAGTCTGCAGATGAAGATTCGTCTGTTGGAAGATATCGCTTGGCATCTTTCTGTCGAACTCCAACGCCGGCGCGGGATGCGGATCTTGCGGAAGGTTCATCGGAGTTGAACCAGAGGCAGTTGAAGAGGCTTCGACGGCGGGATGGTCAGCGTTTAGTGGCTCGGGCGGCGCTTTTCTTTTCGTCAGGCGAAGGTACGGGCTCCTTATCTTCCTCGCTGTTGGACAGGAACTCAAAACCAGATTGTCACATGAACTTACCGGTGCTTGAGCCGCCAGTGTTTGTCGACAAAACCGTGGAAGGTTGGACTTTGGTTCGTCGGCGGCGTTGGTCGCCGGCGTCCGCCAAGCAGGTCAGTGATCCGGGGATTACGGTGAATTCAAAAACGCTGTCGGTGGGCCAAGCCCGGTTGCGGGCTTGTGCACAGCGACCAGGGAATTGTCCTGGCCCAAAAGGTCAGGTACGACCATCTATCGATCTTTCGGAAAGTGATCGCGTTTCCAGAGCTGCCAGGGTCGGTAGCGAGACTACTGGTTTTGCGTTTCGAAGATTCCTAGGGTTAACCTGGAAGAAGTGTGAGGCGGCGGCTCCAGTTATCCGACGTCGCACAGTTGAGGTCACCATGAGTGGAGATGGTGGTCGGGGATTCAATCCTGGGCGAGGTGGTTTTAACCCTGGCCGGGGAGGGTATGGCGGCGGTCGCGGGAACTATGGCGGCCGCGGGGACTATGGTGGTGGCCGTGGTGACTTTGGTGGTGGTCGCGGTGACTACGGCTCCGGCAGAGGGCGCGGTGACTATGGCAATGGTCGTGGTGGGTATGGTGCCAGTCGCGGTGGCTATGGTGGTAATCGCGCTGAGTATGTGCAGAGAGGTAGATTCGGTCATGGGACTGGACGGGGCAATGCTGGCTATGGCGGAGGCCGTGGTCACCAGGGTAATGGCTTTGGTGGCTTTGGCGGAAATCGCCAGTTTGTACAGGGGGAATCAAGTGGGTCGGCAGGTTTTGCTTCTAATGGCAATTGGGACAACTCTCGTTTTGGAGGGAATCGGCATAGGTGGAGCACAGGGCGGGGTGGCGCTTTGGGCAATCGGAATCGGGGACAGGACACGGAGGGTGCTCCTAGAGGAGGCATTGATGCAGAGCTCTTGCAACAAACTGTCCAGGCGGTGGTGGCGGCTGTGACGGCAGCTACGAAGACAAGGGAAGTACCGGCTGTGCAACCTTCAGTGGCTGTGCAGGTTTCGGAACTGGTTTCCGCTGTGGCTGAGCCTGTTGAGGCTTCGGTTGTAGGGCCTAACTCCTCGGTGCCACAACCTTTGGGGACGTCTCAGGCGATACCAGATGGTTCGGCGATGATTGCTAATGACAAAGAGAACGAGGGTCAGGGGGCTACTAAGAAGAAAAAGGAAGAAAAAACAGGATGTTTTAGGTGCAAAAAGTCGGGGCATTATATTGATGATTGCCCTACACCATTCTGTGATTTATGTGAGTCTATTCATCATCTCACATCTGCTTGCCACCTGCTAAATGCTCCAAAACCAACTGCGATTCTTCATGGGTATGCTAATGAGGGGCTTATGTTTTTTGAGCTTGCATGTGGTGTGTTCAAGGCTAAGGCAGAAAATCCCAAACTGGCAAAGGTAACTGTTGAAGGTGTGACCTTGACTATTCCAGAGATTATAGAACAACTCAAGAAAATTGTTCCTTCTGAAAAGTTTAACTGGGAGGTTTTTCATCTCAAGGATAATATTTATAGAGTTAAGCTTCCTAGTAAGTTAGAGGTCCAGCGACTGAAGAATTTTGGCACCTACATTTGCACAGACAAGGAGGCTTGTTTGGCTTTTGATTCATGGTCATCTGTGGAGGAGCCCCTACACATGCTTCCAGAGGTGTGGGTTCGTGTTTCGGGACTGCCATCGGATGTTAGATCGGACTATCTAACCCTTTGGGGAGTGGGAACTTTATTTGGTAAAACTCTAGATGTGGATATGGCTTATACTAGAAAGAATAAAGTGCATAGACTTATCCTCGCTGATAGTGATATGTTCATCAGGAGAGGGTTTTATAAGCTTCGCTTTGAAGTGGAAATTGAGGATCAGTCGCAGGAAGTTAATATGGCGGATGCAAATAATGGCTCTCATGGAAATAATGGGGATAATCAGGGTGAAGAGAAGAATGGAGATGCTAAGGATATGGACATGGATAATAAGGATAAAGGTACAGAGGCGGTACCTAAAAGTAATAATCAAAATGGGTCAAATTCTCATAATGGAGGGGAGGATATGCAAGAACAAGGTGATTTTTTAGAGGCTATTCAGTTTGGGACTTTGGATGCTAAATGTGCTTCTCCAGGTAATACGTATACTGCAGAAAATTTGAATCATTTTGACATTGTATTCATTCCTAAATCTAATATTAAAGTTCATGCACAAAATGACAGTTTGAACACGGTATCTTATGTAGATTTGAGGCAAAGGGGAGATTTTCCTGGTTTGTTGGGCGTTCGGATTGGTGAAACTGGTCAGTTCCCTGCTATTGTGCAGGAACTGCCAGTCGTCTCACCTGCCGGGCATGCAACCAATGGAGCACCAGCTGCTGGCCGATAGCAGCCGCAGGTTTGTGCTGGCGCAGGCGCCACGCCTGCAAGGCATGCAGCCGTTGGGCCGCCATCTGCTGCACGACAGTAGCCGCAGGTCGGCATGGACTACAGCACCAAGCCTGCATGGCATGTAGCCAATGGGACGCCTTCTGATGGCCGACAACAGACGCAGCTTTGCGCTGACCGGGTCCCCTGGCGCGTCGCCACACGCCAATGGCAGGCCTGCTGTGCTTGTCCGTCCTATGCTGGCAGCTGCATGTGGGAGCATGGATGGTGGGTCTGGATCTTCTACGCCGAGGAGAGGGGTTTCGCTGGTTGCGGCGCCTCTGTCTACGCCACAGAGTATCCAGCCGGGGGTGTCTAGTCAGTCTGGGCAGCGCACGCCCGTCGATGCTGATCAGAGGCCAATCATTGGCAACAGTCCTGCTGGATCGGCTGTGCCGCTCACTGATGGGGTCTTCGGTGAGTCTTCTGGTGATAGTAACACATCTTTTGTAGATGATTTTAACTTCTGTTTGTCACAGCCTTATGATTCCGAGTCTGATGCAGCTATACATTCTGATCTTAAATGTGTTAATACAGGAGTGGGCTTAAGTGGTTCTTTGGGTCAGGCCAAGAGAGGTACTACAGGGGAGGTTTTGTCAAAGGCTAAGGGGGTTCTTCCAAGCATGGGCATGAAAGAACAGATGGGGGTTGCCTCATCTCCAGCGTCTTCTGGTAAGCATCTACATATTCCTGGTTCATCTACAATGATGGTGAATGACGGTGTGAGTTTATCCTTAATTGAAAATGATGTTAATAATATGACAGTTCGTCCTACTATGGAGGAGGTTATTGCTTTTGGTGGAATCCCTCAACCTACAGTAGGTGTGATATCTAGCACTAGACTGGGTGGCCAGCCTGGTGGTGATATGCTTCAAATGGAGAAGGCTATGAGGAATGCTCAGCTGAGGGATACTCCTCCGTGTGTAGGTAAGTCTATGCCTCCTAAATTTTCTATTGTCAATATACCTGATGATGAAATTAGGCATAAGGCGGAACGGTTGGGTATTTCTTTAGGCAAATCTGAAGGAGAGGTAGTGAAATCTATTAGAGGAATTAAATTGCTAGAAGAGGATCGAATATTAACTTTTCTGCAGAAGAATATAGATGAGTATGTTAATAAGGAGGAGGACCCTTCGACACTTGTGATGTCTAAAGTTTCTACCCTATGTGATGATCTCGTAGAGGATGATTCTACCCAATTGGATTTAGATGATCATTTGGAACATGTAAATCCAGTAATTAAGGAAAAGAAGACTAGGGTTAGGAAAATCTATGATACTAATAATATTCGTAAAAGTACGAGGAGAAGAATTAAAAGACAATTTTCATGATGCAGAATATAAAAGGTATGAATTGGAATCCTAGGGGGTTTGGGGATACTGCTAAGCATTTGTTTGTAAAAGAGGCAATTAGAGAACATAAATTAGACTTTGTATCCTTATTGGAGACTGGAAGGTCTAATTTCTCTATTCCATTTTTAAATCAATTGGCGGCGGGATATAGCTATTCCTGGTTTTGTTTACCACCACATGGTCGATCAGGAGGTATTTTGGTAGGTATTAATTCTGACACACTCGAGGTGCTCAAGGTGAGTACTGGAGATTTTTGTGTTAAGTTGCACATTAAGTGTAAAAGGGATGGCTTCGAATGGATCCTTGTACCTGTCTATGGGGCTTCCCAAGAGGCACACAAGGCTGAATTTTTAACGGAATTGGTCAGAATTTGTGAGACTGAAACATTACCTATGTTGGTAGGTGGTGATTTCAACATTATTCGGAAACGTGAGGAAAAAAATAATGATAATTTTAAAGCTCGTTGGCCTTTTGTGTTTAATGCCATTATTGAACATTTAAATTTGCGCGAAATTGCTCTTTCGGGAAGACAATTTACGTGGGCAAGTCGTCGGGAAGTACCAACTTATGAGAAATTGGATAGGGTGCTCGCTTCCATTTCTTGGGAACAAAAATTCCCTCTTGTCACTGTGCGTGCGTTGACAAGAGCGGAGTCGGACCATACTCCGATTCTTATTGATTCAGGGGTGAAAGCACATTTGGGTAATAAGTCAAAGTTCTCTTTCGAGTTGCATTGGTTGCGACAAGATGGGTTCTTTCACATGATTGAAAAGGAGTGGAAGTCTGTTTTAGTGGGGACGAATCCAATGGATGTGTGGTTGAATAAATTAAGACATATCCGAAAATTTCTTAAAGGTTGGGCAAAGAACCAAAGCGGCCAATATAAAAAAGAAAGGGATAGGTTAATTGGTATTATTGATGGGTTAGATTTGAAGGCTGAAAAGAACTGTTTATCGATGGTAGAGAGAGAATTGCTAAAAGATGCTAATGATAAGCTGAATAAATTACGAAGAGAGGAAGAGTCTAAATGGGCACAAAGAGCTAAAGTTAAGCACATCCAAGAAGGGGGGTGCTGCGCGTGGTTGACGTATGTCTTTTCCGTTCAACACGCGTCCGTTGGGAACCCCAAGAGGAAGACGTGATGCGTACAGCAGTAAGTTTTCCCTCAGTAAGAAACCAAGGTTTATCGAACCAGTAGGAGCCAAGAAGCACGTTGAAGGTTGATGGCGGCGAGATGTAGTGCAGCGCAACACCAGGGATTCCGGCGCCAACGTGGAACCTGCACAACACAACCAAATTACTTTGCCCCAACGAAACAGTGAGGTTGTCAATCTCACCGGCTTGCTGTAACAAAGGATTAGATGTATAGTGTGGATGATGATTGTTTGCAGAGAACAGTAGAACAAGTATTGCAGTAGATTGTATCGATGTAAAAGAATAGGACCGGGGTCCACAGTTCACTAGTGGTGTCTCTCCCATAAGATAAATAGCATAACAGTAGAACAAGTATTGCAGTAGATTGTATCGATGTAAAAGAATAGGACCGGGGTCCACAGTTCACTAGTGGTGTCTCTCCCATAAGATAAATAGCATGTTGGGTGAACAAATTACAGTTGGGCAATTGACAAATAGAGAGGGCATGACAATGCACATACATGATATGATGAATATTGTGAGATTTAATTGGGCATTACGACAAAGTACATAGACCGCTATCCAGCATGCATCTATGCCTAAAAAGTCCACCTTCAGGATATCATCCGAACCCCTTCCAGTATTAAGTTGCAAACAACAGACAATTGCATTAAGTATGGTGCGTAATGTAATCAATAACTACATCCTCGGACATAGCATCAATATTTTATCCCTAGTGGCAACAGCACATCCACAACCTTAGAACTTTCTGTCACTGTCCCAGATTTAATGGAGGCATGAACCCACTATCGAGCATAAATACTCCCTCTTGGAGTTAAGAGTAAAAACTTGGCCAGAGCCTCTACTAATAACGGAGAGCATGCAAGATCATAAACAACACATAGGTAATAGATTGATAATCAACATAACATAGTATTCTCTATCCATCGGATCCCAACAAACACAACATATAGCATTACAGATAGATGATCTTGATCATGTTAGGCAGCTCACAAGACCCGACAATGAAGCACATAAGGAGAAGACAACCATCTAGCTACTGCTATGGACCCATAGTCCAGGGGTGAACTACTCACTCATCACTTCGGAGGCGACCATGGCGGTGAAGAGTCCTCCGGGAGATGATTCCCCTCTCCGGCAGGGTGCCGGAGGCGATCTCCTGAATCCCCCGAGATGGGATTGGCGGCGGCGGCGTCTCTGGAAGGTTTTCCGTATCGTGGCTCTCGGTACTGGGGGTTTCGCGACGAAGGCTATAAGTAGGCGGAGGAGATAGGTCAGGGGGCCACACGAGGGCCCCACACAACAGGCCGGCGCGGCCAAGGCCCAGGCCACGCCGCCCTAGTGTGTCGCCAGCTCGTGGCCCCACTTCGTATCATCTTCGGTCTTCTGAAAGCTTCGTGTGAAAATAGGCCCCTGGGCGTTGATTTCGTCCAATTCCGATAATATTTCCTTACTAGGATTTCTGAAACCAAAAACAGCAGAAAACAACAACTGACTCTTCGGCATCTCGTTAATAGGTTAGTGCCGGAAAATGCATAAATATGACATAAAGTATGCATAAAATATGTAGATATCATCAATAATGTGGCATGGAACATAAGAAATTATCGATGCGTCGGAGACGTATCAGCATCCCCAAGCTTAGTTTCTGCTCGTCCCGAGCAGGTAAACGATAACAAAGATAATTTCTGGAGTGACATGCCATCATAACCTTGATCATACTATTGTAAGCATGCCATCATAACCTTGATAAGTAGAGAATTGATTAATATGACAGACAATCAAATGCAGCTGTAAATTTGTGATAGAGTTGGGCATCACCAAGGCGGTGGATAGCACAATGTATAATAGAGAAATTCATGCACACAGCCACATGGGTATGAAGGAAATACTATAAAAAATCAAGGTACAAATTTTAAAGTAAAACACAAGCCATCTAGCATAGTGATATCTACAAAAATCCTGCGCAATCCCAATATCCCATTGTTTGTGTCTGAGAACAATTCATGGCAGCCACAAAATAAGATTAGGCACCACAATAGTGGATCATGAACCATACACTGTAGTAATAATAAGTGCGCGCACACAAACCGAATTGCTGGAATTATCACACAATCTGTGATGAACAAAATTAACAACACTGCAGTAGCCCAGCAAGTAAGCAGCCATGCATCCTAATTTCAGTGTAGATTTAAAATATCTTGGCTGTACAGACCAGACTGTACCGTGTACAGTGACATCAAAATCAAGGAATCCACGGTTTACTAGGTACAACTAATGTTGCAGGATCATCAAAAGCCCCTCTACGCTAGAATCACCATAAAACAGCAGCATCACTACCGCAGGAACCGAGAGCAGCCAGTTATACCTGGATTTCCCTGAGCGCTTCCACGCACTCCCTGGAGCTGGAGAGTGTTCTGCACAAGCGCAGTCCCAAATCAGCACACTCCATCGAAAAGAAACACAGAAGCAATGAAGAAACACATCAAAAACAGCATAAATGCTTCAGAAGCATCACCATAATTGACTCCAGAAGGAAAGGGTGGAGCCAGGATTTTCATAGTGGGTATAGAAGTCACACATTTTTTTTAACACAACAATATAAAGTAAGGAAACTCACAATAACAAGAATGGAACTGCAAATTGTTAATAATAGTGAGAAAGTCTCTTATAACTAAACTACACTGAAAGAACAAAGAGAAAAAATATTATTACCTCTACAATTTCCCTTTTGTAAGCCAGAAATGATGTCACTGTACTTTACTTGCAAGAAGAATTGATACTACACTTGTCCTACTTGTTCTTCATTTTTCAGACCTACAAATCATCTAATCTCAATTGCGGCAAATCAGAAGAAGAAAAAAGATTAAGCACCCTGTCTGCACTCACGGTCTAAATCTTTTAAATTCTGAATTCTGTAATTTGATTGATAATGGAGCGGGATTGTGGGACGGCGTCGCACTGCTGCTACTGCTGCTACGGTGCCGACGCACCGCCGTTCTTGCCAGAATATGGTTGCGCTGCCGCCGGCCGACGCGAGCCCGCGACTGGGGATAATTTCGGAGCTCGGCCGTGCGCTGCGTCGGGGCGGCACGTGGCGGCGGGATCTGGGGCAGGAAAGAAGGCTGGACCATGCGATCTTTTTTTAGATGAAAGGCACTCAAGTGCCCGACTTTGAATTAACAAAGCCCCGAACGGCGATAACGATACAAAATGCTGAACCCAGCTTACAGAACGACACCACACACCCACACGAACTACCAAAGAAGCTACAAACGGAAGCGCGAACAAACAAGCTCAGCCAAAGCGTTTACAAGACTCGGAGAAGAGCTGGAGTCTACAGTGTCGGGCCGGAGCTCACCCGAGAGCGAGCCATTTTCACGCGCGCCTCAACAACACTTCTCCGTCGCAGGAACGCCACCGGAAGCCGACCACCACCGGGGACCAAGACGCGTTGCTCACAAACCGAGAAGCAGCACCAAGGGGGCTCGACAAGGGGAAGGTAACGAAGCAAGCCTGGCCGAAGATCGCCAAACGAAGACACCTTCGCACAGAACCTTCGGAGAGCTACATGTTGTGGACTCCAAGGCGATGTCTTCAAGAAGATCGCGACACCGGAGTGTCGCCACCGCCCGATCCGAGGATCTTAGGTTTTCACCCGGAGACAGTAGAAGGCCGGAGAGAAGCCCCATGACGCCTTCAAGAAGGGGACGGCGTCCACAGACGTCGCCATCATGGCCCAAAAGGGCAAGGGTTTCCCCTCGGCGTGGCCTCTCCTTCTTCTACACAGGGGTAGGCCGTCGAACGACGGCCGAACCGCCGCCACACCACGCGACTCGCCGCGACCACGTCGCCCGCACGACCATGGCCACCGACCAGCACCAGAACCTCTGGCTCGCCCGTCAACCAGCAAGGTTCCCACCGACCAAGGCCGCCGCCTTGGAACCAAACTCCTCGCGCCGCTGGACCGCAACAGAGCACCGAGAACCGCCACCGACGCACAACACCCGCTCACGAACAAGCGACGACCGACCTCACCGGCATCTGCCCCACGCAGATCACCAGGTGAGTGAGCAGATCCAAAGATCTAGGCAGCCCACATCCACCACGACGCGTGCTGCCGCCAGATCTGAGGAAAAAGGACAGAGAGGAGCTTCCGCTGCGTGATCCGCGGCCAGCAACCACCCTGGCTGCCGGCAGTGCAAAATCCGGCGGAGGAGACGCGAGGGAAGGGGCCTCGAAACGGGGCCGGACCCCTGCCCGGCCGGCCGAACCACCCTTCGCCCCGCGCCCTGCGCCCTCCTGGAAGCCGCCCCAGGTGGGGCGGACGCCCGACGCGCCGCCGCCCACCGTTCCCGTCGCCGCTCGCGCCGCCCACAGATGCTGGCCAGGCGGCACCCGCGCCGCCCGCAGCCATCGACCGGACGCCGCCGCCATGTCCACGAGGAGAGCCTGCACGCGCGGCGTGCTGAGCCTCCGCCAGCCGACCACGAAGAGGGGGGCCTCACCGCCGCCGTCAACCGCGCGGGCTAGGCCCGGCGGCGACCATCGGCGGTGGCGGGGCGAGGGGAGAGGAGAAGGTGTTAGGGTTAGGTGGGGGAGCGGGGGAGCGGGGTTCCGTTGAGACAATCCTCTTCGAGCATTGTCAATCCGCGCAGAATATCGGAGGGTTTCGCTGCACTGTCGGACCATGCGATCTCACCGGCGGGCGCGTGGCGGCGGCACGACCGAACGGCGCGCCGGCGGCTTAGGTAAAGTGAGGAGCGGCCAAGGTGTCGAACAGACTAGCAGAGCAGATGGCTTAGGTAAAGTGAGGAGCGACTATTTCCGATTGCGAAAGTGCGGAAGGAGCTGTATTTTTCTGCCTCAAATAAAACAACACCATTAAAAATAAGAGCATGTCTAGCAGGCCCCTTATATTTCTGCCCGTATCTCGCTGCTTTTTCGCCCCGTATCGAAAAGTTGCCAACGGAAGAGCCATTCCGTCTAGCAGAACCCGTATTTCGCCCGTATTTTCAAAAATAAAAACCCCGGGAAGTTCGATTTCATTGATCATACTACGGATCATACATACGGATCAACGATTCTACATCCAGAATGCACGATCCTACTCGGGGAGGTCGACTAGGTACGAGTCCGCCTCCGCCTCCGCCTCCCGCAACTCCGCCTCCTTCGCGGCGGCGATGGCCGCCGCCACCTCTTCCTCCTCCGCCCTCTTCCTCTTGGCGTCGTCCTTGAGGAACTGCCGTAGCTCCTTCAACAAGTCGGGGGCCTCCTCGTCATCACCGGCGAGCGGAGCTCCTCTAGCGCTGGTGCTCCCGCTGCTCCAAGCCTCCTTCGCCCAGCGGCGGCGCTCCCAGTCGGCGCGCCACTCGTCGAACTTGGGCCCGCTCATCGGCTTCATCGACGGATCCTCGTTGTACCAGTGCCCGCCCCGCGCGAAGTCGATGAGCTTGTCCGGGACATACGCGGCGCCATCGTACTTGCAGGCCGCGCGACGGCTGCCGGCGGCGGATTTCTTGCATTGCCGCCGCCACGCTTCCTCCACGGTGTCCGGCGAGCGGGATCGCTTCGATCCGCTCGCCGGCGAGGCTCTACTACGGCGGCGGGAGTCCATGCAGGTGGCGGCGGGTGGAATGCGGCGCGGGGGAGCGACTAATTGCTCGCCGGAGCAGGAGGAGGAGGCGGCGGCGCACGGCGGAGCTAGGGTTGCCACTATAAGTACGGGGCGACTAATTGCGCCCACTATAAGTACGGGGCGACGGGGCCAATTTCCTGGGCCCCGTATTCCGCCGAAACGGGGCGGCCCGAATACGGGGCCTGCTAGACGGCCCAAACCGCGCCTGCCCCGTATCTCACCGGAATTTTACGGGGTGGGCGGGTTATAAGGGGCCTGTTAGACATGCTCTAAGGGCAGTGCTGAGCGTCCCCCGGGGGATCAAATCCCCGGATTCTCCGGGTCGCCAGCCGTTGGATGCGGTGATCAAGTCCGTCAACGTTCCACCGCAGTATAGAAGAAGAAACGTAAGAAACACACCGCACGAGGGATATCTGCAGTGCCAACGTCGTGGGACTTCCGACCCCTACGCCGGTAGAGCTGCCGCCCGCCACGCCGGCAGCACTGTCGCCCTCTCCACTGGCATCTCCGGCGACGTAGACTCCTTGGTGCCGAAAAGGAAGAAGCCTCCGCGTACTCGCTCAAGCGAATCGGCGCTCCTGGACCCATCGCCATAGCCTGGTCCGCTTGACCCTGACCCGCGACCAACTCCGGCGAGGTAGCCGTTCAGCGCCGGCGAGGTCGCCATCCAGGCCCCGTCGTAGCAGATGTCACGCATGGTCAGAGCAGACGTTGTCCACCATAGTAGCATTCACCGCCTCCCATTGCAGCAATCGCCATTCGCCATGGGAGCGTTGCCCCACTGTGGCACTGCCGCGGAGAAGACCGCCGGAACCTTTGCAGCATCCCAGTCTCGTTGGCAGCTCGCAGCAACTCATGGCGCCCATAGTAGCAACGCCGGGCGCCGCTAACTGCAAGTCATCGCTGCTAGTAGCAAGCCGGGCGCTGCTCGCAGCAACTGCCATTGCCGCTGGCTGCAAAGCATGGCGCTGCTAGTAGCAACGCCGGGCGCCGGGCGTAGCGCCGACGGCGACGGATTGAAGCAGCGCCGCCGATGAATTGAAGTAGCACCGACGGTGGACGGATTGTAGCAGCGCCGGTGGCCTTTGGTAGCAGCGCTGCCGGCAGATTGTAGCAGCGGGCAGCCGAGGCGGGCAGCTAGTAGCAAAGGTGAGCACGGTTTGTAGCAGGGTCGGCGACCGGTGGCAGCAAAGGCCTGGTGGCTGCTTGTAGCAGCGGACGGCCGTGGCGGACTCCGAGGGGTAGGGGCAGCATGCCTCCGCGATGGGCTTATCGGCGTCGATGCAAACCTCGAGGAGGCGCATCTCGCCGTCGTCCTGACTGCGGCCTTCTTGGCCACGAGGTGGCGCTGCGGCCGGCGCACGGCTTTGGATGGGGGGCTGCGACGATCTGGCGCGTGGAGGATGGCAGGGAGGCTCAGTGGCGGAGGCTTCCGACGCCGGCGGCCGGAGCTACGCGAGCAGAGAAGAGGTAGGGAGACGCGGCAACGGGAACGGGCTTGGAGCTGCGCAGCCGATGGCACACGGTGGTTGCATCGAGTTGATTTGGGGGAGGTTGGGGATTTTCTTTGTGGAAGATGGAGATGAGAACGTGGGTGGGTCCCATCTTAGCGAGTCAGCTCGGTTTCGTGTCGATCGCTGCATCCTTGTTTTCCACGCACTGGGACACGTAGTGTTTTCCTAAACATAAGGCGATAGCCAGCTTTAATAAATAAATTATTAATTAATTAATAAAGACACCAACGAACAAATACAAACGAGCTTATAGATACACAGCTTTAAACATAAGGAGTAAGCTCAAAGGAAAAGACAAAGAGCACAGCTTGAGGCACCTAAACAACATCTAGGCGTCGAGAACAGCACCAAAAAGGCAGCGAGCTTGGGGGCCTCACTGCAGCAGCAACTCCAAAAAAAACAACATCATCTGCGGGACAAAAGGTTGCTTCCAAAAAAAAAAAAAACACTGGTAAACGGTTGCTTCAAAAAAAGTGCAAGGGCGGCAGCAACTCCACATCCCGTAAAATAGACCAAAAATGTATTTTCAGTCGTTTTATAGGCGCTCGGTATGTGTCGCAGATCTGATTCTGTATTTGAGGCTTGATGTCTACGCCCCCCTCCTTTTCCTGTAGACAGTGTTGGGCCTCCAAGAGCAGAGGTTTGTAGAATAGCAGCAAGTTTTTCCTTAAGTGGATCACCCAAGGTTTATCGAACTCAGGGAGGAAGAGGTCAAAGATATCCCTCTCATGCAACCCTGCAACCACAAAGCAAGAAGTCTCTTGTGTCCCCAACACACCTAATAGGTGCACTAGTTCGGCGAAGAGATAGTGAAATACAGGTGGTATAAATAAGTATGAGCAGTGGCAACGGCACCAGAAAAGTGCTTTGCCCAGGACAGTAAACAAGCAGTAGTAATGCAGCAGTAGTAACGCAGTAAAACAGTAAACAAGCAGCGATAGCAGTATTTAGGAACAAGGCCTAGGGATTAGACTTTCACTAGTGGACACTCTCAACTTTGATCACATAACAGAATAGATAAATGCATAATCTACACTCTTGTTGGATGATGAACACCATTGCGTAGGATTACACGAACCCTCAATGCCGGAGTTAACAAGCTCCACAATTCAATGTTCATATTTAAATAACCTTAGAGTGCATGAAAGATCAATACGACTAAACCAAGTACTAACATAGCATGCACACTGTCACCTTCACGCTATGTAGGAGGAATAGATCACATCAATACCATCATAGCAATAGTTAACTTCATAATCTACTAGAGATCATAATCATAGCCTACGCCAAGTACTAACACGGATGCACACACTGTCACCATTACACCGTGCGGGAGGAATAAAACTACTTTAATAACATCACCAGAGTAGCACATAGATAAATTGTGATACAAAACACATTGCAATCATAAAGAGATATAAATAAGCACTTCACTATGCCATTCATAACGGTGAATAAGTATTCTGTGAAATATAGCCTAAGAGACCCACACGGTGCACACACTCGTCACCTTTACACACGTGGGACAAGGAGTCTCCGGAGATCACATAAGTAAAATTCACTTGACTAGCATAATGACATCTAGATTACAAGCATCATCATATGAATCTCAATCATGTAAGGCAGCTCATGAGATTATTGTATTGAAGTACATAGGAGAGAGATGAACCACATAGCTACCGGTACAGCCCCGAGCCTCGATGGAGAACTACTCCCTCCTCATGGGAGACAGCAGCGTTGATGGAGATGGCGGTGGTGTCGATGGAGGAGCCTTCCGGAGGCAATTCCCCGTCCCGGCGGCGTGCCGGAACAGAGACTCCTGTCCCCCAGATCTTGGCTTCGCGATGGCGGCGGCTCTGGAAGGTTTCTCGTCCCGTGGCTTTTCCGTATCGAGGTTTTAGGTCGAGGGGCTTTATATAGGCGAAGAGGCGGCGTCAGAAGGTCAATAGGGCGAAGACACTATAGGGCGGTGCGGGCCACCCCTAGGCCGCGCCGGCCTATGGTTTGGTGGGCCTGTGCCCCCTCTCTGGCGGTTCTCGTGTGTTCTGGATGCTTCCGGGCAAAATAGGAACCTGGGCGTTGATTTCGTCCAATTCCGAGAATATTTCTTTACTAGGATTTCTGAAACCAAAAACAGCAGAAAACAACAAGCGGCACTTCGGCATCTTGTTAATAGGTTAGTTCCAGAAAATGCACGAATATGACATAAAGTGTGCATAAAACATGTAGATATCATCAATAATGTGGCATGGAACATAAGAAATTATTGATACGTCGGAGACGTATCAGCATCCCCAAGCTTAGTTGCTGCTCGTCCCGAGCAGGTAAACGATAAACAAAGATAATTTCCGGAGTGACATGCCATCATAACCTTGATCATACTATTGTAAACACATGTAATGAATGCAGCAATCCAAGACAATGGTAATGACATGAGTAAACAAATGAATCATATAGCAAAGACTTTTCATGAATAGTACTTCAAGACAAGCATCAATAAGTCTTGCATAAGAGTTAACTCATAAAGCAATAATTCAAAGTAAAGACATTGAAGCAACACAAAGGAAGATTAAGTTTCAGCGGTTGCTTTCAACTTATAACATGTATATCTCATGGATAGTTGTCAATGCAAAGTAATATAACAAGTGCAATATGCAAGTATGTAGGAATCAATGCACAGTTCACACAAGTGTTTGCTTCTTGAGGTGGAGAGAAATAGGTGAACTGACTCAACATTAAAAGTAAAAGAATGGTCCTTCAAAGAGGAAAGCATCGATTTCTATATTTGTGCTAGAGCTTTGATTTTGAAAACAAGAAACAATTTTGTCAACGGTAGTAATAAAGCATATGTATCATGTAAATTATATCTTACAAGTTGCAAGCCTCATGCATAGTGTACTAATAGTGCCCGCACCTTGTCCTAATTAGCTTGGACTACCGGATCATCGCAATGCACATGTTTTAACCAAGTGTCACAATGGGGTACCTCTATGCCGCCTGTACAAAGGTCTATGGAGAAAGCTCGCATTGGATTTCTCGCTATTGATTATTCTCAACTTAGACATCCATACCGGGACAACATAGACAACAGATAATGGACTCCTCTTTTATGCATAAGCATGTAGCAACAATTATTTTTCTCATTTGAGATTGAGGATATATGTCCAAAACTGAAACTTCCACCATGGATCATGGCTTTAGTTAGCGGTCCAATGTTCTTCTCTAACAATATGCATGCTCCAACCATAAGGTGGTAGATCGCTCTTACTTCAGACAAGACGAACATGCATAGCAACTCACATGAAATTCAACAAAAGGTAGTTGATGGCGTCCCCAGTGAACATGGTTATCGCACAACGAGCAACTTAATAAGAGATAAAGTGCATAAGTACATATTCAATACCACAATAGTTTTTAAGCTATTTGTCCCATGAGCTATGTATTGTAAAGGTGAAGAATGGAAATTTAAAGGTAGCACTCAAGCAATTTACTTTGGAATGGCGGAGAAATACCATGTAGTAGGTAGGTATGGTGGACACAAATGGCTTAGTGGTTGGCTCAAGTATTATGGATGCATGAGAAGTATTCCCTCTCGATACAAGGCTTAGGCTAGCAAGGTTGTTTGAAGCAAATACAAGCATAAACTAGTACATCAAAACTTACATAAAAGACATATTACAAGCATTATAAGACTATACATCGTCTTCCTTGTTGTTCAAACACCTCACTAGAAAATATCTAGACTCTAGAGAAACCACTCATGCAAACCAAATTTTAACAAGCTCTATGTATTTCTTCACTAATAGGTGCAAAGCATATGATGCAAGAGCTTAAACATGAGCACAACAATTGCCAAGTATCACATTATCCAAGACATTATAGCAATTATTACATGTATCATTTTCCAATTCCAACCATATAACAATTTAACGAAGAAGAAACTTCGCCATGAATATTATGAGTAAAGCCTAAGGACATACTTGTCCATATGCTACAGCGGAGCGTGTCTCTCTCCCAAACAATGAATGCTAGGATCCATTTTATTCAAACAAAACAAAAACAAAAACAAACCGACGCTCCAAGCAAAGCACATAAGATGTGATGGAATAAAAATATAGTTTCAAGAGAAGGAACCTGATAATTTGTCGATGAAGAAGGGGATGCCTTGGGCATCCCCAAGCTTAGATGCTTGAGTCTTCTTGAAATATGCATGGATGAACCACCGGGGCATCCCCAAGCTTAGAGCTTTCACTCTCCTTGATCATAGTATATCATCCTCCTCTCTTGACCCTTGAAAACTTCCTCCACACCAAACTCGAAACAAACTCATTAGAGGGTTAGTGCATAATCAAAAACTCACATGTTCAGAGGTGACACAATCATTCTTAACACTTCTGGACATTGCCCAAAGCTATTGGAAGTCAATGGAACAAAGAAATCCATCCCACATAGCAAAAGAAGCAATGCGAAATAAAAGGCAGAATCTGTCAAAACAGAACAGTCCGTAAAGACAAATTTTATTGAGGCACCAGACTTGCTCAAATGAAAATGCTCAAATTGAATGAAAGTTGCGTACATATCTGAGGATCACTCACGTAAATTGGCATAATTTTCTGAGTTGCCTACAGAGAATTTTGCCCAGATTCGTGACAGCAAAGAAATCTGTTTCTGCGCAGTAATCCAAATCTAGTATGAACCTTACTATCAACGACTTTACTTGGCATAACAAAACACAAAACTAAGATAATGAGAGGTTGCTACAGTAGTAAACAACTTCCAAGACACAAAAATAAAACAAGGTACTGTAGCAAAATAACACATGGGTTATCTCCCAAGAAGTTCTTTTCTTTATAGCCATTAAGATGGGCTCAGCAGTTTTAATGATGCACTCGCAAGAAATAGTAGTTGAAGCAAAAGAGAGCATCAAGAGGCAAATTCAAAACACATTTAAGTCTAACATGCTTCCTATGCATAGGAATCTTGTAAATAAACAAGTTCATGAAGAGCAAAGTAACAAGCATAGGAAGATAAAACAAGTGTACCTTCAAAAATTTCAGCACATAGAGAGGTATTTTAGTAACATGAAAATTTCTACAACCATATTTTCCTCTCTCATAATAACTTTCAGTAGCAACATGAGCAAACTCAACAATATAACTATCAAATGAAACATTCTTATCATGAGTCTCATGCATAAAATTATTACTCTCCACATAAGCATAATCAATTTATTAGTTGTAGGGTGCAAATTCAACAAAGTAGCTATCATTATTATTCTCATCATCAAATATAGGAGGCATATTGTATTCATAATCAAATTCATCCTCCATAACAGGTGGTAACAAAAGACTACTATCATTATAATCATCATAAATAGGAGGCAAAGTATCATCAAAGTAAATTTCCTCCTCATTGCCCGGGGGACTAAAAAGATCATGCTCATCAAAACCAGCTTCCCCAAGCTTAGAATTTTCCATAGCATTAGCAACAATAGTGTTCAAAGCATTCATAGTAATAACATTCCCATTAGCATGCATATAAAGTTCCATGGGTTTTTTAATTCTCTCTTCAAACACATCATGTCCTAATTCAAGATAAAGTTCATAAAGATCTCTCATATTTTTGTTGTTTTCCATTATGCCTAACTAGTGTAAACAAGAAACAAAAAGTTGCAATTGCAGGATCTAAAGGAAATAGCTTCGAGCACACACACAATGGCGCCAGAAAAGTACTTTACCTGGGACCGGAGTATGAGTGCCTTTTACCTTTCTTCCCCGGCAACGGCGCCAGAAAATAGCTTGATGTCTATGCCCCCCTCCTTTTCCTGTAGACAGTGTTGGGCCTCCAAGAGCAGAGGTTTGTAGAACAGCAGCAAGTTTTCCCTTAAGTGGATCACCCAAGGTTTATCGAACTCAGGGAGGAAGAGGTCAAAGATATCCCTCTCATGCAACCACTGCAACCACAAAGCAAGAAGTCTCTTGTGTCCCCAACACACCTAATAGGTGCACTAGTTCGGCGAAGAGATAGTGAAATACAGGTGGTATAAATAAGTATGAGCGAGTGGCAACGGCACCGGAAAAGTGCTTTGCCCGGGACGAGTAAACAAGCAGTAGTAATGCAGCGAGTAGTAACGCGGTAAAACGAGTAAACAAGCATCGATAGCGGTATTTAGGAACAAGGCCTAGGGATTAGACTTTCACTAGTGGACACTCTCAACTTTGATCACATAACGAGAATAGATAAATGCATACTCTACACTCTTGTTGGATGATGAACACCATTGCGTAGGATTACACGAACCCTCAATGCCGGAGTTAACAAGCTCCACAATTCAATGTTCATATTTAAATAACCTTAGAGTGCATGAAAGATCAATACGACTAAACCAAGTACTAACATAGCATGCACACTGTCACCTTCACGCTATGTAGGAGGAATAGATCACATCAATACCATCATAGCAATAGTTAACTTCATAATCTACAAGAGATCATAATCATAGCCTACGCCAAGTACTAACACGGATGCACACACTGTCACCATTACACCGTGCAGGAGGAATAAAACTATTTTAATAACATCACTAGAGTAGCACATAGATAAATTGTGATACAAAACATATTGCAATCATAAAGAGATATAAATAAGCACTTCACTATGCCATTCATAATAGTGAATAAGTATTCTGTGAAATATAGCCTAAGAGACCCACACGGTGCACACACTGTCACCTTTACACACGTGGGACAAGGAGTCTCCGGAGATCACATAAGTAAAATTCACTTGACTAGCATAATGACATCTAGATTACAAGTATGATCATATGAATCTCAATCATGTAAGGCAGCTCATGAGATTATTGTATTGAAGTACATAGGAGAGAGATGAACCACATAGCTACCGGTACAGCCCCGAGCCTCGATGGAGAACTACTCCCTCCTCATGGGAGACAGCAGTATTGATGGAGATGGCGGTGGTGTCGATGGAGGAGCCTTCCGGGGGCACTTCCCCGTCCCGGCGGCGTGCCGGAACAGAGACTCCTGTCCCCCAGACCTTGGCTTCGCGATGGCGGCGGCTCTGGAAGGTTTCTCGTCCCGTGGCTTTTCCGTATCGAGGTTTTAGGTCGAGGGGCTTTATATAGGCGAAGAGGCGGCGTCAGAAGGTCAACAGGGCGACGACACTATAGGGCGGCGCGGGCCACCCCTAGGCCACGCCGGCCTATGGTTTGGTGGGCCTGTGCCCCCTCTCTGGCGGTTCTCGTGTGTTCTGGATGCTTCCGGGCAAAATAGGAACCTGGGCGTTGATTTCGTCCAATTCCGAGAATATTTCTTTACTAGGATTTCTGAAACCAAAAACAGCGAGAAAACAGACAAGCGGCACTTCGGCATCTTGTTAATAGGTTAGTTCCAGAAAATGCACGAATATGACATAAAGTGTGCATAAAACATGTAGATATCATCAATAATGTGGCATGGAACATAAGAAATTATTGATACGTCGGAGACGTATCAAGGCTCGAGCCATAAACATTTCATGGGGAAATGAGGGGGGTGGCTAAGCGGGCCGGCGCGGTTAAAACAGATCTAAAGGGTAGCACCGAGCACAATGGTGCTACCAAGCAAAGGGTAAGGCCGCCACCATTGGCACAACCTAACCAGACCGTGGGCCCTATGGTGTCACGCGGCGCTGATGTTGCGCAGTTGCACACCGTTGGGTAACCCCAAGTGGAGTATGATGAGCACGGCAGCAAGTTTTTCCTCTGTAAAAACCAAGGTTTAATCGACCAGTAGGAGAAAGGAATGACTTCTGAAGGTGTTGCTAGCTGACTTGTGGTAGAGCGCACTACTTCGTCAGCAACAACGTGGAAACTGCACACAACACAACCAAAGTATTTTGCCCCAACTTACAGTGAGGTTGCCAATCTCACCGGTTTTGCTGAAAACAAAGGATTAACCGTATAGTGTGGAAAGAGTTGTTTGTCTACAGTAAAATTAAAGAGAACAGTGTTTGCAGTAAGTAAACAGAACATGATGATTTTATCAGTGTAAAAGAAAGGACCGGGATCCACAGTTCATTAGAGGTGTCTCTCCATAAAGATAAATAACATGCTAGGTAAATTACAGCTGGGATATTGACAGAATAAAGACCATACATGACAACATGATTACTATGAGATTCATTTGGGCATTACAACATAATACATAGACCATAATCCAACTGCGTCTATGACTAATAATCCACCTTCCGGTTAGCGTATGCACCCCTTTCAGTATTAAGTTGCAAGCAACAGATTATTGCATTAAGCAATGTATGTAAAGTAAACAATAGAATTATCCTTAGACAAAGCATTGTTGTTTTCTTCCTAGTAGCAACAACACATCTACAACCTTAGAAGTTATTGTCACTCTTCCAGATTACTAGAGGCATGAATCCACTATCGAACATAAATACTCCCTCTTGGAGTCAGAAGCACATACTTGGCCAGAGCATCTACTAGCAACGGAGAGCATGCAAGATCACAAATAACATATGACAAGTATATAATCGATCTCAACCATAGTATTCAGTATTCATCGGATCCCAGCAAACACAACATGTAGCATTACAGAAAGATGATCTTGATCATGATAGGCAGCTCACAAGATCTAAACATGAAGCATAAATTGGAGAAGACAATCATCTAGCTACTGCTATGGACCCGTAGTCCAGAGATGAACTACTCACGCATCACTTCGGAGGCGTGCATGGCGATATAGAGGCCTCCGGTGATGATCCCCCTCTCCGGCAGGGTATCGGGAAGAGCTTCATAACCCTCCCGAGCTAGGGTCGGCGATGGCGGCGCCACAGAACTTTTCGTGGATGGAGGCTCGGGTCTTTAGGTTATTCCCGAACAGGTGAATAAATAAGCAGAAGGGCGAGATTACTGGGTTTCCGAGGGGCCCACACCACCCCTAGGCGTTGCCAGGGCCTGGGCCACGCCTAGGCTAGGTGTGGCCGCCTCGTGGCGCCCCTTCGTCTCTCCTCTAGATTCCGTCTTCGTTACAGTAAAATAGGAACTTTGGCTTTTGTTTCGTCCAATCCGAGAATATTTCCACAACTGTTTTGAAATACAAAACAACAGAAAACAGAAACTGATACTGTGGCATCTTGTCAATAGGTTAGTTCCGGAAAATATGTAAAAGTGCATGGAGCATCAAAAATTAAAGATACGTTTGCAACGTATCAGGCGCCATGCTGGTAGCAAGGTAGCACCACTCGGGCTGGCGCTACACATTCAAGGATAGCGCCACGGTGAATGACACTACAAGAAAGGGTTAGATTTTGAAAAAAAAAAAAATCAAAACAGGGTTAGATTGTGTGGAAGTTTCAAAAAGGGCCATTTGTCGAAATAGATGCGACTTTGTCGAGTCACGTCGAAACGAAACACTAGGAGAAGACTTGTATTGATATAAAAAAAAAGGATGCCATGCGGTCCATTGTCGACCATGTTCAGGACCATAAGAAATGTCAGCTTTATGATTTTTCATTTCCTAGCCATGCAAAACCCATTCTTATTTACCGAGCGGTGTTTTTTACAAAGCAGCTACAAGAAATGCAATCTTCAATGGTACGAAACTATGCACAAAAGTAAAAGGCCACTTATATACAACACTTTACATAACAGTTGATGGCGATGACTTTCTGGAAATTCATGGTGTTTTGTACGGTCCCTACCGATTTCGCTGGAACCGAGCCAGATTTGAATTAGGAGTCGCCTTTAGCTTGTTCCAGTTTTATTGGGGGGAAATCCTTCACTAACAATACGCTGATTTCACTGGCATCCAGGTAGAAGGCAATGACAAACATTGTTGTTGGCTAGAGCTCCGCAATATGCGGCATCAACTCTCACCTAGTACAAGCTCGGTGGTAGGGGCATTTTGGAGGAGGACTTGTGGAAGGCGCTGGCCACGATGGCCCTTATCGTCTGCAAGGGCCAGCGCTTTGGTGTTTTTCAGAAGAACATCACCGCCGGAGGTATCGTCTCACCAGCAGACATTGACCTCCTCGTCCACTGGAAGGGCATATCTCTTCCGCAATGAGAAGCTACACGAGCGTCGAAACGAGGTGTTTTATGAAGCAGCTATAAGAAACGCAATCTGCAATGGTACAAAACTAGGCACAAAAATAAAAGACCACTTCTATACCACAGTTTACATAACAGCTGATGGCACTGGCTTTCTAAAAATTCATGGTATTGTCTTCGCTTGAAGCGAGCTAGATTTGAACTAAGAGTCATCTTTCCCTTGTTCAGTTTTTTCGGCCAAAAAATCCTTCACAATACTATAATGGTTCTGGAGGGGGCAGCCCCCCACCCCCACCCCCCCCCCACCCCCCACACACACACACCAGACTTCAACGTGGTGGATTTACTCAGTTTCCTGTTATGTGGAGTATACATACATTTTGCAAAAGTTAGTAAGTTACCCATGTTTCTCTGCATTTGTTGTTGGACTATTTTTTCATGTTGCGACAATGATGAACTTCTCAGGCCACGACGACCAGCACCGCTGGCACTTGCGCCCACCACCTACATATCAGATATGCACTACTAGGAAAAAGCTTATAGCCGCACTTATCACCACCGGCAGGTCTGATTTGAAGATGCCAGCGGTAAGTTACCGCCGGCGAGCTGGATTCTAGTCGCCGGGGATAAACCATTTACCGACGGCGAGTGTTGACTGGAACCGCCGGGGGTAAGTTGAGCCGAGAGCCCCTAGAAGGACCTCCACTTACCGCCGGCGAGAACGATTTAAATTCGCCGGGGGTAACTATACTACCGCCGGCGAGAACAATTTAAATTCGCCAGGAGTAAACTAGATCGGTGTGGGCCTTTTTTGGCTGAAAATTACCGCCGGCCGTTTCATCTTTAATCGCTGGGGGTATTTTGCCCCTACCCACGTGTCTCTATCTACTCCCTCTCCCTTTCCCTTATCCCTTCACGCACAGCACACCACACCAGCGCACAGCTTGCACGCAACCGCCCAGGCGCCCACCCACACACGCATCGCCGCCCCTCCCCAACACCAGTGCCGCCCATCCAGTCCCCAACACCAGCGCCGCCCCTCCCCAACACCGATTTGGGCGAACCCAGCTCCAATCCCGCCCCGGTGCCGGCTGCCGTTTCCGACGCCGCCTCCCTGCGGAGGGAGCCAAGAATTGCGGCGGGAGGCAGCGGAGAGGGCGCGGGCGTGCCGGCCAGTACCCTGCGGCCGGCCTCAGGGACCATGGTGCCCGCGGCGGCGACGCGCGCCGTCATTTGGCCGGTCGTGCCCAGCAAGGGGTTGGCGTTCTTCCGCAGCAGCCGCCTCCCGTTCGACGGCTGCAACAGCCTCTACGCAGCGGGCGCCCTCCCGTTCGATGCGCGCGAGGTCGTGGTGCGCCTCGCTGATGAAGACAACTCCTCCTGCAGCAAGAGGGAGTACAGGTCCGCCATCAAGTTCGCTGTGCGCGCCGAGCTCCACCACCTCCGCGAGTTCATCACCACTGCAGCGATAGAGCTCCGGCCGATGGTGGACAAGATCCGTGACCTGATTACGTTTTTTTCTTCTTTGTAGGGTGTTCTCTGTAAATTCCCGTCAGTTGTATTTCCGTTTCGGCCGTCCCTGTGTGGACCTGCTTTTTTTTTAATCCTGTACAAACTTACCGCCGGCGAATTGGCATGTGTGCCAGGGGTAATTTAAGGTAGTGCTGGCGAAATGGAAGACGCCGGTGGTAACCACTTACCACCGGCGAGGTGATCGCCGGCGAACGCGAAGGCGCCGGCGGTAGCCCAATTCCATGCGCCGGCGGTAAGCAAATTTCTAGTAGTGATGGGCGGCGGGGGGGGGGGGGTCTTTGATGTACTCTTATTATATGGGACCCGAACAAATCTCATGCCTCCTCTTCCTCGTCACCATATAATAATGAGTCGTACTCAGCGTCGTGGCTCACGACTGTGCCCTTGTCGTCCCCGTTGTCGGCATTGCAGCTACGGCCCCTGGAGGAGGATTAGGACGACAAGGAGGAGGCGGCGGGCAGATTGGCGAGACGAAAGGTTTTGCTCCTTCATTTCTGGTTATGGCAACGACCAATACGGGTTGTAGTGGGAACGGGGTGTTGTGAAATGTATATGTGGATTGCCTTTCCCTTTCTATCAGTTCGGACTTTTGGTTCAAGTGGCTAGTGCATGAAGCTTAACATGGTATCAGAGCCCCAGGTCTTGAGTTCAAATCTTGGCTTTCACATGGTTTTCGCAATTAAGCCTAAAAATTGTTGTTGCCCCCCTCTTTAGTCACCGCTGGTGCCCTGTTTCGGTGTGCTCTTCTTCTTTTACATGTTGACTTTCTCTTCTCCCGTCACACGCGAGTGGGGATGTTGTGAAATGTATATGTGGATTGCCTAGCCCTTTCCATAAGTTCGGACTTTTGGTTCAAGTGGCTAGTGCATGAAGCTTAACACGGGGCACATCAAATATATCCGGTCAGGGGGAACGCGATTGAATTGAACTGTAATCTATTATATACTAAAAGCAAAATACGGAGATCTACAATAGAGACTTGAGGTTAATCCACATCATCCGAATTATTTTAGCTCTTAGATCTATAATTTAATGGCCAAGATTTAATAAATTTACGTAACATGTACGAGCTTATGTTTTGTAAACATACATGATATGTCACGTTTGATACGGGCATGCACCATCCGCGGAAACAAAAGTAAAATAGTACCTAATCTTCCGATTAGATGGAAAGATCTAAGTAAGCCAAATACGTGTGATTCATCCCCTGAAAAAACGTGTGGTTCATGGTTAAGGAAACCCTATTCATTATTACGTGAAAAAAGGGAATAGAAGAGTGGGGTGCCCCCTCGCTTGCTCCCAAAAAAAATTTTGTGATTCATTGTTAAAGAAAAAGTTTCCATTATTATGTCAAAAGAAAAAGAAAATAGAGGGACGGGGCGCCCCTAGCTTGCTACCATGTATCCGTGCGCCCACAACCATGTGCAGTTTTCCTTTTCCTAGCCCCACTTTCTTTTTTCTCGACAAAATGCAAATTCGTGGCAATTTTTTTTGGGAACACCAGGAGGCAAAAGGCGGAACGAGGGACGATCGAGGGAGCAGCAAACGATGGCCGAGGAGTACGAGGTCGACGAGGCGGCGCCTAGGGATAATTGGAGTCTGTTGCCAACAACATCGGTTATTGTTAGCAGCACCGGACGTGGAGCACCACCGGACAGTCCAAGACTCCAGCCACTCTAGGCCAACGTTACCTAGCATGAGCGCCACCGCTTCACCTTAGGCTTCTATGCTCACTGGCCGACTGGCGCACCCAAGATTTATGAGGTGAGCGCAAGCTCGCGGCGAACAGCGTGTATGTCCGCCTCCGCCCCACCCACTTAGAGACCGATGACCCAGTTTTCCGTCCCCGCGGAGAGCGCAAGAAGGTAAGTTGCTGTCCTGCTCGAACTTTGCTAGAAAGTAAGTAGACAGAGGCACGATTGAGCATTGTTTCCCTTCCGTTAGGTGCATTGCGGAAGTAGGCACACATGCAGGCGGACATATTAGATCCATCCACGATCGGCAGCTACTGTGTGAGGTCGTGTTCTGGGATGCGTCGGTAACAAAAGCACGCACATGCTCAGTTAAATCTCATATCCATGGCCAGCGATACAAGCTGCAAACTCTGGCAATGCAAGCCACGACTTTTTTTTGTTGAACAGAAAAATAATAGGAGTATGGATAGAGTTCTCTATGTGGGCCCTCTTTGCGTTGTACAATGCCTCCCGTCTGATACTTCCAAATGATCCTGCTACAATCTAGAAGCTACTGATCTAGCCTTGACACCAGATGTTAATTGCAAAAAGCACACGGGGTTGTGTTTTGGGATGCGCCGGTAACAGAAGCACGCACATGCTCAGTTAAACCTCATATCCATGGCCAACGATACAAACTGCAAACCCTGGCAATGAAAGCCACTGACTTTGTTTTTTGTCGAAAAGAAAAATAATACGAGTATGGATAGAGTTCTCTATGCGGGCTCTTTTTGCATTGTAAAATGTCTCCCGTCTGATACTTCCAAATGATCCTGCTATAATCTTGAAGCTACCAATCTAGCCACGACACCAGATGTTAACTGCAAGAAGCTCAGGAGGATGCTTATGGCTTTGGGAGGTTATGAGCTTACTGGTAATCCGGTATATGATAGATACCGTCACACAACTAAAGTGCCACAGATCGCTGTAGTCCAGCCCGCCGACGTCCATACAAGAGGAGAGCGGCGACAACAGACCATAGATGGGGCCGCCGCTGGACTGAGTGTGCTGCACAAGGCTCGGCCTATGCGCTTCATGGACGGTATGATGGCGTGTCCAGTGGTTGAAGCTCGATGTCATTGCTAGGTGCATGTAGTCTAACAGATCTCCTAGGTTAGGTGTTTGCTTTTAATACCCAAACCAAATTTTAGGTATGATTATGGTTCATGGAGCTGCAACTCAGATGAGGAAGTACTGGTGAAAACAATGGTCGTATTGAAAAATTATTTTTGGCGGATAGGAGCACCAAGTGTTTGATATTTTGAAATATTATTTTAAACTTTATAATTGAGATAACTTTGAAAGGAGGGTAAAATAAGGTAAATATTTTTATCATGTAAGAAAAGCATCTATCTATTATATAAAATTAAATTTTGGAGGTCTAAAATAGAGACTCGAGGTTAATCCACATCATTAGAATTATTTTCCCTATTAGATCTATAATTTAATGGCTAATATTTAATAAATTTACATCATTCATACTAATAATACATCCTCTGGTTGCAATGCAAATTTAGTTACATGTAATAACCGAACATTACCATGTACATATGGTCATGGGATTTTCTATTTTAATAGTGATTGATATTAATTATTCGCACATAAATTAAAGATGATTAAAGATGTTTCCTGCATAAGTACTAATTTTATTTAACATAATATTTTATGGTGACATTAGAACCAGGTTATTTCAATTACATGGACTTTTTCAAGCGTTGCCCTCGCATTTGCGAGGGCCACTGTGCTAGTTATAATAAACGACAACTTTGTATTCTAGGCACATTTGAAGAGTAGTAAAATATCATTGACTACTTCCAGGTTTTTTTTAACTTTTAAATAAATTTTCGAAAATTTGAAAATATGGCCAACCTCGTGGAGCTAACTCTAACATCTAGTCTCCGCGCCATTGGCATTGCCAGCGGCGGCATCACCACGGCATTTTTCTCGATTAATTCCGTCCTCTGCTTTTCTTCTTATTTCTGGACATGAAACAACGAAATCTCACTCCTTCTTCCTAGGCCAGATGTCGACCACGTACGAGGATTGGGAGAACGAATTGGCCATCGACGCTTTGGTCATAGTTTATAACCATCTGTATTTGGCTGGGAAATCTATCCGGCGTGAGCCCAAGCCGCAGATCGAACCTGAGATCGAGTCTGTCGCTTGGAATTCCTTTGAGCGTGAGATCAAGCAGCGGGTGGATGAACCTGAGGTCAAACCTGGGCGTGCCGCTTTGAGCGGTTCTCGGCTTGAGATGTGCGACGAGCTCTTCCGCCGGCGCTGCGATCTCCATCTTGTGTGCCGGTGTATCTTGTCTTACGCTCGCCGGATTGTCGAGACGGGGTGCCTGGATTGGAAGATGGGTCTGGAGATCGCAACGAGGGCTTTGTTTCGGCATAACACGGACTTGCAGACGGAGTACGTCGACTGGGAGGTGGAGGAGATGGACTGGGAGACGGAGGACGAGGATGAGGAGCGCATGATCCAACGGTCCAACCTAGTGATCTGCAATCCGATTTTCATGAACTGGTGAAGAGCATGGATGCGTGTAAACTGGATTGTTTGCACAAGAAAAAAGTCCAGGCCCTCATGGTGTACGATCCCAAGAGGAAGCGCCGTGTCCCTAGCCGCTTCTGCAGCTTCCATCTTGCAGGCTTCGACCATTACGAGGAATTGAAGTCCCTATATTCAGAAGTTACAACTCCCTCTAGGTTTAGCTATTGATTGATTGTGAAGCATTGTTCCTCTTGTTTGTTCTGAATTGTGTTCTTTGATCTTATTTGATTCACAGGCTCACAGCAACAGTTGAACTTGGGCCACAGTATGAACCCGTCTGTTTACCATCAGGGACGAGGTTGACTAAACATATTGCAGGAAATACACATTATTAGCTGGCGGCTTATTCCACCGAAGTCATTTCCATCAGGGTGGTCAACGTTGGTCCTGATTGCACGTACCCGGAGGTTTATGGTAAAGTTATCGCCAGGGATGAGATTGACTACAAATGTGTCTATCTGTTCAATCGTGAAAGGAAAGGATGCCCAGACCATCAAGTCGAAGGTAGTTCTTAATTGATTCTGTTTGCTCACTTGATTCCATGTTATATACTTACCAATTCCAGATGATATACTTATCCTCTTCACTTGTAAATCTGCCCTGCACCTTTAGTTGCACCCATAATGTTAGCTAATAATGTCTATGTTTACACAAATGCCATGAGTTGTCTAGTCCAATATGTTACGGAGATAATTCGTTGGTGCAAGTTTAATGATTCAGATGCTTACTGGATACACTTTTGTCAAGAAAAAAGTTTAATGGATTTCCATTCCAAATTTGGTCCCTTTAAATACATTTAAATCTTAACATTGTGTTGCTAGCATGTTATCACCATGTCCAACCTTTTGTTTTATCAAGTTAGGTTCCAAATAATCTGCCTTTTCATTGTCAAATAACGCATTATCATAGATTGTTCTACCTTTTATTTTTCGTGAGATTTTCTCTACTGAGGTCATGTCACTTGTTTATCTGTTTCTGTGTCAAACTTAGATTTTATTTTTTTAATTCGAAGTGTCTTATTGCTGGCATGTTTTAGTCATATAAAATATATGCCTTGCTCATTTCACCATACAAGCCATAGACTTCTAGGAGCTCTAGGAAAAATAGTGCATCAGCACTAGTGATGTTGTGTATAATTTTAAAACCGTTTAAATTCATCTGGATAGTCATGGTTTTCATGTCATGGAGGCATGGAGCTATGTTCTGATTCTAACTTTTTTTTTCTAAACCCTATTTGCAGAAGGATATGTTAGCTTTGACAGGTCCACACCGAGCATTGGTTACATTAGGTTTTATGAGTTCGATTTAAAGATGAAGGGAAAGGGTGATGATGAAGTGCAGTTTAGCAAAGGTGTACTATCGTACTATTCCAACCCAAATCACCGGCGGGTCAAATATCAGCTACCTAGTTTCCAGAGCACAGTGAAATTGGTACTGCAACATGTGGCACTTCCAGTAGCAGCTAGCCTCGAAGTCAGTGTTGTCAATGAAGATCCCAATGAACCTCTTGTCCACTTCGATGGCAAAATAACAGCTGGGACTTCTACAAATTATAGAGATCATATGATTCTATATGATAGTAGTGTGCGTAGCGGGGAACTGGTGCAAGAAAATGGCTCCCTTGTCTTAAATCGTAATCTGGTATCTGTCTATGGGTATGTACAAGAACTCGCATTTGAGAATGATGAAAAACTGAAGCTCTATGTTTGTTTTCTTGATGCTAGTCGTGAGATTGAGGATAAGGATAAGATGCCTCCTCCTGAGTATGAGGATGCTGAGGAGGAGGAGGAGGAGGAGGAGGAGGCGAACGAGAATGAGAAGGACGAAGAGGAAGTGTGGACCCTAAGAATGTGGTCACTCTAGATTGCCCTCAAACTAACACCGTTTGGGAGCATGGATGTCCTAAACTGAAAGTGAAGGTCAATTGGACTGCTGTTCTTGATAGGACGGAGTGTACCGATTTCTTGCATAGATGTAGTCGTCTTCCACGTGGTTACTCCATTGATTATCAATCGGGTTTTCGCTATGAGTGAGTGGTTGTACTTTGTTGGTTGCTATGTGTATTTTGTTGGTCCAACTCTGTAACATTGGAGGGCATCCCATAGTCCCACCTAACTAGTACTATATGGTAGTGCAGTAAGAACTGTGCTTTGCTTAGGGCGTAAGCTTAGTTTCGTTAGCAATGGATGCAGTTCTCCTGTTTGAAAAGCTGGATCCCTTGATTTATGCTGGCATCTGTAAGTGTGTTTGAAGAACTCGTACCGTGAGGAAAGATTTCCTGCATACTGCAAGTTATGCCAATTCTTGTATCGCTCGTGTTCCAGTTGTTCTTAAAGTTTCTCTGCTGCCTGCTTTGTTCTCTGTCTGTTTAGAAGACAGTAGTGTTTTGTTTTGCTGAGCGTATGTGCTACCTGAGTGATGGTTGATTCGTGAGTTTTCTTTGGCTGAGCGTATGTGATTGATTCATGGGCTTAAAATGCACGACTAGTGCAAGATTATCCGAGTAGCCTGAGTGCATGGCTTTTCAGCTAAATTAATCCGAAGAATTGCATTGTGTAAATCGCGGCTGGAGCTCGCTGCTTGGCTATGATAGTGTGAACTGGGGAAGGGCATGCAGATGTGCTGCGGACTATGAGCAATATTTTGTGGCTGCAGTTCGACGACAAATGCCGGATCAACCGGGTTGGTGCCCCCATGAGGGTGACCATCTGCAGATAAATACAGGCTCGAGGGAGGGGTTTAATCTTGAGAAACTCTAATGGGGAGGTGATGCTGTCTACATACACTCTAATGAACGAGTTGTCATGCAATCAATCCCCTCCTAACTGAAGCGCTGAATGCAGCCTCGAATATGGGCAGCCTGGAATATGGGAGTGACAGACATTGAAGTGGAGTCTGATGCTCTGGTACTAGTTAATGCGCTGAACCCCGACGAATATGATCTTGTGCGTGCGGCAAAAGGGGTCGATTTCCATTACCATAGCGATAACGAAGAACATGAGTTCAGGAACAGAGAGGAGGAGATCGCCGCCTACTGCTAGCGTTCAGGACAAGCCCTCAAGGACCAAAAACGAAATGACAACAAAAGGAAACCATCCAAGAAGAGGGAAGCAAACTATCAGAAGTGAGCGGTCAGGCATTATCGTCATTTGTCTCCATCCTATCATCTCCAGGATCTGCATTTTGCATCTCAATCAAACGAACACCGCCTCTGGCAGGACACCTCTCAGCACTTGTAGCAGTTGCAGCTGACGCCAATCTAAGAAGGCTATCTGCGCATTAGCTCATTAGGAGTTTTGATAAACAAGCTCTGTTCAAGAAGATTAAATTGTTCTCGTCGTTGAATCATTCTTGTTCTCTTAAGTTGTTTCCACACGCATTTAATAAGGGAGGCGGTGAACGCTCTTACAACTGGTTCATGGCCGTGAGGTCCCGGGCTTCTTTCGTGTTTTTGTAGCGGAATAGCGGTACAGCTTGGCTAATACGCTATCATCATAGGACATACTATGGGCCGGCGGCGTTCGTTTCACGCAGGTTCCGATTGATCAATCGTCGAACTGAAAGCGATCGGCGCCATTAGTTCCATCGAAACGGAAGGAGCGTATGTCAAAAAAAAAAAGAAACGGAAGGAGCGGGTGGCTGCTGACGGCACGGCGGGACGTGCTCCGATCCGCCTGTTGATAGTTGGCCGGATCCTTCCGAGAAGACAGGGAATCGCACGTGCTTGTTCTCGCATGGCGTACGTGGAGGACTCTCGAATCAGGAAGGAGTTCGGATGGTTGTATCTAGCTTGGTATAGTACTCCAACTTGCTACTGGCTACTGGATCCAAGTTAGTAGTATCTGCAGTTTCAGTGGCTCCGCGCCAATATGCTGGGTCAGTCGGTCGCATCCGACGCCCCGCAACCCTCTTAAATTTTTGTTGGTTATCTAGATAGACACATGCGGAAGAAAACAGACACGAGGTTTGTGGCTCCACGTCGAGACGTCCTCAGTTTCAGTGGACTTTTTTTTTTGCGGGGAAGTGGACTTCATGTTTTTGTATGGCAGTAAAATACTCCCTCCATCTCACAAAATTTGTCTTAGATTTATTGTGTCCATGTACTTTTAAATTGAGACAAATCTAAGATAAACTTCATGGGACGGAGGGGGTAGTGGAATACTCAGGCTCGCCGATATGCACTTGGCAATAAGTTACTGCCCCTCGTTCTAAATATTTATAGCTTCAGGTAAAACATAGGCCACAATGTGTCTAAATTTATTAAATATGTGACAAGTATTTACGGCGAGAGGAAGTGCTTTGATTTTTCATCCTCCCAAGTAAAAGTAGTTTTGTGCTTTTTTTTATACCTCAAACCTCCACATCTTTTTACAGGTTTTTACCACAACTTAGTTTCGGAAATTCAAGATTGTTATTGGGTGCAAATGCTTCCTTTATAAAAAAAAAAGCAAAATATGAAATGTTACAAAATTTAGAATAAAAAATCCACATCATATCTCCCCACTCTATGTGTGCACAGAATGTTTGGCTCCTTAGGTAAAAAGATAAAAAGAAATGTCTCAAGAAATATCTTACTCTATGTTATAAAGAGCTTTCCTTTCGGACAAGGCGTTTTTGCACTCACGTGCATATGCTCCTGATTTTTGAAATGCATTTTAAACGTATTTAAAAATGTTAAGAAATTTTGATAAAAAGTGTAGCACCTACATCTCAACGTTCTATGCGTTTGCAAAGCAGTTTCACGAAAAACTGATATTTTTTTATGACATAGTAAACAGACAAAGTTTCGTACTAAAAATGACTCTTCACGAGACATATTTCTTTATCTTTTTTTGCACATGACATAAGAAAAGTAGATGGTCCGCGAAACTTAATTAGCATGTAGACATAGAATATCCAAATGTACACGTACAAGGATTGTGAATTCTTTTGACATTTTAAATTGTTTTTTAAGGTGGAACAAGCATATGCATATGGGTTTAAAAGTGCATTTCGGCTTTCCTATCCTCTTCTTAATTCTCACGTGCTGGGTTATGCGCACAAAAGTGGCTCCCGATGGTGACAAAAAGAACCACCACTCCGTTTCCTTCATAACCGATCGGATCCGGTTATCTTATTTTAAGGAGCAGGTGAGCTTTTTTAAACAATGCTTGGACTGGATAAAAGGAAGCTGATTATGAGTTCTGGTCGCTTGTTTGCAGATGACGTACTTAGCGGTATATCCTACTTTAGCAGACTGAGAGGGACGTAGCCAAGGTCAGAGTAAAATATATTTACTACTTGAAGATATAAGTGGTTGGCTACTTGGCTAGCTAGTGCATGCACTGTTCATACGAAAAATTAGTGCGAGCAAATCTCATACGCAGCGCAAAAGGAGGGTAATTTCTGTCCCTGTCAATTAGGGGTTGTTGGTAACTTAATACAGCGCGATAAGAATTCATAATCAAGGTGAATTGCAAACTAAAGTTGGGCTATGGTGGTTAGGTTCCTTGTATTGAAACCAGCTCATGAGTGTTTGCATTACCTGGATTAATTCTAGAATTTAACCGACGCTATGTTTTCAGTGGAGGCGACAGCGTCAGTCAACAGCGAGGTGCCAGCGGTGGTTTCGTCAATCTCAAGATATGCACCTCGGTCTTTCGGAGGTGTTCATCGGGTAGGGTGTGCGAGGTGAGTGTGCATGCGTATTTATGAGCGTCTGCGTTATACCGTGTTTAAAAAAATCAGAATAAATTAATACCGATAGTGAGTGATGTTTTTTACATCTCTTTTGCCCGTCGTGTGGATCCAACGACACAGCAGAGATGTTGAGACGACACCGAGCACAGCAGACGCAAACAAGATGACATGCACCGGCGGCGCTATAGGCTCTACGACGAGCCTGCGATCGCAAGCCCTCCCGGCCACCCGGCCGCGTGAACCATCCAAAACCGGCCACCGTTCATGGCAGGTTCGGACCGATCGATATCGCACGAGCGCGACGCCACTGCCCCGGCGTTCGCCACCGTGTACTGGATAGGCTCTCAGTCTCATGAGGCAGGCATGCATGCATCCACAGGGCGGGCCAGCCGCGAGCGACGGCGGCGAGCCGACCGGCGGGGCCCCGATGGAACCTGAAAGCGGCGGCGCTGTCAATTCGACCGGTCGATCCATTTTATTTCTAACGTTTTGATTCCGAAAAGGAGCGGCAGGCGACGTGGACGCCACGGCGTGGTTCCGACTTCACACGACAGATTGCGGTGTCGACGTGTGTCCTAGTGTGCCGGAATGCCGGATGCTTCCGAGAAGAATCTGGCATCGAACAGCAGGCACGTGATCTTCAGGTTACTGAACGTGGAGGCTTCTGAACCAGGAACGAGTGCCATCTTCGGTGGCGTACCACTTCTTGCTACTCGCTAGCCAGTGGACTGAGTTCTCAACGAAGAAAACAGCCGACCAAATAATAAGGAACAAACTACAGAACGACAGCAAAGTTTTAAAAATGTACAAGCATGGCTCTTAAAACTAAGTATGACAAAGCAAGCAAAGTTTGAAAAACAAATTATTGAACATGTAAAAGAATCGAATGGATACAGTTCCGTATTTTACCAATGAAAGTGCAAATGCATATAGTATAAAATAAGCGAACCCCACTACAGGAAAACGCTGCCTCGTAAGCCGTCGGCGTAGCATACGCCGAGGGCCCTAGCCCCTCGGGCTAGTCGGTGTATATTTCTAATATTCAAATTTTATTTTTTCAAAGAAAATTAAAAAAATTTCTTTTTTTCTCCTTATTTTTTTAACTTGTTTATCACACTTTGAACTCTAAGTATAACTCTACACTTAACTCTAAGTTAAACTACAACTTCCCAATCGGTCACCCTTCCTCACTCTACTTCAGTATTATTGGTTCCCTTCGGGTTAGCTTCCATGAAAGAAATGACACCTTATTGATAATATTACCTTATCACTCCTATTAACCCTTGAAACGTGATGTAAACACTCTTTATTTTTTGAATTCCAAAAAATTACTTAAGCAAACAACAATAAATATATAAGTAATAATAATATAGAATTCAAATAACAATAAATGAATTTTTTGTCTTTTTATTTAATATGGAACAATTAATATTTTTAAATCCGTAAATCGGAATCTGATAAATAATATGTCTAAATTGATCAGAAAAATGATAGAAATCCAAATATAACGTCCATGTCATCTTTTGAACCTAAAAATGAGAGGAATCCAAATATGATATTTAGTTTGCCATCTGGCCAAAAAAGGCCCCCGAGAGGTGCGGTATGGCCGTACCGGGCGCACGGGTGCACCCGTTTACCAACTCGCTAAACGGATAAAACTTAGCACATAAAATGATGTGTCGTAGACCTAAATATATTCTTCCCAAAATTTATCGAGCAAAAAAAAGTGTACCCCTAGTTTAAATACGGTCAGTTTCCAGCGGATTCGGCGGGACACCGCAGGAAGCCGCGGGGATTTCCAGATGGCTAGCGTGCGCATATGGTATGTGATAGGTGGTGCGTAGGTGGTCTCCTACCACCGCGCGGAGGTCTCACGCTATCACCTAACTTGTTCCTTGTAGCTGCTTCACAGAAAAAAAACCGTTTCGACACCCCGAAAATGAAAATACCGTCGCCCGATGATTGGATTGGAAATCCGCGACCGGGGACTTGCTTCTCATCCGAGGGACCACACACGTGCCAAATATGGCCTCGTTCCAACAAACTATGCGGTGTCACAAGCCGTTTCCTACTCATTTCCCCTAAAAGCCATAGAACTTCGGACGTGATAGTCCTGTTCGTGAAGAGTTTTCCAAAATAATTACCGTATCCCAATTCTAATTTTTGGAGTGGTTACTAGGACACATAAAATGATTCCACGTGAAGCCGCTGGACTTTCTGACTTCGTTTAAATTGTCATCTGGCCAAAACGGGGCCCCTGGGAGGTGCTGTATGGCTGTATTGGGCGCGCGGGTGCACCCGTTCGCCAACGCGCTAAACCGGAAAAAATTAGCACATAAAATGATGTGTCGTAGACCTAAAAATATTTTCCCAAAAATTATCGAGCAACGGAAAGTGTACCCCTAGTTCAAATCTGGTCAGTTTCCAACGGATTCGACAGGAAGCCGCAGGGATTTCCAGATGGTTAGCGCGCGCATATGGCATGTGATAGGTAGTGCGTAAGCGGTCTCCTACCACTGCACGGAGGTCTCGCGCTATCACCTAACTTGTTCCTTGTAGCTGCTTCACCCGTTTCCTACTCATTTCCATCAAAGTTTTGGACATATGAGTTATTCTGACAAACTTCAATATTCAGATATGCATGATTTTGATATAAACGGATTGAGGATGTTTTCCTGAAAATTTTGATACCTTATATGTATTTTTCTGACATCATATGAATTAGTATGATTTTTCAATTTTGTACAAATTTAAAAAAAGAGCTACGCCGAGTGTGGCCGTCGACGTAGAGCCAAGAAAAAATACGAGGAGGCTATGCCGAGGGCTACCGTCGGCGTAGCCCTGCGTTACGCCGAGGGCTTTTATATGCCGAGGATGGCCGTCGGCGTAGCATGGCCTACGCCGAGGGCGTCGCTACGCCGACGGCTCACGCCGCGGGCTGGCTTGGACGGGGTCTACGCCGACGGCCCCGACTTTTGGCCGTCGGCGTAGAGGATGGCCGTCGGCATCTTCAGCCATTCCTGTAGTGCCCATCGCTAACGCCATTGACGACTGATATCAAGACTTAGTATGTCTAGAGAAAAGCTTTAATTTGATTAGGATTTCTAGCAGGTTTTAATTTACACGGCTGCCAACATTATCAAATTCAAAGAGGAGATTCATATCTCTCATCTTCGATGATTCTATTATGCATAATAAAGCATAGCAGTGATGATGTTATGAAGGGTTTTCTTATTCCAAAATTTGGCTAGCCCTCAAACAGTAGCAAACCTAGCTTGCAAAACAACGAAGGCTCTCTATGTCCTTGTGAGCTGCTTGTTGCATTTTTGCAAAGTGAGCTTCCATCTTGTTGTCGGGTTTGGGTATGGTTGTCACAAATGTGGAACATTTTGCATAGATCCCATCAGCTAGATAATAACTCACTGTATATTGATGTCTGTTGACTATGAAGTTGCAAGCCCACGCCTCATCATTGACAACCTTACCAAAAAGAGGTGGTCTTTGCAGAACATTTATGCCGTTTAAAAATCCTGGCAGGCCAAATAAATTATACCAAATCCACATTTCCTTCGAGGCCACTGCTTCATGCACAATGGTTCGATAACCATGATGGTCAGTGTACTGAGCGTGCCATTCTGCCGGGAAATTCTTCCACGTCATGTGCATATAATCGATGCTTCCAATCATCCATAGCCAGCCCCTTGCCTGATTCATTGCCATCAGCCTCTTGGTGTCCTCCTCATTCGGAGCTCGGAGAAAATTTTCCTTGGAAGACATGAATCATTGTCTTGGCAAAGAGGCGAACGGGTTGATTTTTACGTACCTTCACCAATTCGAAGATACTCGTCTGTGTAATCGATCGCAATTCCGTAGGCCATAATCCTCATCGCCGCCGAGATTTTCTGGTAGGTGGTAAATCCAACGAGGTTGGCGGCATTTCTCCATCAAGTGAAATAACGGCATCTCTCCTAAGAATTTCATTCCTTGAGAATCTTATTTATAAGGATCAACAAGAGCCCAAAAAAACATTTAACTTACTATAACCTCTAAATAAAAGGAGACAACTAGACGACCGCCATCATTACCTATACAAAATAACTAGTTGCAACATGCTGATTAGATGAATTAATCTTCGTAGAAGTATACATTATGTTCTGACACAACCATAAACAGTCACCATTAGATCCACCTAAAACTATTTTGATCCTATCCATTCCCAAGTAGGAAACATCTTTGGTTAAATTATACGGTTTTGCTATGTCTCAGTCAACTGAGAATTTCTTAAGTCTAAGTCACTTTCAAAAATGTGCTTTGAGTTGCACTTTTCTGTTAAAAAAGTGTAATTGCATTTTTCTGACAGAAATGTGCAACTGAACCGAGTTGCACTTTTCTTTGAACTGTAGTTGCACTTTTCTGAGTTGATTGAGACTTAAGAAAATCTCAGTCAACTGAGACATAGGCACACCCTAAATTATAGTGTTTACTTTGCACCACCCAATAATCAATGATTTTAGTGTTTTTTTTTTTGCATTTCGTACCATCTTTTAACGTCAAGAAGACCAGCTAGAATTGAGATTATCGACAAATTTGTTTGACTCTCCTAATATTGTGGTTTGAACATTTTTATGCATAAAAATGTTTTTCTACAAACACCACAAATTGTCTCCAATTTCCACGACCATTTACCCGTGAGGACTTGATTTAAGACATGTTACTTAATTAAGTATAGAAAGACCCCATAATCCTTAGCTTGTCATGTCATAGACCATCTCAGTACGTTATACTTTTTTTTTCATGTTTCATTGCCTTTACAATTTGTGTCTGAAGATATCAAATGTTTTTAGTCGGGGAGCGGTGTTTTGGAACATGGGTTCATGTGCTCTCTATATTTTGAAATGCATCTTACATACATTTTAAATTTTTAAAAAAATTGAAACTAAAAGTTCGCACGTACATATTCACGTGCTACGTGCTCACAAAGTCATTTCATAAAAAATCGACTTATCATGTGACGTGTGTAAAAAAGACAAAATTCAGTGCTAAAAATAATGTTTTTCACAAGATAAACTTTCTCTTTTTTTTATATAGACCACACAAAATATTGTTTTTTCGTGAAACTTGACGAACGCACGTATATTACGAAGATGTACATGTAGAATTTTTTGTCCAAATTTTTTGACATTTCGAAATATAATTTTTTAGTAGAGGGAGCATACGCACCCGGGAGCCGAATTGAATTTCCGATGTCATATATACAATATCATGTTTAGAGATATCTTTTTGCGAAACACAGTACAATTAAAGACGCTCATACATACGCGCACACACTCACCCCTATGAACGCACACACGCACACCCTACCCCTATGAGCACCTCCAAGAGACTGCGTTGAAGAACTGATCCGGCGGGTTTTGAGATTGACGAAGTCACCACAGGCGCCTCGCTGTCGACGGGAACGTCGCCTCCCACTGAAGAAAATCCCGCCTTTATGAGACACCAAAGTGTCAAATCTGGGATTTGAACTCTGGTGGGCTGGGGATGCCGCTGCCCTCCTAACCATCCAACCACAGGTTGGTTCTCATCATGTTTAGAGATATCGTATATACAATACCATGTTTGACTTTTTTACGACTTGAACTACTTTTCTGCAGAGCGACATAACTTAGGTTCCGTTCCACATCTAAGTCGGCTGATATTTTCCTCTCTCTAGATTTATCCTAAAAGTACAACTTTAGTTTGGTGAACATTTCATTTTATAAAAACAGATTTAAACATAAAAAAACTTAGACAATGTATGATTAACATGACAGATACAATATATGGAGCTAAGCAATGGTAGTAAATCTTGTACATACTCAGATATATGGAGTATTTTAGTGTGTAATGACAGGGCACCGTGGGCCGATTTAGAATGCGTTCGTTTTGCACTTGAAGGGATGCTACTCCAGATATGATTTTCAGCAGTACACAAGTGAAGAATGCGGCTTGATTGCTTGAACTGAGTCGGATGGATCACACTAGACGGCCCACCGTAAGGTACGATACCTTTCAAGTCTTGTTCTGGGGACTATTCTCCCACCGATTGTATAAGTGGGCACGTGGGCACGCGCGCGCGCGGGCACGAGCTGACGAGCCTGCGGAGGCGGGCGGCAACCCACTCACCATCGCCGAACCTTCTCACTGCAGGAAGCTCACCGGGAAGCATACCAAAGTCCCGATAAAATTTCGAGCTCGGCCGCAACCAGCGCCCTTCTGCCAGTATAAGTCCACCCGTCAAATCGCCAATCCTTCCATCATCCATGCACTGGCGATTTCTAAATACGGAGCGCGCGCGGCGGTCCTGCACCCCGGTCATGGCGGCAATCGGAGTGACGCCAGTCCTCTACGAACCAGCGGCGGGCGACGCCTCCTGCTTCTTCACCTCCTCCTTGATGCCATCGTACTTCTCCCACGGCCACGGGGGAGTCAGCTCCACAACGTCATCCAGCCCAGCGTCCAGCTACTCCGCCGCGCTCAGCGCCTCCCCGGTGCAGTCGCCGATGCAGCCAGCGATCGCCGACTACGCGGGACAGCTCGACATGCCCGAGTACCTCTTCGACCACGGCTTGTTTGCCGCGCTGCCGCCGAATGGCCCGCTCGCCCCCATCCAGCAAGATGGCAGCCACGGTGTCCCCGGTGCAAGCGCGACGACGCCCACTCACGCTAGGGGCGCTGCCGAGCCGGCGGCGATGGAGCGCCCGCGGACGGAGCGGATCGCGTTCCGGATGAAGTCGGAGATCGAAATCCTCGACGACGGGTATAAGTGGCGGAAGTACGGCAAGAAGTCCGTCAAGAACAGCCCCAACCCAAGGTAAGCAGAGATTCCCCAATATAATGGCCACCGCAAAATTAAGCGAGATTCAATCCAAACTTGTGCCAATTATTCAGTAAAAACTCATCGCATACATAATTCTGAATGATCTAATGACTCTGAATCTCCAACAATTACACCAACGCAGTCCGATTGGGCGATCGGACGAGACGAGTGAGCTTGATTCTGAGCTGATTTTTCTATGTTTGTGCTGTGTGCAGGAACTACTACCGGTGCTCGACGGAAGGGTGCGACGTGAAGAAGAGGGTGGAGCGGGACAGGGACGACACAGCCTACGTGGTGACGACATACGAGGGGACACACACCCACGTCAGCCCCAGCACAGTCTACTACGCCAGCCAGGACGCCGCCTCCGGCCGCTTCTTCGTCGCCGGCACGCACCCACCGCCAGGGTCGCTCGACTAGCCATCAGCACAAGAGCAGGGCACGCACGTCGAGATCAGCACGGAGCTCGCTGACCTGCTTCAGGACCCTTCCGTGTTGCCGGCGAGAATCTGATCGTCGCCGTAGCTCGAGCCGCTACCTCATCGGAGTCAGCCAGCCTTCACGCTTTCAAGGAGTGATCCCCATATATGTACAAGCGACGTCCGGTCCGGTCTGGTTCTCGTGTTCAATCTGCAACTATGCTGAGTAATGTTGCAGATATATAAAAGCTTAGCACGAAGAGTTGAACACTGTGCATTGTTTGTGATTTTTAGAAGACTGGACAGATTCAGTAGGTATGTAGGACCTGTAAAAGAGCAACAGATTCTTTCAAGAAACTTGGGGTCGTGTGGGCCGCTTGATGAATATATGCAGGCATGAATATGTAAGCGAAACAGATTTTTTGACAGTACATATGTTAGCAATTTGTTGGTAGAGCATGATGATCTCTTACGTTAGAAGATCGAGCTTCCCGGCCAACTTCTTTATCGTCACGTGGTCAATTTGGTAGAGCATGATTATCTCTTCACGATAGAATTTGCTTCGTGTTTTGTGTTGGTTAAGAAGTTCCACGAAGTTATAATCACTAGAGGAAAGCAACAAGGTGCCGCCGGTCCAATCATGTGCCGACGGCTTCTTATCGGGGCCGTCGGCACATGTACCAAGTAGAGCAGGCCGCGAAAAAGGCCGCCGGCACAAGTAATCAGTTGCAGAGCTGGAGGGTACTGGTTAGATGGATGGACAGCGACTTGCTGGACGCGGCTCTGGACGAGGTTAGGAGGCTCTACGCGAGGACGAGGTCCTGAGCGGCGGTGTCTTCTTCCCGCTGGATTTCTATTATGTATCTGGTTCGACTTTAGTTTGTAGCTAGAGCGGGGCGCTCCGAGTGTGTGTCCTCTTGGTATCTGTCGGATTTGGTATCAGACGCGAGTGTATGCTTTTAATGTGAACGCTATTTGCGCGCCGTTGAGGCTTTATATATAAAGCCGGGCATATGGTCTTATGTTTACAAGAAAGCAGTCGGTGTAGGGCAAGTTGTGCCGATGACCACCGTCGACACAGAAAAAGCCCATTGGCACAGAAAAGCCATCGGCATAGGGGTGTCCGCCGTGACAGCGAGGCAATGGCGTTAGGTCTTGATAGGGTAGTATTATCAACACAATATAACTTCCCTACCGGAAGCTCATTCGAAAGTTTGACCACGAGCGAGTAATTTAAACTAAGATTAAGCATGCTTAGAGTTAAAGATGTCCCTTATGCAATTAACGAGTCAAACAATTGAAATATTTTGAAATTTCTAAAAAAATAGAATGCCATCAGCCAAATGGTCTGTGTCGAGAAAGGATTGTGCCAACAGTCGAAACCTCTTGCGTTTGGTATGTGCGGAGAAAGGATTGTGCCAACGGAAGATGTCGGCACAGGGTTGTGTCGCTGGGTGTCGGCACCTTTTGTGTTTCTTGTAGTAAACTGAGTTTTGTTCATTTGCATAGGAATTGCGACTGGGGGAAAATGTTTGAGAATTAAGTTAAACTCTGATCATGTCCTCAACCTTTAGATTTCCGTCGTAATTCATGTTCTTATGAGAGATGCAAATGGGTTGTAACTAATTTTTATTTTTCAGTTGCACGCATGCTGATAGGCAAATTCTACATTTTTAATAAGAATTCACGGTAAGGTGCATACAATTATACTACTCCGTTTGATCCACAATAAATGTCGCTTATATGGAGTACGTTAAAAGAGCTTTACAGTGGCCTTTTTCTTTTCTTGAAGGAACGCCACATAGGTGCTTTATTTATTGGATAGATAGTCACATCACGGATTACAAAAGGTAAGATAAATCTTGGAGGATCACCATCTCAAACTTGTTTTTCTTTAGACTCATACACGTGCCTAGCTAAGCTATGCGCCACTTGATTAGCATCCCTATACAATGCTGAAATAAAACCTCTTTCATTGAACTTGCTTTGAGGAAACATTCCACCATGATCGCCGAGTAGGGGCTCCAGACTTCAACCACACCGTTGCAAGCCTGTATTAGTTCTAATGAATCTGACTCGATAATCACCGAAGAGCAGCCCAACTCCTCCAAAAATTCCAATCCTTGTAGAACTGCTAAAGCTTCCGAAGTTGCTGCACTCAAAACATTTTCAAAGGTGCAACCCATACCTGCGATCGCCTCACCCTTGCGATCCCGTTGGACAGCCCCCATAGAAACCGGACCATCCATATAGAAATATGCATCAATATTTAGCTTACGACCTCCATGCATCGACTTTTCCAACAATATTTTCTTCTGAACTGCATTCTCCTTGGCAACATTATAATTTGTTGTCAATGAACTGATGGCAAAGGCCCAGCTAGAAGGTGTAAGAACCGAGACACCCTTCACCATCTCCCGCCGTCTCCACCATAAATACCAACATCCTACATCAATCAGGTCTTTAAGATCTACCTGATCCAGCTCCGGGGCTCTCGTTCTAGGACTACAGAGAATATGGTCCTAGACCACAGAACCTGACCGGTCCACTTCCATTGCACGCTCGATGCAAGAACTTAATCCAAGATCCTTCCACACATCTTTGGCTTGTACATAAGTAAACAGAATATGCTTGATATCTTCTGGTCCCAAATTACAGATCGGGCAACCTGCAGGGACCTTGATGTGCCTGGAGGCTAAGACCGCCATCCCTGGTACTACTCCATGTAAAGACCGCCATAAGAATATCATCACTTTGCTCGGGAGATTAAGTTTCCATAGAATATCCCAAACAGGATTAATTCTCGATGATGATTGTCCATCGTTCCTCCTGGTTTTAGAACCAAGCTAATGCTCCCACTCTATATAATATGCAGACCTTACTGAAAAGGAGAAAGACTTTGTTTTGTGCCACGCCACAAAATCCTCAGTTAAGTGTTCACTTAGAGGAATCCTCTCATCCGCTATGCATCCACCTTCAAAAAATTATCCCCGATAATCTCGTCGTCCCACATATTAGTATGTGGGTTAATAAGCTCCTCAACTCTTGTCAACACAATTTGACCGCGAGGAGTAAAAACCTTCCTCGTGGGCTGCTAGGTATCCAATGATCTTGCCAAATATTGACTTTTGCACCTGAGCCAATTCTCCAAATATGTCCTCTTTTGAAAGTTTGGAGCCCTGCAATTATACTTTGCCAAACAAAAGACGAGCCTCGTTTAGGACCAGCTTTTAACAAGTCACCATCCGGGTAATACTTAGCACGTAGGACCCAAGCACACAAAGACTCCGGGGTAGAAATCAAGCGCCAGCTTTGCTTCACAAGCATCGCCAAATTGAAAGAATGGAGGTCACGAAAACCCATACCTCCCATCTTTTTTGGGATGCACATTTTCCACCACGTAAACCAGTGATTCGCCTCTTCTCTTCTGAATCACCCCACCAAAAGCTCGCCATAGCATCATTTATCTCTTTACAAAGTTGTTCAGGGATTTTAAAACCCACCATCGTAAACACCGGAATTGATTGAATTATGGCCTTCAATAAAATCTATTTTCCACCACTAGATAATATGTTCTCTTTCCACCCATTCAACCTCTCAATGATTCTTTCAAGCAGGTACACAAAAGTTTCAGTTCGGTCAAGGCCCACCATTGACGGAGGCCAAGATACCTATCCGATATTGCTTTTGTCATGATATTCAATTCTTGAAAAATTTCAGCCTTCACTTCTACTTTCACATTACGAATAAAAAAGATGATACACTTCGCTTCTCTCACCATTTGCCCTGAACTTGCACAATATTGTGTCAGAACTCGTCTATCCTCACGTGATCAGTTATCCGGACAGAAGTGTGCTGATGGTGACAGCAAGATCTTGTAGTATTTGTTTTGTTTAATCAATTTGATATTTTACTTTAAGTTGCAGGTGAGATTTTCTTAACAATTAATTTGACCGATTTGGGGTATGGAATGTTGCCCAAATGTGGTGTGTTATACTCTAGTCATACCGGTTTGCAAGGCAATTACACATATTTCGAGAAAAAATTGATTATTAATTTTTTCAACAAATATAAGAGGTATATCACGAAAATTATACTATTAAAAACTTATTTTAAATATGAATCTAATGGTATAATTTTTGTGGCATATCTTATATTTTGTTGATCAAATTTTTGTCAAACTTCTTTCTCAAAATATGTAATTCTCGAGTAAACCGGTATGGAGGGAGTAGTTTCTATTCGCTTAGGTACGGATGACATACTTAGTTTGGTAGATTGGGGCGTACAGCATATATCAAACTTAAAAAAAATAGTTGTTACTACACTCTCCGTTCGCAAATAAGTGTAAAAAATAAATGTGATATATCTGTATACATGCGTATGTAACTATATATGTTTAGTGTAAAAAATAAGTGCAAACTTAGACGAAATTGCGACACTTATGTTAAAACTTTTTTTTTTCAAACGACCCGCCAGGGGGATCGGATTTCATTACCAGGGGAGATAACGAAATACACCCGAGTTCCAAGTATCAGTCATGCAGGAAAAACTAAACGAACGACGATGACAATGAAGCTAGAGGTCTTATTACAGAACTCAAAACACATCAGCCAAAAGCATTTCACGCCAGAATTGATGCAACAGCCTCCAAGATCAGCCTCTGCCAATCGAAAGAGATCACCGCTCATCACGATCGATATCCATGTCATTATCAACATCACGAGCTCAACCATCAAGCAGGCGGGGAGAGGGCGTAGGATTTCCAACTGTGCTCCTTTATGTGCACAGCAAATCAAACAATAATTTCCAATTAACTTTATCATATGTTTTTTTAAAGTCAATTTTAAACACCACCCCTGCTGTTTTCTGTGTTTGCTCTCTCTCAAAATCTCTTGCAGTAACATAACTCCATGAGTAATATGCATAATAGAATCATGTTGATCTTAAAATATTTAGCATAAAATTATGCTACTTTTCATACCCAAGGTCCCGGGTCACTCCGAAGCATTGAACTGCATCACATCGCAGTATCGAGGCATGTTCAACACTTGCTAATGCCGTTTAATTATTTCATATCAAATACTTGCAAAGTACTATATCTACCACTCCTGTATTGAAAATCAAAATGTTACTTTTCCAACTATGAATATGGCTATCTGGTGGGCAATGGATCCATATTTTTTAGTTGATGGTGGAGGTTCCATTGCTAATGTGGGTTATACTAACAACAAATGTCGTCTACTGATTCTAGCGCAGTATGTTGCGCGTTAATCATAAGGTCTTTAATGGGATGGAGAAGTCAACTGGATCTTCTTCCTTTCACATATCGACAAACTTCATAGGGCCAAACTATGATTTGACGGATTAATTTATAGTAATCTAGGATGGACTTAATCTCCCCATCCTTGTTGGATGAAGTGTGCCCTACTATCTATAATGAATTGTCCATAGCATATCGTGTGTAAAGATGTATGTACGGAAGAAGTATATCAGAGATAGGTGAGTGGGACAAAATGGTGGGTGTGTGGGGTAATGGAGAAAGACAGTGATTGGCTTGGATGTTATTCTCGGCTAGACATCAAGGAAGTGTGGGCGGGAAAGTACCCCCGGCTAGTAATAAAGATAAAATTCTTCGATGTGTTTGGATGCAGTGAACTGGATCCGAAATTGAATTAAACTTGAAATTCCAAATCTAACATGGAAATGAATTGGCTCCAATTCAAATTCTGTTGTTTGGATGCACTTAAAATTTGTAGTTGGAATCAAAGGGTGTACTCAATTTTAATTCCTGTTTGGATGTACAAACCATGAAATTTGATGTTTTGTTAAATTTGAACAATATAAAGTTATGTATATGCAAAAAAAATAGTATTTCCACACGTATTAAAACATTGAAATAACTAGAATAAGATGACACACACCAATTGCACATGAATTGTTGAAAGTATTTTTTTTTTGCGGGTAATTGTTGAAAGTATTGATATGCAAAAAAATGTTATGCAAGACAACACACAATCAAAAATATATATCACCGTCCCAGCATCAGGTAAAGCATTTATACATTCAAGTTGACTCAGCCCTCATTACAGCTAGATCGGACAAACTGCAAAACGAAAAAAAAAATGCAGAGAAAGAGAAGTAGAAGACTAAGATGGCATGTCGGGCCGGGTGAGGGACAAGCCGGCGTGGTGACTGCTAGGGCACAGGCCTTCGGGGCGAGGTCCGCCGTTGCTATCCCTATCACCGCCGGCGAGCATCCGGCGCCGCCGCGCCGGGCCCCAATCCGCCGACGAGCTTCCCAACACCTAGGGTTCGGGTAGAGGGCAGGGAGGAGGGTGGACGGCGAGGTGGATGGCGGAGAAGGACGGAGGGCAGGGAGGAGAACGCGGGAGGGCGCGAAGACCGGAGGAGGGTGGAGCTTGTGCATAACGTTTCGGGATAGAAGGTGTTTAGCTTGGGGATAGAAGGTGTTTTGATCAGGAGAAAAGAACTCGTACCGTTTCGGGAGCTGTTCGCTTGGCAATTCCAACCAGATACGGAGGTGTGAGCCTCCGAATTGGTCACTGAAGAGAAAGGCCCCGGGCGGGTGTGGCTGGAATTTGCTCCCGTTTTCATCTTTTAATTCCATGAGCACCCAAACGATTGAATTGGTGACGCAAGAACATTGCTACACCGTGCCCTAGCACCGATTAGTCTTACAGAGTACCCATCCAAAAATAAAAATAAACGTTTCTTCTTTCCGTCTGGAATGTCCACTGCAAGTGAAACACGGGATGTGCAAAATCAGCGACTTCTCATTTCGTGGCTCCGTTCCAAGTTCATGACGAGAGAAAAAATTCAATAACGATCCTGCAAAATAAATACATCATCTACTTCTATTGCACTTCGAGACTTCAAGTTCAGAAAAGTTATATGGTTCCAGATGATCACTGGATGTAGAAAAAAGAAACAAAATACATCTAGCACTGCCATCATTCGGGATGTAAAAGAAACCTGGGGTGAACCTACTATTCTTACATCCAAAATAGGGGCGAATCAGATCTTCGATGTAGAAAAGGAAGAAAAAATACATCCACCACTGCCATCATTTGGGATGTAAAAAAATCGAAAAATAGATACAGCTTCAAAGAAAAAAAATATAATCAGAACAATGGGGAGCATGCTTTTATTACATCCTTGGATGTTTTTAGATGTAGAACTAAGGAGCCTGCGAGGAGCGGAAATTAACGGGAAGAGGAGTGGTGGCAGGGACCAGCGACGCGCTGGACCATGGGAGAGAGGGCCCAGCGGCTCGCCCTTCCCGACGGGCGCCAGGTGAGAAGGGGATCACCGACGTGCCCGACGGCGAGGCGAAGGCCCTTCCCTTCACGACGGGCGACGGCGCGGGCGGAGGTGGCAACATGCGGTGGCGCGCTCGCGGAGGTGGCGACCGGCGGCGACGCAATTGCGGAGGTGGTAATCGGCGGCGGCGCGCTCTTGAAGAACTCTGTGTACGAAAGAAGCGAAAAGCTCTCGTGGAAGAGATAAGCTCGCTCGTGGTGCGGTGGGCCCCAACACGCTGTCTTCCACAAACAGCCACACGTGGATCGGCAAGAGTAAAAGGGGGGAACCGGGTAAGACACCACCGTGCCCTGGCACCTAATAGAATCTATCCATTCCAATTCCCCAATTCTAGTCTAAATTCAGTGCATCCAAACATAGTTATTTGAAAATTAACGCACATAGATATTGTGTATTAAATTGTGGCTTGTCACTCCCTATTTCGGGAAAAACTATGAACGCGGTAGGAAAGGCCCCATGAAATTTTGGTGAACCTGAGAAGACTGACGGAGATAGTTTTTGATAATTGAAATAACCTTTTAAAGAAATGTTTATGAAACATGCATTGACCTGCGATTTCCTAATCAATGGTCGTAGCTTGTGCATAAGACACCTTTTTTTACTTTAAGTTGAGCTTGTTGAGTACACTCGTACTCACCCTTTCCGTCTAAAAACCCTTACTAGACTGTGAGTACGAGTAAGGTGGCTACACGGACGTGGTTGAGGCAGCTATGAGAATGTCTACGAGGAGCCTGATATGTCCGAAGAAATAGAAGGAGTAGAATATGGCATCCTCTATGGAGTTCACGAGGTCGCGACTGATAGTTAGTCTCGAGTAGTGGTAGTTAAGCTGAGCAGCCTAGAATCTCACCTGAATAAACCCATCGAGCTCACAGAATTAATGATTAATTTATTACTTATGCTAGTTGTCATGTTGTCTCAAGTAGAGTTAGAGTCTGATTGGTATTCTCGCTGGACCGATGAAGATATCGAAGAGTTTGTAGATTTTTAGCATGTAATAATGAGTTTGTAATATTTAGACCTTAATGTTTCTTTTGTACCACTCCGAGGCATGTAATATTTGTGAATAAGTACTTTCACAAGTATTATATTAACGACTTGTGTACTGAAACATGCAGTGGTATGCCGGATCACCGCAATTTGCTTGCAGAATGGTATGGTTACATGATTGTGTTGTTAGTCTCCACTGATAAATACTCACAACATTGGGAAGGTGAAGACAGGTCCTGTTCTACACATCTTGGCCTTCTCTGACTCCCAGCCAATCAGTGTGCATGAGATGTCACTCTAGTGGACAGGGAGGTTAATGCCGGCTGGCGAGTGGTGACACGGTACCTCCGGCAGCCTAGAGCTTGGTGACGTTCTTCTTGATGATGGAGAACCGATGGGCCTCGCTGAAGGTGAGCACCATCGGGGCCAGAGCTTTCCAGGCGTCGTCCTCCGGGCATGGCTGGTCCACAGATTTTTGTAACCCTAGGGTGACACGACACAAGGTTCCTTGTTCACACTGGCGGAGCATCCCTACAACCAAGGGGGGCCACCCCCCCCCCCCGCACACACAATAAAATTATTTAAAGATATCTGAAATATTTATGCTACAATTTAAATATTAGTCTAAGTTTTAGCTTATCTGCGAAAAAATAAATGAAGATACATGCGTCAACTAAAGTCATTTCCTGACACGTTTTTTGTGTGTGAAAATCCTGACACGTTTCTTGAGACGTTGGCTTCTAAAATAATCTCATTGCCTCATATATTGTGAGCGTCAAAACTTCCGAACTTTGATGAACTCTAGTCTATATATTTTCATCTAATCAATGAGCCAAAGGCATTTTCAGCAGTCCAGTGGAATCTACAAAAATAACAAATCGTTAAAATAGTTTCCATAAAGACTTTAAGAACAAATGTAAGAAGACACTTATTTATTTGAATATATCAATCTAGTAGATAGAAAAAATACTACAACAATAAGAATATTGCGTCCGAGAAACACATGTCTCTTCCTTATGAAACACGCGTATTGCATCCAAGGAACACATCTAGTATGCTCGGGGAACAAGAAAATTGTGTCCGAGTAACACACCTCGTCTACTCGTGGGAACAAAAGCCTATACTAAGGGGAACAAGTGTCTAAACGAAGGGGAACAACAACCTAGGAAGAGGGAACAATAGATAGATGAAGGGGCGGGGGGGGGGGAGAACAGGCTAGACATAGGGGACAACATACTAGACAGTGGGGAACAACAACCTGGAGGGAGGGGAAAATAGCCTAGACGCAGGGGACCAACAACGTAGAAGAAGGGGGAACAATATCCTGGATGGCGGGAAACAACAGCCTAGACACAGGGGAACAACAACATAGAGGAAGGGGAACAATATCTTGGACGGCGGGAAACAACAACTTAGACGGAGTGGAACAAGAGAAAGGGGAACAACAACCTAGACTATGGGGAACAACGGCCTAGACGGAGAGGAACAAGAAACTTGACGAGGGGAACAATAGCCCACACGGAAGGGAACATCAATCTATATGGAGGGAACAATAGCCTACACGGACGGGAACACTTACCTATCTGGAGGGAAACAAGAGTCTAGACGAAAGGGAAAACCATACTAGACGAAGGGGAATAACATATACTAGACGGTGGGGAACAACAACCTAAATGGAGGGGAGCAACAGTGTAGATGAAGGGGAACAACATACTAGACGGAGGGGAACAACAAACTAGACTGTGGGGAACAATAGTCTAGATAACGGGGAACAACGGGGAACAATAGTCTACTTGGGGAACAATAATATTTGCACCCGAGGAACAAATCTTGTCTACTCGGGGAACACAAATATTGCTTCCAAGGACCACATCTCATTTATGTAGGGAACAAGAATATTGTGTCCCAAAAACAAATCTCATCAATTTTTTTTTTTGCATATGGGAACAAACCACTAGTAAAAGGGAATAAAATTGCGTCGGTGAAACATATAGGAGGAACAATAAAACATAGCGAATGAGACATATAGAAGGAACAATATAATAAGCTAAACGGAAAAAGCGTTGAAAGATAAAAAAACATAAGAAACTAAACTAAAGAAAAAGGAAATAATAGAAAACCATTAATATACATATAGAAGATGAAAAGATAAATGCAACTTTTGATTTAAAAAAATAAGTCTTTTTAAAAATCATGCAAAAGAATAGATACGTGACTTGAAAAGAAAACATTTAAAACTAAACTTAGAAAATGGACAAAAAACATTATATCCTGATTTCCGTTATAGTCTCGCCTCTATAGAGCTAGCTGATTGATCAGGTAGTAAATGTTTGTTCCGTACGTGCATGTTTTTTACGGCAAGGATTGATGCTACATGTACGTACATACATACGTATTTTCATGGTATTCACGGCGAGAAGGAACGTAGTGCACTGCTGCTCATACGAGTACATGATTTTCACGGCAAGGATGAATGCTACATGCGCACGTACGTATTTGCACTAGATCGAAAGCAAAAAAGGAACAGAATGCTACCGACCACTCCCTTGCGTATACGTACACAACAACTGAGTCGATCAGCTCAAGACAGATGGAAGAAAGGCAGACGAACGAAACAGGCCGAGCCCAAATACAAAATCCTTAAGCGAACCGGTTCTCGACTTCTCGGTAGCGCGCGCGCGCTACCGAGCAGTTTCCGTTTTCCAGGCACACATCGGGGCTAGACCTTTCCAGTGAGAACAGCCGGATGCTCGCGGTGTTGATGCGTTTGATCGTCAAGTCAAAAGTGACTCTGGAAGTAGTAAAACACGGAGGAACTAATTAATGCAGGTGCATGATCGTCAAAGCGTGAATAATGATCATCTTTTATACATATCTCTTTCACTTGCCTTCTGTATATACAAGACGACATGTGTAAAACAACATGACATGTTCAGATGCCGCTATACATGGCGCTATCACCCCAAACCCAGCCGGCGTTCGTGGCAGGTTCGATTGGTTGGCCGCGCGAGAGAGCGCGACGCCACAATCTCGGCGCCACGTCCTCTCGGTATAGAGCTGCATCCACGCATACGGCTGGCCAGCCTCCATCGACGGCGACACCAGTCAGCCGGAGGGGCCCTGATCGAACCTGAAAGCGGAGGCGACCGATCCATTTTGTTGTCCGACGTTTAATTGGAGATAGATAGAGTGACGGCGAAAGGCGAGGTGGACGCCTCAGCGAGCGGCCCAGACCCGACGACAAAATGCTGTGTCGTGGTGTGGCATGTCGTGTGTCTGAGGTTAACCGGCCGGAGCTTTCCGGGAAGCTGGGGAGCGGCGAATCGCCGTCGCGCACGTGCTCCTGCTCGGATAGGAAGGAGTGGCCGGGATGGTATCTCCGATCTGGTACCACTTTTGTTGCCAGTGTGCTTAACTATAGCATTGATCGGCACTAGAACATTTGTCAAATAAGTTTATAAATCTGTGGATAGGGATTTGGTGCACAAGGATATCGGCAATTTACACAGAAATAACCCTTTTGTGAAAGAAAAATAAAAGCCTGACCATCTGGCCGAACTATTTCACTCATCTAACCATTTTGTGTGGCGTCATTCCCATCGACGCCACACATCACTGTGTGGCGCACATACGAGCAACGCCACACATCCATGCCGACGTGGCACGGTCGAGGTGACATCAGTGCTCCATCCACTTTTAGATTTTTAAAAATTTCAAAACCTCACACTTCTATTTCTCCAAAAATCATGGCGTTAAATACGTAGATAGATATGTACAGGAGGAGTCTACACAAAAAGTCCCGATAAAAAGTACTTTAAATTTTTAGAAATACAAAATAAACAAATTTTTGACAAAAAGATATACTGTTTTAATATTATTGTACTACCATCTACTGTCACAGATTTGTCTTTTTTATATTTCCCAAAATAAAACGTATTTTTAACGGGACTTTTTTTTTTGCATATACCCATAATGTACATATCTATCTATATATTTAACACCACAATTTTTAGAGACATAGAAGTGTGAGGTTTTAAAACTTTCAAAAATCTGAAATTGGAGGGAGCACTGGTGCTCATGTGTCAAAGAAGAGAAGAGGTAAGAGGAAATTTCTGATAAATTTGTCCACAAATAAATAAACACTATTTAAATTTGATCGAATTTTAAAAATATTGGAATATTTCGTCCGTTATAGATCTTCTAGGTAACTGATTTTCGGTGAGATTTTGGAAATCTTGGTGGAGAAAAAACACTATCTCGAGATGGCAGGTGATAAATACGCATGTGATGTTGGAGATATGCTCAAGAGACAATAATAAAAGTGTTTATTGTCATATCTTAGTGTTCATGATAAATTTTTACATCACATGCTATAATTGTATTAACCGGAAACATTAATACTTGTGTGTTTTGTAAACATAAAGGAGTCTCTAGTAAGCCTTTTCTTAAACTAGCTTGTTGATTAATAGATAATCATGGTTTCCTGATCATGAATATTGGATGTTATTAATAACAAGATCATATCATTATGTGAATGATGTGATGGACATACACCCATAGTAAGTGTAGCATATCATCAAGTCATTTAGTTCTTTATGCTTCAAGCTTTAATATGCATGACCATGAGATCATGTTAATCACCTACACCGGATGGATGCTTTGATGACACCAAACACTACTGCGTAAATGGGTTGTTATAAAGGTGGCATTAAGTGTTCGGAAAGTATAGGATTGAGGCACTTGGATCAATAGTGGTTTGTCTATCCAAATGATGGATAGATATACTCTGGGCCCTCTCGGTGGAATGACATCCAATTAGCTTGCAAGCATGTGACTGGTTCACAAGGGATATCATATCACGGTACAAGTAAAGAGTACTTAATCGGTAACGAGGTTGAACTAGATATGGAGATACCGACGATCAAACTTCGGATAACTAAAATATCGCGAGACAAAGGGAATTGTTATTTTATGTGAATGGTTCTTTTGATCACGAAGTCATCGTTGAATATGTGGGAGCTATTATGGATCTCCAGGTCCCGCTATTAGTTATTGATCGGAGAGGAGTCTCGATCATGTCCGCATAGTTCTCGAACCGTAGCGTGACACACTTAAGTTTTGATGTCGTTGTAAATATATATAGAATATGGAATGGAGTTTGAATGTTATTCGGAGTCTCAGATGGGATCCAGGACATCACGAGGAGTTCCGGAGAATAAGATTCGTATATAGAAAGTCACTTTCAAAGTTTACAAATAATCTGGTGCATTTATGGAAGGCGCTAGAATATTCTAGAACCTTTCGAAAGAAATCACCATGGAAGGTGGAGTCCCGGATGGACTCCACAAACCCTAACCAGCCAACCAAGAGGGAAGGTGGAGTCCATGGTGGACTCCACCACCTTGGCCGGCCAAGGGAGAAGGAAAGGGAGGAATCCCACTTCCACTAGGTTTCACCCAAAAGGCAGTTTTTGGAGTTGGACTTCAACATGGTTTTGGGGCAACTCTAGGGGTTCCACCTATATAAAGAGGAGGAGAGGGGAGGGGGCTGAACACATCAAGTTGGCCGTGGTGTCTACTCACACTTCTTTTCCTGTAGACAGTGTTGGGCCTCCAAGAGCAGAGGTTTGTGGAACAGCAGCAAGTTTCCCTTAAGTGAATCACCCAAGGTTTATCGAACTCAGGGAGGAAGAGGTCAAAGATATCCCTCTCAAGCAACCCTGCAATCACGATACAAGAAGTCTCTTGTGTCCCCAACACACCTAATACACTTGTCAGATGTATAGGTGCACTAGTTCGGCGAAGAGATAGTACAATGCAAGTGGTATAGATGGTGGTAATATTGCAGGAAGTAAAGATGCAGTAAAACAGTAAACAAACGGTGCCAGAAAATAGCTTGCTGGCGTGGGAGGAGTGTGAGTGCCTTTTCTATTTGGAAGCAAGGCCTAGGGATCATACTTTCACTAGTGGACACTCTCAACATTGATCACATAACTGAATAAACAAATACTACTTTCTCTACACTCTCTTGTTGGATGACAAACACCATTAATTCTGTAGGGCTACAAGAACACCTCAATGCCGGAGTTAACAAGCTCCACAACATTCGATATTCATATTTAAATAACCTTAGAGTGCATGATAGACCATTGCAATTATACCGAGTACTAACATAGCATGCACACTGTCACCATCAGGCTATGAAAGGGGGAATAGATCGCATCAATACTATCATAGTAATAGTTAACTTCATAATCTACAAGAGATCACAATCATAACTGATACGTCTCCGACGTATCGATAATTTCTTATGATCCATGCCATATTATTGATGATACCTACATGTTTTATGCACACTTTATGTCATATTCGTGCATTTTCTGGAACTAACCTATTAACAAGATGCCGAAGTGCCGCTTGCTTGTTTTCTGCTGTTTTTTGTTTTAGAAATCCTAGTAAAGAAATATTCTCGGAATTGGACGAAATCAAGACCCAGGGGCCTATTTTGCCACGAACCTTCCAGAAGACCGAAAGGGATACGAAGTGGGGCGACGAGGCGCCGCCACCATAGGGCCGCGCGGCCAAGGGGGGGCCCGCGCCGTCCTATGGTGTGGGCCCCTCGTCAGCCCTCCGACTCCGCCCTTCCGCCTACTTAAAGCCTCCGTCGCGAAACCCCTGAGGCGAAAAACCACGATACGGAAAACCTTCCAGAGACGCCGCCGCCAATCCCATCTCGGGGGATTCTGGAGATCTCCTCCGGCACCCCGCCGGAGAGGGGATTCATCTCCCGGAGGACTCTACACCGCCATGGTCGCCTCCGGAGTGATGAGTGAGTAGTTCACCCCCGGACTATGGGTCCATAGCAGTAGCTAGATGGTTGTCTTCTCCTCATTGTGCTTCATTGTTGGATCTTGTGAGCTGCCTAACATGATCAAGATCATCTATCTGTAATATTGTATGTTGTGTTTGTCGGGATCCGATGGATAGAGAATACCATGTTATGTTAATTATCAAGTTATTACATATGTGTTGCTTATTATCTTGCATGCTCTCCATTATTAGTAGAGGCTCTGGCCAAGTTTTTGCTCTTAACTCCAAGAGGGAGTATTTATGCTCGATAGTGGGTTCATGCCTGCACTGACACCTGGGACAGTGACAGAAAGTTCTAAGCTTGTGTTGTGCTGTTGCCACTAGGGATAAAACATTGGCGCTATGTCCGAGGATGTAGTTGTTGATTACATTACGCACCATACTTAATGCAATTGTCTGTTGCTTTGCAACTTAATACTGGAAGGGGTTCGGACGATAACCTCGAAGGTGGACTTTTTAGGCATAGATGCGGTTGGATGGCGGTCTATGTACTTTGTCGTAATGCCCAATTAAATCTCACTGTACTTATCATGACATGTATGTGCATTGTTATGCCCTCTCTATTTGTCAATTGCCCGACCGTAATTTGTTCACCCAACATGCTTTTATCTTATGGGAGAGACACCTCTAGTGAACCGTGGACCCCGGTCCATTCTTTAATACTCGAAATACAAATCTGCTGCAATACTTGTTTTTACTGTTTTCTCTGCAAACAATCATCTTCCACACAATACGGTTAATCCTTTGTTACAGCAAGCCGGTGAGATTGACAACCTCACTGTTTCGTTGGGGCAAAGTACTTTGGTTGTGTTGTGCAGGTTTCACGTTGGCGCCGGAATCTCTGGTGTTGCGCCGCACTACATCCCGCCGCCATCAACCTTCAACGTGCTTCTTGGCTCCTCCTGGTTCGATAAACCTTGGTTTCTTTCTGAGGGAAAACTTGCTGCTGTGCGCATCATACCTTCCTCTTGGGGTTCCCAACGAACGTGTGAAATACACGCCATCAAGCATATTTTCTGGCGTCGTTGCCGGGGAGATCAAGAAACGCTGCAAGGGGAGTCTCCACATCCCAATCTCTTTACTTTGTTTTTGTCTTGCTTTATTTTATTTACTACTTTGTTTGCTGCACTTATATCAAAACACAAAAAAATTAGTTGCTAGCTTTACTTTATTTACTGTCTTGTTTGCTATATCGAAAACACAAAAAAAAATTAGTTTACTTGCATTTACTTTATCTAGTTTGCTTTATTTACTACTGCTAAAATGGCTACCCCTGAAAATACTAAGTTGTGTGACTTCACTAGCACAAATAATAATGATTTCCTATGCACACCTATTGCTCCACCTGCTACTACAAATGGAATTCTTTGAAATTAAACCCGCTTTACCGAATCTTGTCATGAGAGAGCAATTTTCTCGGTGTTAGTTCCGATGATGCTGCTGCCCATCTCAATAATTTTGTTGAATTGTGTGAAATGCAAAAGTATAAAGATGTAGATGGTGACATTATAAAATTAAAATTGTTTCCTTTCTCATTAAGAGGAAGAGCTAAAGATTGGTTGCTATCTCTCGCCTAAGAATAGTATTGATTCATGGACTAAATGCAAGGATGCTTTTATTGGTAGATATTATCCCCCTGCTAAAATTATATCTTTGAGGAGTAGCATAATGAATTTTAAACAATTGGATAATGAACATGTTGCTCAAGCTTGGGAAAGAATGAAATCTTTGGTTAAAAATTGCCCAACCCATGGACTGACTACTTGGATGATCATCCAAACCTTCTATGCAGGACTAAATTTTTCTTCGCGGAATTTATTGGATTCAGCTGCTGGAGGTACCTTTATGTCCATCACTCTTGGTGAAGAAACAAAGTTCCTTGATAATATGATGGTTAATTACTCTGAATGGCACACGGAAAGAGCTCCACAAGGTAAGAAGGTAAATTCTGTTGAAGAATCCTCTTCCTTGAATGATAAGGTTGATGCTATTATGTCTATGCTTGCGAATGATAGGACTAATGTTGATCCTAATAATGTTCCATTAGCTTCATTGGTTGCCCAATAAGAACATGTTGATGTAAACTTCATTAAAAATAATAATTTCAACAACAATGCTTATCGGAACAATTCTAGTAATAACTATAGGCCATATCCTTATAATAATGGTAACGGTTATGCTAATTCTTATGGGAATTCTTACAACAATAATAGGAATACACCCCCTGGACTTGAAGCTATGCTTAAAGAATTTATTAGTACACAAACTGCCTTTAACAAATCTGTTGAGGAAAAGCTCAATAAAATTGATATTCTTGCTTCTAGAGTTGATAGTCTTGCCTCTCGATGTTGATCTTTTGAAATCGAAAGTTATGCCTAATAGGGATATTGAAAATAAAATTGTTACTACAGCAAATGCCATCCAAGTTAGAATTAATGAGAATATAAGATTAATGGCTGAACTGCGTGCTAGGTGGGATAGAGAAGAAAATGAAAAACTAGCTAAAGAGGAAAATGTAGCTAAAGTTTGGACTATTACCACCACTAGCAATGCTAATGATTCACATGTTGCTGCACCTCCTACTATTAATGGTAAAATAATTGGTGTTGGCAATGCTTCTACTCCTAGTGCAAAGCGCGCAAAATTACCCGAAACCGCTAAAACCGCTGAAACCGCTCGTGATAAAACTGCTGAAATTTTTTCCAACCTTGGGGATGATAATCCCATTGCTTTAAATTGTAATGATTTAGATTTTGATGATTGCCACATCTCTGAAGTTATAAAGTTCTTACAAAAACTTGCTAAGAGTCCCAATCCTAGCGCTCTAAACTTGGCTTTCACAAAACATATTACAAATGCTCTCATAAAAGCTAGAGAAGAGAAACTAAAACTTAAAACTTCTATTCCTAGAAAGCTAGAGGATGGTTGGGAGCCCATCATTAAAATGAGAGTCAAAGATTTTGATTGTAATGCTTTATGTGATCTTGGTGCAAGTATTTCTGTTATGCCTAAAAAAGTCTATGATATGCTTGACTTGCCACCATTGAAAAACTGTTATTTGGATGTTAATCTCGCTGATAATGCTAAAAAGAAACATTTGGGGAGAGTTGATAATGTTCATATTATGGTTAACAATAACCTTGTCCCCGTTGATTTTGTTGTCTTGGATATTGAATGCAATGCATCTTGCCCCATTATATTGGGAAGACCTTTTCTTCGAACTGTTGGTGCTACTATTGATATAAAGGAAGGTAATATTAAATATCAATTTCCTCTCAAGAAAGGTATGGAACACTTCCCTAGAAAGATAATGAAGTTACCTTATGATTCTATCATTAGAACAAATTATGATGTTGATGCTTCGTCTCTTGATGTTACTTGATATACACTTTTCGCGCCTAGCCGAAAGGCGTTAAAGAAAAGCGCTTATGGGAGACAACCCATGTTTTTACTACAGTATTTTTGTTTTATATTTGAGTCTTGGAAGTTGTTTACTACTGTAGCAACCTCTCCTTATCTTAGTTTTAAGTTTTGTTGTGCCAAGTAAAGTCTTTGATAGTAAAGTAAGTACTAGATTTGGATTACTGCGCAGTTCCAGATTTCTTTGCTGTAACGAATCTGGGTCTACCTCCCTGTAGGTAGCTCAGAAAATTAAGCCAATTTACGTGCATGATCCTCAGATATGTACGCAACTTTCATTCAATTTGGGAATTTTCATTTGAGCAAGTCTGGTGGCCTAATAAAATCCATCTTTACGGACTGTTCTGTTTTGACAGATTCTGCCTTTTTATTTCGCATTGCCTCTTTTGCTATATTGGATGAATTTCTTTGATCCATTAATGTCCAGTAGCTTTATGCAATGACCAGAAGTGTTAAGAATTATTGTGTCACCTCTGAACATGTTAATTTTTATTGTGCACTAACCCTCTAATTAGTTGTTTCGAGTTTGGCGTGGAGGAAGTTTTCAAGGATCAAGAGAGGAGTATGATGCAATATGATCAAGGAGAGTAAAAGCTCTAAGCTTGGGGATGCCCCGGTGGTTCACCCCTGCATATTCTAAGAAGACTCAAGCGTCTAAGCTTGGGGATGCCCAAGGCATCCCCTTCTTCATCGACAACATTATCAGGTTCCTCCCCTGAAACTATATTTTTATTCCGTCACATCTTATGCACTTTGCTTGGAGCGTCGGTTTGTCTTTGTTTTTGTTTTGTTTGAATAAAATGGATCCTAGCATTCACTTTATGGGAGAGAGACACGCTCCGCTGTAGCATATGGACAAGTATGTCCTTAGGCTATACTCATAGTATTCATGGCGAAGTTTCTTCTTCGTTAAATTGTTATATGGTTGGAATTGGAAAATACTACATGTAGTAATTCTAAAATGTCTTGGATAATTTGATACTTGGCAATTGTTATGCTCATGTTTAAGCTCTTGCATCATATACTTTGCACCCATTAATGAAGAAACACTTAGAGCTTGCTAATTTGATTTGCATATTTGGTTTCTCTAGAGTCTAGATAATATCTAGTATTGAGTTTTGAACAACAAGGAAGACGGTGTAGAGTCTTATAATGTTTACAATATGTCTTTTATGTGAGTTTTGCTGCACCGTTCATCCTTGTGTTTGTTTCAAATAACCTTGCTAGCCTAAACCTTGTATCGAGAGGGAATACTTCTCATGCATCCAAAATCCTTGAGCCAACCACTATGCCATTTGTGTCCACCATACCTACCTACTACATGGTATTTATCCGCCATTCCAAAGTAAATTGCTTGAGTGCTACCTTTAAAATTCCATCATTCACCTTTGCAATATATAGCTCATGGGACAAATAGCTTAAAAACTATTGTGGTATTGAATATGTACTTATGCACTTTATCTCTTATTAAGTTGCTTGTTGTGCGATAACCATGCTTCGGGGACGCCATCAACTATTCTTTGTTGAATATCATGTGAGTTGCTATGCATGTCCGTCTTGTCTGAAGTAAGAGAGATCTACCACCTTAATGGTTGGAGCATGCATATTGTTAGAGAAGAACATTGGGCCGCTAACTAAAGCCATGAATCATGGTGGAAGTTTCAGTTTTGGACATTCATCCTCAATCTCATATGAGAATAATAATTGTTGCCACATGCTTATGCATTAAAGAGGAGTCCATTATCTGTTGTCCATGTTGTCCCGGTATGGATGTCTAAGTTGAGAATAATCAAAAGCGAGAAATCCAAAATGCGAGCTTTCTCCTTAGACCTTTGTACAGGCGGCATGGAGGTACCCCATTGTGACACTTGGTTAAAACATGTGCATTGCAAAGATCCGGTAGTCCAAGCTAATTAGGACAAGGTGCGGGCACTATTAGTATACTATGCATGAGACTTGCAACTTGTAAGATATAATTTACATAACTCATATGCTTTATTACTACCGTTGACAAAATTGTTTCATGTTTTCAAAATAAAAGCTCTAGCACAAATATAGCAATCGATGCTTTCCTCTTTGAAGGATCATTCTTTTTACTTTTATGTTGAGTCAGTTCACCTATCTCTCTCCACCTCAAGAAGCAAACACTTGTGTGAACTGTGCATTGATTCATACATACTTGCATATTGCACTTGTTATATTACTCTATGTTGACAATTATCCATGAGATATACATGTTACAAGTTGAAAGCAACCGCTGAAACTTGATCTTCCTTTGTGTTGCTTCAATACCTTTACTTTGATTTATTGCTTTATGAGTTAACTCTTATGCAAGACTTATTAATGCTTGTCTTGAAGTACTATTCATGAAAAGTCTTTGCTTTATGATTCACTTTTTTACTCATGTCATTACCATTGTTTTGATCGCTGCATCCACTACATATGTTTACAAATAGTATGATCAAGGTTATGATGGCATGTCACTTCAGAAATTATCTTTGTTATCGTTTTACCTGCTCGGGACGAGCAGAACTAAGCTTGGGGATGCTTGATACGTCTCCGACGTATCGATAATTTCTTATGATCCATGCCATATTATTGATGATACCTACATGTTTTATGCACACTTTATGTCATATTCGTGCATTTTCCGGAACTAATCTATTAACAAGATGCCGAAGTGCCGATTGCTTGTTTTCTGCTGTTTTTGGTTTCAGAAATCCTAGTAACGAAATATTATCGGAATTGGACGAAATCAAGACCCAGGGGCCTATTTTGCCACGAACCTTCCAGAAGACCGAAAGGGATACGAAGTGGGGCGACGAGGCGCCGCCACCATAGGGCCGCGCGGCCAAGGGGGGCCCGCGCCGCCCTATGGTGTGGGCCCCTCGTCAGCCCTCCGACTCCGCCCTTCCGCCTACTTAAAGCCTCCGTCGCGAAACCCCTGAGGCGAAAAACCACGATACGGAAAACCTTCCAGAGACGCCGCCGCCGCCAATCCCATCTCGGGGGATTATGGAGATCTCCTCTGGCACCCTGCCGGAGAGGGGATTCATCTCCCGGAGGACTCTACACCGTCATGGTCGCCTCCGGAGTGATGAGTGAGTAGTTCACCCCTAGACTATGGGTCCATAGCAGTAGCTAGATGGTTGTCTTCTCCTCATTGTGCTTCATTGTTGGATCTTGTGAGCTGCCTAACATGATCAAGATCATCTATCCGTAATACTCTATGTTGTGTTTGTCGGGATCCGATGGATAGAGAATACCATGTTATGTTAATTATCAAGTTATTACATATGTGTTGTTTATGATCTTGCATGCTCTCCGTTATTAGTAGAGGCTCGGCCAAGTTTTTGCTCTTAACTCCAAGAGGGAGTATTTATGCTCGATAGTGGGTTCATGCCTGCATTGACACCCGGGACGAGTGACGGAAAGTTCTAAGGTTGTGTTGTCGTTGTTGCCACTAGGGATAAAACATTGGCGCTATGTCCGAGGATGTAGTTGTTGATTACATTACGCACCATATTTAATGCAATTGTCTGTTGCTTTGCAACTTAATACCGGAAGGGGTTCGGACGATAACCTCGAAGGTGGACTTTTTAGGCATAGATGCAGTTGGATGGCGGTCTATGTACTTTGTCGTAATGCTCAATTAAATCTCACTGTACTTATCATGACATGTATGTGCATTGTTATGCCCTCTCTATTTGTCAATTGCCCGACTGTAATTTGTTCACCCAACATGCTTTTATCTTATGGGAGAGACACCTCTAGTGAACTGTGGACCCCGGTCCATTCTTTAATACCGAAATACAAATCTGCTTGCAATACTTGTTTTTACTGTTTTCTCTCGCAAACAATCATCTTCCACAAAATACGGTTAATCCTTTGTTACGGCAAGCCGGTGAGATTGACAACCTCACTCGTTTCGTTGGGGCAAAGTACTTTGGTTGTGTTGTGCGGGTTCCACGTTGGCGCCGGAATCTCCGGTGTTGCGCCGCACTACATCCCGCCGCCATCAACCTTCAACGTGCTTCTTGGCTCCTCCTGGTTCGATAAACCTTGGTTTCTTTCTGAGGGAAAACTTGCTGCTGTGCGCATCATACCTTCCTCTTGGGGTTCCCAACGAACGTGTGAAATACACGCCATCAATAACCTACGGCAAGTACTACATGATGCACACACTGTCACCATTACATCATGGAGGAGGAATAGAGTACTTTAATAACATCACTAGAGTAGCACATAGATGATATTCAACTAGATCACAAAGCTCATCATATGGATCTCAATCATGTAAGGCAGCTCATGAGATCATTGTATTGAGGTACATGGGAGAGAGATTAACCACATAGCTACCGGTACAGCCCTTAGCCTCGGGGGAGAACTACTCCCTCCTCATGGGAGACATCAGCGTTGATGAAGATGGCGGTGGTGTCGATGGAGATGCCTTCCGGGGGCACTTCCCCGTCCCGACGGCGTGCCGGAACAGAGACTTCTATCCCCCGAATCTTGGCTTCGCGATGGCGGCGGCTCTTGAACTTTTCTCGTATCGTGGCTTTTCGTATCGAAGATTTAGGTCAGGAAGACTTTTATAGGCGGAGAGTCGGAGTCGGAGGGGGTCTGGGGCAGCCACACAACAGGGGGCGCGCCCCCCTTGGGCCGCGCCGCCACCATGTGTGGTGGCCCTGGGCCTCTCCTCTGGCCCCTCTCCGGTGTTCTGGAAGCTTCGTGGAATTATAAGATATTGGGCGTTGATTTCGTCCGATTCCGAGAATATTTTCTTACTAGGATTTCTGAAAGCAAAAACAGAGGAAAACAAGAACTGGCACTTCGGCATCTCGTTAATAGGTTAGTTCCGGAAAACGCATAAAATCATCATAAAGTGTGAACAAAACATGTAGGTATTGTCATAAAACAAGCATGGAACATAAGAAATTATAGATATGTTTGAGACGTATCAGGCCGCACCACCAAGGGGCACCCAAGCCGGTGCCCCAATCCCCCTCTCTCCCAAACCCTAGCTACTCCCTCCTCTTATTTCTCTCGCGGTGCTTACGGCGAAGCCCTGCAGGAGATCTCCACCACCACCATCACCACGCCGTCGTGCTGGCGGGATTCCGAGGAGGATCTACTACATCTGCTGCCCGCTGGAACGGGGAGAAGGACGTCGTCATCAACACCGTACATGTGACCGAGTGCGGAGGTTCTGCCCGATTCTGGCACCGTCAAGATCTTCAACGCGCTTTTGCAAGCGGCAAGTGATCGACTACATCCACCACGAGATTTATATCCTTAACGCTTAGCGATCTTTAAGGGTATGTTGATCTTCACCTTGTTGGTACCATCTATTAGATTAGATATTGGCTTGTTATTCGTTCTTGCGGTAGGACATTTTTTATTTTCTATGCTACGAATCCCTACATGTGATTCCTCCCACGCACTGGTCGAAGCCGTCGGCTTCTCGCAGATCGCGCTCGCCGAAGCGTGGTGAGCCTCTGTGACAACTGCTGAGGGAGTGAGGGCACAGTCACCGGCCCTCCCGAATGCCTGCAATGCACTTTTTGGGGTGCCCACTTGAAAATAAGCTTCCATCGACCACCTCAACGTTGCCGGCATCACACCCATTGTCACCAACCCATAGGTGTTGGTAGAAACAAATAGACAGGATTCACTCGCTAGCGATTGAAGCGGTTTACCCACCCACTCCCCTCCCTACTGCGACTCCTCCGCCGAATGGCCGCTAAGCCATCCTCGTTTCAATGCCGTATGGTCTGGCCACTGCTGCCCAGAAACAACGCATAGCCACTACCAATTCACCATGCCCACCTTGCAGCAGGCCAGCAGTAGGAAGTTGGCCCAATCACCTACCGAGATATCTGATGCCACATATTTGGCCAAGCCATCTTTTGTCGCCGCCGCCGTTTCTAATCCGTTACAAACCTTTGCACCTTGATTGGACTGTACAGCTCGGCGACGCGGCTCTGCGACCAGCCGGTGTACACCAGCGCCTTGTGGCCATTTTGCAGCCACCAATGCCCACGACCTGTTGGGCAGAGATTCTAGGTAAAGATGAAGACATGTTGGAACAATTTTCTATTTTTGGTGGACCCTTTGTCTATTTAATTGGTTTATTGTTCGATCTCAATAGAATACTGATAGCAGCGAGATAAAAATGGGGATGCTATCGCCGATGAAGAAGAGACGTAGATGATCGTAGCTGGGAGGTTCTAGGCCGGAAACAAGAAGAACAAAGATAGACAACGGATGGAGGGCGATGTAATGCTTGAGCCTAACTATTTTACCAACAATCCAACACATAAAGCTAAAGACATTCGCCAGAGCTTAAGGAAGAACAAAGTGTTGTTCAATAAAATTGTGATTGATGTGAGGAGGTATGATGACTATTTACTGTACAGAAAAACTGCACCGAACTGCCTAAGTTCACCTCAGTTTAGAAATGCACGACTTGATGCTCCGGACTGCATAAATGAAACAAAGATCGTTTGTATCAGACAGAAGCGGGTACTTCCATTTAAGGAATAAACATATTGTGCTCAGTCATCAGGGATAATGAGTGATGCACTTACAATTATAAAAAAAATAGTGATTTCACACTAACCGGAGTAGTAATTTATACTCCCTCTGATCTAATTAAATGGATGGTAATGGACTTACTGGTGTCCCGTGGCCTAGCGGCCCCTTCTTAACGGAAAATGCTTATAATCAGCCGACCGATCGTGTGAAAAGATCGGTCGTGCTCGCTCGCTTCGCCCGTCCACATGCATGTCTCCCATACGTGCATGACTACACCAGCTGGCCCTACAACTTTTTCGGGCTGCTCACGGCAGGCATGCATCAGTTGGCCGGGACCACTGTATGTAGTAGAAGGAGAGTGGATGGCACGACAACTTTAAGCATCCATTGATTGCTACTAGTACTGTGCCATTTATTTCTTCTCATGCATGCATCACTTGCATGTTGATCATTTGCTATGCGCACACAACTACTTATTGTTAAGTAGTTAGTAATTTTAGAGTTATTTTAGGATTGTTTTTCCATGGCCGCCGTTTAGCTACAATCATGGCATGGACGATGTTACGTTTATTTTTTCGTGAAATTTTCAATATTGCACACGTGCGCTAAAATCGTAACAAACTCATATGTGTTTTGTTGTGAAAGTATGCGCGAGATTCCTCAGTTCTTTTTATTATTGTAAAAGTGATTTTAAAATATTAAAAATGTAACAAAGGCGCACGAGTTTTGTTGAAAAGGCCCTCATGAGATGTTGCAAGATTTCTTTGGCATTCTTCACAAGTTTTTGTCTCTTCCGGATTTATTGATATTGTATATATGCATTAAAATTGTAACATACATACACAAGTTTTGTTGTGAATGTGTACGCGAGATGTTGTAATGTTTTTCGGGGGTTTACCAAAAGTTGTGTTTTCCTCAAAAAAATGATGTTGTATAATTGATTTCAAAATGTAACAAACTCGCATGAGTTTTGTTGTAAAGGCACACGAGAGATGCTGCAAGCATTTCTTGAGTTTTATAAAAGTTTGTGGTTCTTATGGATTTATTGATGTTACATATGTGCATTAAAATTGTAACATATATATACGAGTTTTATTGTGAAAGCAGTCGAGAGATGTTGCAATGTTTTTCAAGTGTTTCCTACAATTTGGATTTTTACTTAATAATTTTGATATTGTATAAGTGATTTCAAAATGTAATAAAGCCGCACGAGTTTTGTTGTAAAGGTACATGGAGATGCTGCAAGAATTTCTAGCGTTCTTTAAAAGTTTGCGATTGATGTGAATTTTTTGATGTTGCGTATCTGCATTAAGATTGTAACCTAATCATAAGAGTTTTGTTGTAAAAGCAAACACAAGGTGGTGCAATGTAACAACTTGCGACTATGCATACCTCCGTGTGGATCTATCCTTATGCATGCATGATGCAACAACATCTAGCATCTATGTCCACCCATGTGAGCACATCGTACTTCATTTGGAGGCAGCTTGTTTAGACATAGGAGAGAGGGATCACATCAAGGCATGCCTGCACCCACATGAGCGACAACGACATGGCACCATCACCATACCAGGCCACGTGACATACTGCACCATCCCGGGACCACGAAAACGAACCAACGACTCTCGCCTGACAAACCGTAAAAATTGAGATGAACCTGACAATGGGAGAAGTAAATGAATGATTAACTACCGCACGATGGCTAATCAATGGCGTGGGTAAGACCGGTTTTCAGCCCGCATATTGGGCGACCGGCGCCTAGCGCGACCCCTTCTTAATCCTCACGTGATCGGTTATCCCGACAAAAGTAGGCTCCGGATGGTGACAAAAGGAACCACGTACCTCGCCGTTTCCTTCAAACTTGATCCGGTTATTTTTTTTTCTTTTTGAACTCTTGACCCGGTTATCTTATTGTAAGGAGCAGGTGAACTTCCTTAAACAATGTTTGGAGTGGATAATATACGGCCTAGCAACTTGATTGATTTGGGCATTGAATTCCCCTATTCACTTGCGTAAGTATGGTCGCTTACACACACATAGGAGATGGTGTAGCGGCACAGATGCGTGCGTATCTTAGACTGATTGTTGAGGCGAGTATGGTAGCCAAGTGAATGCAAGATATAACCCATTGCCATAATATAGTGCACATTTTGGTATAGATGGAATACATGGAGGGTTACCTTGTTGGAGGTGTCATTGGTACGATCTCATGCCTTTGGCCAAGGTGTTTTCCGGGTAAACCCTAAATCTTGGTCTCCTCGATTAGACAATGGCATCATTTTTGGTGTCGCTCTTTCTCTTGGGGGGGGGGGATCTTGTGTCATGTGATGCGTACAGACGACTGTTCGTGGATCTGTGTTTCATGTACCGCGTCGACAATGGAGGGTCTCGGCGATGTGGACCATCAGGGTTTAAGCGGTATACACTTACTGATGGATGCACGCATGACTGTAACATTGTGTGCCATCGTGACATCGCGGCGACTTCTCAAGCGTGTGTAACAGTTCGTGACTTCTCAAGAACGGTTTGTAGTCCCGCCTTGCTGTTGGACGGTTTGGTGAAGCATCCGGGCTTAACATGATGTTCGTATGTGTGATGTCAGAACGGACAACCCTAACATGGCCATCTTCTAATCAAATTTGGGTGTTGCGGCAGTAGTCGCTAGTGATGTGGCTTCGGGTTGATATTTGTATTTTCCTTTATAAAGCTTTGTTGAATAATCTTGGTAAAAAGGCTGTATGCATCATTTTGACAGGCGCAAGGGCCAGGTTTTAATCTATATTTCGACAAAAAAAAATACATGGTCTGTAATCTCTCGATATTCCTCTGCCCAGCAGCTGATTTTGATAATTCTACACAGTCAGCGGCGAAAGCTCATGAGCAGCACTAACGTTTATCGAATATCGACACATATATTATGCTAGATTTTTTAAATAGAAGGCCCTCCGGCCCAGCTTTATATATAAAGCCACACATGGGATCAGCAAGGTTCGATACAACTCCACACACACATACGACATCGAATGTTCGAATACAAGTTCATACACACACATAGCTCCCAGCATCTCATGACATGACAAAGCACGGACATCCCAGGCCCCTCGTAGGAGACAAAGTATCGGCGTAGGTGATCAAGGTCGAGATGTCGTCTTCATGTCAACTCAGACCGCGTCCGAGCGTAGAGCCTCCTGACGTCGCCCACCGCCAAGTCCAGCAAGTCCATGTCCCTATGTCTGACCAGAACCCTCCAGCACTGCATATGTAAAGACAGTTGGTAGAAGATATCAGCCGGGTTGTCGATCAACTTTCCCTCAATTGCTAGCTTATTCCGTATGTTCCAAAGTGTCCAGCATTGAGCCGCAAACGTGAACCAAGCTAGCCTACGGAGGGGGTTATTCAAGCCCTGAGCGCAATGCAATGAAGTCCCCTGCCCCTGCAGGGTTCCAGTCGCATGAAAGGAGCTCCCTCACCCAGCCCACATCAGTCTCGCGGTCGGGCAGGTGAAGAAGATATGATTGCAGTCAGTGGCGGAGGACGAAAAAAAATTAAGGTCGGGCAAAATTTTAAACGCAAAAAAAAAATGACGCAAAAGAATGAGTTGTTAGTTTATATGATGGTAAGCATACTCGTCCAGTACTATGGTAATAGCAACATATTCAAAATCAAAAACAGCTCCGCGTTCTCCATAAAACCTAGAAGCTAGACCCGCGTGATTTGCAGGACTAGGGGCGCATGGTCGGACGGCTTGGCCGGGGGGGGGGGAGTCGGAGGGATCTCATTGGGGGAAGCAGCCAGTGCGCGAGCAGCCGACGGCACAGTGAAACGATCAAATACAAGCCTTGGTCTCCTGGGCGAAAGTCGTGTCTGGCCTGACTCGTTTCGACCGTTGAAGATGAGTGGACGAAACAACTGACTCAGGAGTCACGAATCATGATCGATGTTCCTTCTCACGATCGGAGCGAACGAATCGCAGGATACGGACGGTTGGTTTCCATCAACCACGTGTGGCCCAGCTAGCATAAGGTCAGTTTGTTTGCTTACTTGATTGTTCTCCTCCTGCCGGCCCAACTCATCTTTTTCTTTTGTTTTCCCTTAAAAAACTATACAAAACTGATGGTATATCCACATATATATATATATATATATATATATAGGACATATTCATACTACACCCGGGTGTAGTTACACCCACGCGTGTTTCTCATAGTCTATAGAGTATCTATCATACCGGAGAGTATGTACATGTAGTATGAAGTATATAAGACTATATATATATATATATATATATATACCAGCACTATTCTGCAACCGGTTGCAGAATAATATTCTGAGCATCGACTTGAACTTTCCTGGACACAAGGTTGAACTTCCCGGATAACAGGATTTAACTTTCTGTCGAACTTACCTGAACTTCCCGTTTTCTTCAGAGCTACTGATTATACTTCGGTTTTATCAACCACTTGTCGGAACTATGCAAATGATATACCGTTGGATAGATAATGAAAAACCGCAACTTTTTCATGTTCACACTTTTCGCAGATTTTACACGGTTTAAATTTAATTTTGAAAATACGAAAACGCTTCTATATGGCCAGAAAACGAACTTTTAGTTCGATTTTCCAATCGCTTATCGAAATTGTGCAAATGATATACCGTTGGATAGATAATGAAATTGCGCAACTTTTTTATGTTTTATGTTTTTTCAAAATCCTTACAGTTTTTGAACAATTTTGAAAATACCGAAATTCGGGCGTACTCAAAAACGAGCGGACAGTAATTTGGATGATTTGTTTCAACCGTTTGTCGGAATCATGCAAATGATATGGCGTTGGAAAGCTATGGACTAGGCGCAACTTTCTTATTCCAATTTTTTTCTCTAATTCCTTACCGTTTAAGAGAATAACTTGAATTACTGTCCGCCCGTTTTATGTGACGGACACCGAATGATTTTCCCCGCGATTTCCAGGTGGTGTATTCAAACTGTGGAAATGATATATGGTTGAAAAGGTGTCAAAATGGCGCACCTTTTTTGTATGTACCATTTTTTCCAAATCCGAACGGTTTAAAACTAATTTTAGAAGTTTTGAAATCATTTTTCCGGTATATTCTGTGGGATAACAATTTGAATTTGATGGATTAGATCCATTTATTTGTTGTAAAATGTTGTAAGTAATGAAATTAGACATATACTCTATCATATAAAGCTTTTGGTGACAATGATTGAAGTGGTTGGTGATCAGATCGATTAGATTTGGACAATAGATTTCCGCCCCGTAAAAACAAAGCACTGAACTTCCCTCGACATGAACTTGTACTTATCGAGAAATGCGGTTGTACTTCTTGCTGCGGTTTCATTAAAGTGTTCAGTAAAACAGAGCTATAATTTGCATCACACAAAATGTGTAGCACAACCACGCGCATCTGAACTTCTCGCGACATGTCCTTGTACTTCTTGGCCTTCGTGGTTGTACTTCCTGGATCTTAATATTTGAACTTTCCAATATTGCTATGTGAACTTATGTGTGAGTATTTTCTTTGTACAATTTGCAGTTCCTGTAATTACTTCATGTACTTCCTGTAGTCTTCGCTTGTACTTCTCGAAATTACTCCTTGTACTTCCTCGCGGATGACGAAATTATTTTTGTTTTTCCTACATTTGGATTTTGTCAGTATCTTATACTTCCTATATTAAGTGGTTGTACTGCTGGTGTCTTATGGTTGTACTTCTCGCCTTCAACTATTTGAATTTCTACTTGGGTGATGGGATTATTTCGTTTTTTTACTTTTGGATTGTCGGTTTTCTTGTACTTTCTATAATAAGTGCTTGTACTGCTCGTGTCGAACGGTTGTACTTCTCGTCATGAACTATTTGAACTTCCTTGGCGGTTACGGGATTATTTCGTTTTTACTACATTTGTATTTTGTCGGATTCCTTGTACTTCCTATAATAAGTTCTTGTACTGCTCGTTCCGAATAGTTGTACTTCTCATCGTCAAGTATTTGAAATTTCTCACGGATGACGGGATTATTTTGTTTTTTCTTCATTTGGATTTTTGTCGGTTTTCTTGTACTTCCTATCATAAGTGTATGTACTGCTCGTGTCGAATGGTTGTACTTCTCATCGCCGATTATTTGAACTTCATCACAGATGATGGGATTGTTTTGTTTTGCACTTCCAAAACCGATGATTTGTACTTCCCATGGTCAGTTTTTATATCACGTGATAAGTTTACTACCCAACATGTAGATCTGCAATTATATTTCTCCATCTAATATTGTGTACTTATTTGGATTAATAACTTGTACTTCCCGATCCGAGCTTTTGTACCTTGAGGAGACGGCTTCAGCAGACTCGCCCGGGCGTACGCGCGGTGGCGGACTCACAGGGGCGCGCATTGGGCCTTCACGGGGGCGGCAGATGACCTTCACGAGGCGGCGGCGAAAGCACATCAGGGACGACGGGGGAGTTAGGATGGAGGGAGGTCGGCGATGAGTGGGTTGGGCAGGGAGAGTGTCACGAGGTGGGGAAGGGACCGCGTTATTTTTAATTTAATGTTGCACATTTTCCCAACGTGGATGTGTACTTTCTATTCCTATACTTTTTTTTTTCAAAACATTAATTCTTATACTTCCCACTTTTGTCTACTTCACGCCTGCAAATATGAGTACTTCCTCACGGGTCACCGTTTTGTTTATGCATTTTAATCATTTTTCAGAAACTCGACAAAAAATTATTTGAACCATACACTATGAAGAATTATTTTTATAACTTGTTCAAACTACGGATGAATGAATACTTCATGGAAAGCTTGCTCGTACTTGTTTTATCTATGTTTAGCGTTAATTTTACACAGCCAAGCGAGCATATCTGCAACGCGGGACGACATGAGCGACACGTTTATACTGCATATGTGTTGGAGTGCAGCTGCCAAGTCTCTCGCCACACCTAAAAATAAAATTAACCGAGCTACTTCCATGGCTACCTGCATACTTTCAATCTAAAATCCATTGAGCTGCTTCGATGGCTAGCGTTGACTTCCGAAATGAATGGTTAAAGTGAAGGCTTGTGTGTTTTCTATACTAAAAATAAGCTTGTACTGTCCAACCTAGAAAACTTGTACTTTCTGCGAATAAGCAGAGATGCTATCAGTTCCAAGATAAAAACTGTGAACTCCTAGATTAACAGAGATTAGAGAGGGGATGAGGAGAAACACATAAGTCTTTTTCATGTGAACCCAGTCCTGCCTATCTAGTCTTTTTTTCTTTCTTTCAGCCCTAGTGCACAGCAGCTCACGCACCAGATGGTTTCAGCAAAATACAAGCAAGTGCACGATAGCACTAGGAAAGCTAGACTTTTCATCTTGATCATTTTCTCTAAACTCGACTCTATGGGCCTGGATAATATCCCTACATCAGTATGCATATCTATACCAATCTTTTCTCTCCTTTCATGTGCACACAACAGTATATTGCAACATCAGCAAATCAATCCGAACAAGCAAATCAAAGTCAGGCAATCCGAGTAGCAGCAGAAGCTTCGCTTTTGCTCTGTGTTATAGTAGCAGGCGGTGGAACTTCATGCGTGCTGCTGCAACAGGGGGCTCTTGGTGCATCAAAGCTTTACTCATGGCAGCAGCCTCGTGAGTCCTCCTACTGACTCCGCACTCCAGAAGCTAGAAGCCATCCTTCGGCTCCCTCACCGACGTATAACAGTGTCTTGCTTCCATCGCCTGGCTGCGGCTGCGGCGTGTCAAGCTCTGTGGCATCACAGGGAAGCTCAAATCAACAATTATCAGAAGTATAACACTATATCGCAGTGACGTTCAGATAAAAAAAATTAAATTAGAAGTGCATATCATATAAAAGAACCATGTTCATTAGAAGTTCAGAGCGATGCAGATATGAGTTGAGCTAACAAGAAAAATAAAGGAAAGAAAACCACGGTTGGCCATCTCGTCGATGCAGGATACAACGTTCACTGACCAAGCTGCTCCTCTCGTGCAACACCAGGGAAGATGCATCAGCAGCCGGCTGGCTGCCCGAGAGGGGCCAAACGCGAGATCACAGCCATGGGGTAGCGCTGGAGAACTAGGAATTGTTAATTTTTTGCCAAATAAATGTACTTGTACTGAAACGATGATGTGCTTGTTCTGCCCAGGAGTAAGCAACTGAACTTACTTCCTCAAAAGTGCGGCTGCAACGGCTTTGAAAATAAAATAACATGGTAGCTTCGAGTGGAAGAACGAATTCGGAGCGGACTGTGGCGCTGGCTTCGCAGCAGCTTCGGGGATCCTCCATGGCGCAGGGGACCGGCGACCTGCGACCGGCTGTGGCATCGGGAAACCAGGCGACGGAGGAGGACCAATGGATCCCGCAGGTAGCAGGGTGCCGCAGAGGCGCACCTGCGACGACTAGAGCGCGACGCCGGTGTCTGCAGACTGAGCGGCGACGAGGGCGTATCCCCAGATGCACTGCTCTCTCCTCCTTCAACCTGAGGCGTTCCCATTCGATTTGGCAGCAGGAGAGCGGCGTGTCGGGGCATAAGGTCAGAGATGGGAAGCGCGTGGAGCACCTAGGATGGCCACGATCCACTAGGGAGGCGTTGGTGCCGGCGGCGCAAGAGGCCAACGACGCGCGGGGGAAGTTGCTGGCGCCGGCGGCGCGCGGGGAAGGGGACGGCAGCGCACGGGGAAGGGGACGGCCGCGCGCGAGGAAGGAAGCTGCGGTACGCGGGGGAAGGTGCGGCGGCGCTCGTGGCGGCCGGCGGCGTGTGGTTAGGTAGAAGCTGGGGATCGTGGGCTTTCTTTTTTTGAGGTGGGGATCGTGGATGGTGCGGGAAGAAGGTGAGTTATTCGGGCTGTTTTCCGGACCGGGCCTTATAAGCGCCGGTTGGTGCTCAAAATAATATTCTGAGCACTGGTTTCAGAATAGTGTCACCCTATATATATATATATATATATCCTATATAGTGTGCGAATTTTGAAATTTTGAATCGTGAACGTGAGAAGGAATTTTGACCGTTGATGAGGGTCCATCGTATGGTCCAGAGGAGAGGGATTCGTTGCTACAGTACCCAGCGAGTGACGTGAGTATTCTGGAGAAACCGAGACGCATGAAAAAACAATACGCCAGGCCGGGTAGCACCTTCAGGATGCAAAGTTTTCAGAAATTAGAGGAGGCATCCAGAAGATGTGAGATTGTGAGATCGTGTGGGTTGCTGCAGTCGGCCAGTCATGAATGCTTATAGGATTTTCTGTGGCCAAAGTTTGTACAAGGATCAATCAATATTGGACACACTGTTACATTACATTAGCTATGTCTACTTGTAATTAGAGTATAATACTAGCCATCCCCATATATGTAATGATAATCTGATGTAAGAACGTTTGGTCTATATGTTCTTATGTTTTCTTCCATGAACAAATGTGACTACAAGAGAATTCTATTATGGTACATAACTGCATACTGATAAATACTACCTCTGGACAGAATTAATCGACGCAATAACCCACTAATCACATGTGTGAGCAAGTCTCCCTCCGCGTCGATTAAATCCGACCGGAGGGAGTATATCTTACGATGCACACTGAAACGACCGATTGCATAATACGTCCAAGCAGCTTTACATACAAACAAAGAGCTTCATAAGAGAACAGTTTATTAATTTGATTTCTCAAGGAATCTTGTGTTTTCTTCAGCGTAAATGTTTTCACAAGTTAAATTTTGAACGTGCTGAGCACGTACCGGCGTACTAGTATATATATAGAGCCCAACTATTCTCGAACCCCCCTTAAGAGTGGTTCAGAACTATTCTAGAACCCCCCCTAATCCAACTCGGTTTCTTCCCCGTCCTAACCGAACTCCCCACCTCCCCCCGACCGATACCGGTTCGTGTAGGAAGCGAACTCCCCACGTCCCTTCGTAAAAACACACGCGCCCCGCCTCGAGCGGAGATCAACAAGCTCCGCACCTCGACCTCCTACCTCGTCGGCGCGGGCGAGCGAGCGGCGGTAGCCGACGCGAGGGAGCTCGCGACGGACACGAAGAAGATCAAAGCCTCCTACCTCGTCGGCGCGGGCGAGCGAGCGGCGGCGGGAGCCGACGCGAGGGAGCCCGCGACGGACACGAAGACGATCTAAAAGCCTCCTACCTCGTCGGCGCGGGCGAGCGAGCGGCGGCGGGCCGACGCGAGGGAGGCGAACGGCGGCGGTAGCCGACGCGACGGAGGCGAACGGCGGCGGTAGCTGACGCAAAGGAGCCAGCGGCGGAGAACGGCGAGATCCAGCCTCCTTACAGCAATAATGGCTCCAATTAGACGCAGATCGGCAGAGCATCCTCCAAATTCAAACTAGCCAAGCTCCAGAAAGAGGCCAGCAGAGGATGAGGTACCATAAAAAAATCACAGGAAGTTCACATAATTCATTTACTGCTTTTGCCTCCATCACTGCACAAAAAAGGAGCACTTCATATCATCGTGGAAAAAAGTTCATATGAATTTAGTGTTGGAAGTTCACATGACTATTTTAATGCTTTTCCGTCCAACAATGTAAAACAAAAAAGAGACACTGGCAGGTTCTATATGAAAAAATAATATAGAAAGTTCACCTCCATCGGCTTTTGTTTAGAGTAGAACATAAGAGCGAGGCTCGTGTGAATTGAGGCTCGGAAGTTCACATGCAGAGTCTATTGTAGGAAAGAAGAAAACTTATGTGTTTTACTGGGAAGTTCTTAAAAACAGTTTCATGGAGTTCACTTCAGTTATAAAATAAATTAAAACAACAAAATGAAAAATAAGTATGAAGGTTAGCATGTATACAGGAAGTTCATATTACATTGTTTGGCGGTTAACTTTACTTGTTTTAGTTTTTTGAAGACATCAGACAAAGTTTTATGTACAAAAGTTCTAGTCCCAATGTTCAAGAAGTTCACATGTTAAAAAACTTACCAGGTTCTGCTACTGCCGGGCAAAGAATCTGGAACAGGCAGTGACGACGAGATAATCAGTTGGTCGAGGCCCTAAAAAGCCTCCAATGACTCCCATATGCTTGTGATGAGCCGAGTTTCATTTATCCAGCCGGTGTTCCGCAATCCCAAGAGAAAGACAAATGCTGCTTGCCGTTGAAAGGAATTTCAATCAGAAAATCCAAGAACAAGATGACATGGATAACAGCAAAAGGAAGCGGGATACCACAACATCAACAGATGATGATGAGGATATTATGTGTTGGTCAGGTCCACCAAAAAAACCCCGTTCTCCAATAAAGTGCACTGAGGAGATATTTGCTAGTAATGCAACGTTCCGTCGACCACGAAAACGGCAATCTACAAGTACATCTACAACAACCACAGCTGGAAGCAACGATGTGAACGAGGGACGGTGGGAAAAAGTCGTCTTCTAGCAATGATGCTTACGAACGACAACGCGATTATGGGGATGGTCAAAGTGACAACATACACCAAGATCGTCGAGGCACTCAATCAAGTCATATGCCGCCTCGAGATCCACTCGCCATGTACCAAAAGTCACACCGCCATGCCCCATAGTACCGGATGATAGAGCCACCCCTGCGAGCTGCGAACATACACACACGTAAGTTCAATTTATATATTGCTGATAAAAAATTCACTCTTACACAAACATTTATTTAGACAATTTGCATGGAAGTTCACATGATATATCTTTAGAAAAAACGAGTTGATATGATTTGGAAAGTTCGTGAACACTATATCCATGATAAAAGTTCAGCTGATTTTTAGGAAGTTCACATGCTCGGTTTATTATATGAAATGTATAGTTGATATGTTCTCGATATTCATGTGCAACAGTTTTTCTGCATAAAAAAGTTCAGATGACTTTAAGAAGTCCATGTTTTTTTTTATTAAATTTTAGGAAGTTCACTTGACCTATTTCCTGAAGTTAACATACAAATAACATATGTATTATAAAAACAAAAAAAAAATGCGATAACAAAACCGTGGCAATTTGCAGGCTGCAGATCTTGATCCGGACTCGATACCATCCATTGGTCAAGAATTTAGCACATTCAAAGACGCATATGTATTTTACAATACATATGCAAAGCACACGAGGTTTGGGATAAGGAAAGGACAGCACAACAAGAGCGAGGCGTTACTTGAGATGTGTACGAGAAGGTGCACACTGCCAAAGTGTCAACGAGGAAGACCGACAGCGTGACAAGATGACCAAAAGAAGCTGGGTGCAAGGCCTTTATGAGATTGAAAGAGAGGAGTGATGGTACATGCATTGTCAAGGACATTACACTTCAGCACAACCATACCCTGCTGTTAAGCCCATCAATGCTAGTTTTCATGCGTTCTCACAAAAAGGTGGATCCAACATTGAAGGGGTTGGTAAAAGACCTTCAGTTCAGCAATATAAAACATGTAAACATAATGTGCCTGCTTACAAGGCTGCATGGGGGCCGTGATAAGATTGGCTGCCACAACAGAGACATACTCAACATGTAAGTACTCCCCCCCCACCCCACACCCTCCTTTATATATAAAATGAAAACTTACATGAAAAACAGGGGAAAGAAAAAAGCAAAACAAAAAAAGAAAAAAAATAACAACAAATTTATTTTTGCAGGAAAGCAGAAAACACGAGGAAGGAGTCCATGAATGAGGTGCAGAATATGTTCAAATTCTTTGAATACATGAAGAAGGAGAATGAAAATTTCTTCTATGACTACAAGGTTGATGACGAAAACATACTGGAAAATGTTTTCTGGTCTAATGCTAGCTCAAGGGCAGCATATGCAGATTTTGGAGATTGCATAACTTTCGATACTACTTACAAGTCGAACAAGCACCACTTGCCCCTTGCAGTATTTGTCGGCGTAAACAACCACTTGCGAGTCAACAATCTTTGGTGTTGCGTTGATGGGAAACGAGTCGGAGGAGTCCTTCAAATGGGTATTCAGCAGATTCCTTGAATGCATGGGCGGTAAACAACCAATCTGCATACTTACAGGTTTGGAGAAAATCAGAATCTATCCTCCTGTTTGTACCTTCAGTTGTAGTTCATAACAAAAACACACAGAAGTTCAGATGTTTACACCCCCTGCAACCCGAAAAAATAAAAGATATTTAATTTGCTGAAGTTCACCTTTGTTTTGTTTTTGTGAAGTTTGCTTGCATTATACCTGATGTGTTTTTTCCTAATAATTGTTCAGATCAATGCCCAGCAATGGCAAAAGCAATACCTAAAATTTTCAAACGGACTCTACATAAGTTCTGTAGATGGCACATAATGAACAAGCATAAGGACCCGCTGAAGAAGCTTTATAAACTATTCCCCGATTTGAAGGATAAGTCGATCTGCAATTTTGAACCATCCCCTAATGCCATCCGAGTTTGAAGATGCGTGGAAGGCTTTGATTGAAGAGTACAATCTGCATGATATAAATGTCATGATTAACTTATGGGCTGAAAGGAAATTGTGGATATCAGCTTACTTGGAAGGAAGTTTTCACGTGCACGCATGACTTCAACACGGAGAAGCGAGAGCATGAACTTTGTGCTTTGAAAAGGGGTTTTGTCATCTGAACGAGACAACCTCCACATTTTTGCTAAGCAAGTTAACAACCGCATACGAGCAAGGCATGAAGCGAGAGAATGCGAGAGGCAAATGCATCAACGGTGAGTGATCGATTTCCTTTTTTATGTTAATGAAAAAAAATATGCTTCAATAATTTGGAAACACATAGGATGAGAACATAAAAAAAGGAAAAAGACTATGCGAGATGTTATGGAAGTTCACAACTTGTTTGGTCGGTGGTTCTTACGTACACAAAAAGTGTCATCTGTTTTCGAGAAAAAAAAGTATGCACATGTTATGGAAGTTCACATCTGTTTAGTTCTGGGGTTCATATATCTATATAAAAGTTATCTTATGTTTCATGTTCAAAAGCAAATGACTTTTCCACCGACAAAAAATCAAAATTGCAGGGCACAAGGAAAACGATCACCGGGTATGGCTTCGAGGCACGGGTGATGGATAAGTACACACGGGCGGTGTACTCGGTTTTCCGGGAGCGGCAATATCACGAGCACAGACTTTCCGCATTAAGACTTCCCAGGATAATCCCAACATTTACCTTGTGCATCACTACAATCGAGTAAAGAATTCGCTTGGTCAAGACATGAGTTCAGAGTGCTAGCGAGATGAAGTTGAAGGCCGCTATGAATGCGAATGTAAGCGTGGGAACATACAGGTAAAAAAAAGCCTCTTTCAGCAATTGCTTTTGGTTGTATTACACTACAGATGCATATAAAAAAGTAATTGTTGACACGAAAAACTAAAAAAATTAACCGAGCTAATGTTAACTTTATGCACACACAGGGTTGTTCTGCCACCATGTCATAGCAGTCTTTGAGCACCTACGCCTGGATGAGATACCAAGCAAGTATATACTCCAGAGATACACCAAAGATGCAGTGACAAACCCCGATTACAACCGCAGAGACTACAGGACAACAACGAGATGATGGGACTTCAATTGAATACGGACGAACAATCCTTTACGGTGAAGCGAGTTAAAATTATAAACAAAGGATGCACTTCGGAAGCAAAATTCCAAATAGCATTATCCGCCTTCGGAGATGCCAATACAAACCTGGACAATGAGGATGCAGAGCCGGAGAATAATGAGGATGCGAGAGATGGAGAATAATGAGGATGCGAGAGATGGAGAACAATGAGCGAGTCATCGAACCAAGAAAACACAACACGAGAAACCGGCGAGCACAACGACATTCCTCGGACCGAGGACAATGATTCATATGCGGATATACAGCCTCCACTACTTGCAATAACAAAAGGAAGCAAGACTACGGATGCTGCAAGGAGGAATGGAAAATGCAAACCCCTGCACCTGCCCGTCCGGAACCGAACTAGATGAATACGGGAGACCGAAAGGTACAAGATTATGCGGAACATGCAATAAAATTAATGGCCACAATTCCGGAACCTGCAAGGCAAGGCAGCTGGCTAAAACACTCTTGGAAACACATAAGAAGGTGTATGGGCCTACAGCATCTTCAGCAAATATCAAGGTGCGCATAAGAAACTTGCTTGCTCGCCAGCACATTCCAGATAATGATGAAGAGGAAAAACTGGACACAGATGAGGGTGAATGCTTCGAAGATGAGACGGATGATGAAGAATATGAGCAAGAAGATGAGGATGAAGAAATCACTGAGCAAGAAGATACACAGAAAACACCAGATGTGGAGAGCAAACTGCAAAACTTAAATAAAACGGGAGGACAAAGGAAATGTAGCGTGTGCAACCTAAGGCTAGGACACTACGCATCAACATGCCCCAACAGGGAAAAGATACTACAACAACAGATTGTTGAACGACAAAAAAGTGATAGTGCGACAATGAAACCAAAAGGGGTGAAAGCTTGTGGTACATGCAATAAGATAAGGGGACACAACTCTAGAACTTGCGCAAGAAGGCAGCTTGAGGAACAGCTATTACACCTGCAAGTCAACGGAAAATGATAGCAACACAATGGAAGATAGAAGCAAGGAGAAGAACAAGGAGAAAACACAAACTACACCAAGCAGCTATAAGAAGGAGTACCAGGAAGAGGTAGACATAAAAAAGGAAAAAAAATAGAATAGTTCATACTGAAACAATATGTAGTTGGTTACATTGTGTAGAATAAATATACTGCTGAAGTTCACTATTTGTTCATGCTACTGCTGATCCAAATTGTAAAGAACAAGAATTTTCATAAAAATCATTTATTTTAAACCTCTACACAGGATGTTGTGAGAATAAATATATCGTAATTCAACTCCTAGGCAGTTGTTCACGTCAAAATGTTGATTAAAAAAAAAGTAGGAAGTTCACATCCGATTATCCGCGAAGTTCACTATGTATGACGGTGTGAAAAAAAAAGTTCGTATAAAAATTAAAACAGGAACACACATGCAAAAAGAAAAAAGGGAGTTCAGATATCAAAGGTTGCGAAGTTCTCACATACTATTCAGACGTGAAAGGTACTGAATTGTTAAAATAAAATGAACAGACAACATATAGGATTGCAAAAAAAGTAAATAGGGACATCTTCATTGTATTATAAAAATGAATAAAACGGAATGGAAACACAAAGTAAAAAAGAAATTTATGACTGCGAAGTTCAGATCTAGCCAACTAAGGAGTTCTCTTAAACATAAAACCTAAAAAAAGAAAAAATGTAGGTAAAAGTAAACGATTACAATATGATCATAGAAAAAATAGAAAAGAAAAATGTCCCTACAAAACTAAAATCTTCACCAATCCCTGCCACGCTTCTTCTCGGGATGTTTGAATAAGGAGAAGAAGCCCCTCTCAAACACATCCAGCCTTCGATAAACCTCGTATGTTGCATATGCATCCCGTGCAGCATATTCCAAATGCTTAGGCGGTAGAGGCGGCGGATTAGCCCACATCCTGTGCTCTGCCCTTCCAAAACCATCCTTCATCTCAAAATAGATTGGATCTATAATAGCTCCAAGCAACATCCTTCGAGCCTTGAAGTTTCTTCTTTTTGTCCGGATCTCTCCATATTTCCCGGATATCCTTCGGATTATGAACATAGAGATTTGAACGTGAGAGAACTTTGCGGTCTTACGTGGTGCAAAAACCAGCAAAAATGTACCTAAAGCCATGAAGAAACTCAACCAAACTTTCACTCCTCTCATCGGCATGGCATATGTGGTACACAAGAACATCGGTGCCAACACATAGCCGGATCACGAGCAGCTTTCTTCGGATTGAAATAGGTACCACCGAGTTTGTCATACTCAACATCAAGACCAACAATCTTCCTAGCGGAAGAATCGAGGGAAGCTTCAAGCATTGGTGATCCACTCCTCAACACTAGCTGCTGAATTCGTGTACAGAACCTTCATAGTGGTTGTGCCATGGCAGGGGAATGTGTACTCGTGGGAAAAAGGAGCGTTTGCCATGCAAATCGGTAGCCAGAAGAAAAGAAAAGAAGAAGCAATTGGTAATTCACGTGCACCGAGCCAGAAAAAAGAAAAGACCTGTATTTATAGATTGAGATGTAAAAAACACGTCGTGATCCACGAATTCAGGAAACAAACAGTATATATCCAAAACAAATAAATAGAACAGCCGATGGAGATAACAAGAAAACAAAAATTCTGCGGGATAACAAAAACAAAAAGGACCTTATCCGGGTCCAGGGTGAGTTAACATGCAGCTAATGCCAGCGATCCATCGTAATTCAACTCCTAGGCAGTTGTTCACGTAAAAATGTTGATTAAAAAAAAAGTAGGAAGTTCACATCCGATTATCCGCGAAGTTCACTATGTATGACGGTGTGAAAAAAAAAGTTCGTATAAAAATTAAAACAGGAACACACATGCAAAAGAAAAAAGGGAGTTCAGATATCAACAGCTGCGAAGTTCTCACATACTATTCAGACGTGAAAAGGTACTGAATTGTTAAAATAAAATGAACAGACAACATATAGGATTGCAAAAAAAGTAAATAGGGACATCTTCATTGTATTATAAAATGAATAAAAGGGAATGGAAACACAAACGAAAAAAGAAATTTATGACTGCGAAGTTCAGATCTAGCCAACTAAGGAGTTCTCTTAAACATAAAACATAAAGAAAAAATGTAGGTAAACGTAAACGATTACAATCTGATCATAGAAAAAATAGAAAGAAAAAATGTCCCTACAAAACTAAAATCTTCACCAATCCCTGCCACGCTTCTTCTCGGGATGTTTGAATAAGGAGAAGAAGCCCCTCTCAAACATATCCAGCCTCCGAAAAACCTCATACGTGGCATATGCATCCCGTGCAGCATATTCCAAGTGCTTAGGCGGTAGAGGCGGCGGATTAGCCCACATCCTGTGCTCTGCCCTTCCAAAACCATCCTTCATCTCAAAATAGATTGGATCTATAATAGCTCCAGCAACATCCTTCAGACCTTGAGTTCTCTTCTTGTTGTCCGGATCTCTCCATATTGCCTGGATATCCTTCACATTATGAACATAGTACTTTGAACGTGAAAGAATGGTGCGGTCTTCTGCGACGCAAAACCCAGCAAAAGTGTACCTATAGCCATTAAAGAAATCATACAACTTTTCACTCCTCTCATCAGCATGGCATATGTGGTACACAAGAACATCAGTGCCAACACATAGCTGGATCACAGCAGCTTTCTTCGGACTGAAATAGGTTCCACTGAGTTTATCATACTCAACATCAAGACCAACAATCTTCCTAGCAGAAGAATGTAGGGAAGCTTCAGCATTGGTGATCCACTCCTCAACACTAGCTGCTGCATTTGTGTACAAAACCTTCATAGTGGTTGTGCCATGGCAGGGGAATGTGTACTCGTGGGAAAAAGGAGCGTTTGCCATGCAAATCGGTGGACAGAAGAAAACACACAGAAAAAGAAAAAAGAAAAGGAAGAAGAATCGGTGATTGATATGCACCGAAACACAGAGGAAAAGGACATGTATTTATAGTTCCAGAAAATGTAACAACAGACGTCGTGATCCACAAATTCAGGGAACAAACCAATACATATCCAGTCAGAACACAACAGAAACAGCCGAGAGATAAACCACAAAAAAACAAAAAAATCCTGCGGGATAACAAACAAAAAAGGATCTTATCCGGGGCCAGTTGTGAGTTCACGTGCAAGCACAAAACAAAAAGCATAAGAAGACTACAAAAGAAGTTCACGTGATAACAGTGCAGACGTTCGCACAGAGTAAAAAACACTGAAAAAAATAAAAAGCTGTTCCACACCAACCAACCACCCCCCACCCCACCAAAACCACGCCCAAACCACCAAAAAACCACCACTCGGCGCAACACAAACTCAAACACTGCCTGGTGTTCCGCCGGAAGAAACATACCACGGAGGAGTCGAAGGAAGAGCAAAGGGAGAACAAGAACAGAGAAAAGAAGAAGAAGAGAAGTCTAGCAAGATCTACAAAAAGAAGGTGCGTCTAACCCATCCCCATCCCATCTACTCATTTAAATCGCCGTGGATCTTCCTCTCTTTCATCCTTCATGGCCGTGGTTTTGAATCTAGACTAGTATAAAAAACAAGATCTAACAACTTAACAAAAAATAAAACCTTACAGATTACTTAAAAAATGGTTTGCATACGATAGATCTATCAAAAAAATCAAATAAAAACATGTTAGGCAGAGGGTGGTGGTGGAAGAGGGGGGGGGGAATATACACTAATGAACAAAAGAACAGGAGTTCAGATAAGAACTCCCGAGAAGCTCACTTGTGAAAAGAAATGGAAAAAACAATATACAAAAAATAAAAAAGTTGGAGGGTTTTAAAATCTACAAACATGTATCCAGCCGGCATGAGTATACTGTTATTGGGGAACTTAAAAAATATATAAATAAAAGAAGTTGGAGTTTAAAATGTAGACAACAGAAAATGCAGACTAGAAGTGGAAGTTCAGTTCAAAAAAGTGCAGAGGTCCTGTTAGTACAAAAAATGTTTTATGCTGGAATCTTGTGACAGGAATGGCTGCTGGTCCATCGTACGTCATCCTCAGCGACAGCGAAAGCGATGAAGAGACCTGTAAAAGAGGTAAAAAAAGATAGAAATGCTTTCAAAAATACTTTATGGAACTAAAAATGTGCTTATTTTTTATGCAGGTCCAACTATTCATGGATTTGAAATCTTTGACAAGCACTGTCACTTCGGAAATGAAGTTGAAATGACCAAGGAAAATCTGGATCATCTCAAAAGGCAAGTACTTGACTACAAGCCAACAATCCCATATTATGTATGCAAGATGGGGAAGACAACGAACAACATCACGAGAGGCGTAATGGTAATACCAAAAACGCCAACTTACAAAACTTATTTTCGTACACTACCCGTATTACATATGATGTTTTAGCTGAACCAACATGTATTACTAAACTATATTACAGTCTTCCGATATTTAAATGTTTATCGAAGTCCAGTATAAAAGAAACTCGTGAAGTTCACTTACAGAATACACTGAAACATGGCTATGATATTCACTTTCATATGTTTTCATGCAGACTTTCGATAAGGAATACACTGAAGAACACCTAAAGAATTATCTAACGGAGCCAACAACAATTCCAATAACCTCCAACACAAATGCCTGGGTTGGTACACGGGTAAGGATAAACAAAGTTGCAACTGGAAATGCAAGTGATGACAACAAATTGGCCAGATGTAGTCATGGGTGCGTAAATAAAAGATGGAGATATCTCGCATGTTCCGCTTCTACGACGGAACAAGAGAACTCGGCCGCTTCGTGACACGTCTTAGCAACCGAGTCTGAAAACCCTACTATGAAAATAAAATTATGTACCAGTTTACTTTATTGAACCTTATGTTTTGTATCAGCACCCCGATAACAATTATGGTTGTGTTTCAGTATTGTTGATGTAATAAGAATGCTTATGAAGACGTTCACACAGAGTGAGTACGAAGTTCGCTTATAAATGAAAAAAGATTAGCAAGTTTATATTCACAGAAGTTCCTACATGAAAAATCATTTCTGAATATAAAGGAATAAAAATAGTACAGTTTGCATTGAGAAAAACGAATGGATATGGGAATACTTTTACACTCATAACTGGCAAAAAAAAAAGTTCACACTGTGATGACAGAGAAGTTCACTAATAACAAAAAAATACAGCACAGATTTTGTACAGCTTGCTGTTTTTGAAAAAAGAAAGAACATATCCTCACTAATTACATCTGTATCCTGAATTCAATCACATAATGAGAAGTTCAGTTCAATAAAACAACAAAAATAAAAATGTTGAATATCCTATCAACTACTAATTGCGAAGAAATTGAATCAGATCATCATCATGCAGATCCCAATGATTGCTCGGGTTGTCTGCGAACCTAGACCAATAAGCGACATGAGATCTTTCAACATACTAGGCCATCGCTCCGCCAGAATTTCATTCTTGGGATGAAAAAGGAGCCGATACATGTACTCAGCTTTCCAATCCTCAACACGCCGCCGGTAGACAATCGGGAATGGAAAAAAAACATAAGAAAAACGATAAAAAAAAGACAAAAGAGCTATACAGCGAAAAAAACACAGCACTACACTTACATCCTGGTTTTTTATATTATCAGCAATCTTATCACCACCGTATGTAGCACAAATTCTTAGAGCATAGAAGCCACACTCATTAGCCCCTTGTGCCGGAGTCTTTGGATATGAACACTCGTCGACAACAACATCCCACTCGTATATTACCATTATATTTGTTAAATTCTGCAACACCATACACCTGTTTTAACAAGGCCACCATCCTATTAATCTGCAAAAACAAAAAAAACAAAAAGTGAATGGTTTCAGCAGTTTAAAAACAAAAAAGGAAGAAAAAGCTGGGAAGTTCACATAGTACTGACATATCAGTTCAGACACACTACAGATAGTTTCAGCAGTTTAAAAAACATATAAAAAGCTGGGAAGTTTACAGTGTACTAACATATCAAATTAACACACACAGTCAGATGGTTTCAGCAAGTTTAAATAAATATAAAAAATAGCTAGGAAGTTCATATTGTAAAAACATATCAGTACAGACAAAAAAGTTTGAATGGTTGCAGTAGTACACATAAAAAAGAAAAAAAGCTGGGAAGTTCACATTATATTAACAAATGAGTTCACATCAAAAAAGTAAAAAATGATAGCAGTGAAAAAGTAAAAAAAATAAATGATGAAAAGAAAATCACGTACAATCTCAACACGATCCTCGTGGTGCCGACTCCTTGAAGTATGTGCCAGACCAAGTATACCTCCTAGTGTCAAGGATGTCCAACGTACCGATGTACTTGTTCATAACATAAACAGAGTGATGATCATGCATGAAATGAGGGATGATGATCCGTTCGTAAACAATCGAAATTAACAAAAAGGAAGGACGCACGTGAAAACAAAAAAAAACAAAGGAAGTTCACTACAAGCAATATGAAGAGGTTCAGATTAAAAAGCATACCAACTTTGCTTTCAGCAAATTTTCATTAGGCCGAACATAACGCTTGAACATTTTAGCAGCAGACATCACATCAAAAGGTTGTCTCGGTAATGGATTACCATTGCTGTCCCTTAGCTTGAATGGCGCAAAATCAAGCAAGTACTGCACAAACACACAAAAAGGAAAAACACAACCAAAAAAAGGAAAAATATACAAAGTAAGTATATGCATACAAAGGTATATCTGAAAAAATTAATTTTCAATGTTTGAAAAAACCTACAGGGATAGTATGAGGTGACATCAAAACACGAGAGCCGATTCAAAAATATATTTCATCCCTGGATCATCCTTCCAGTAATTGATGATACGATCCATCATGTCGGATTCCAACATTTCACAGCGGCCAAACAGTTTATACATGTACTTGGCATCAACTAAAACAGGATCATCAAAATCATTGCAGAACTTCACCAGGGGGACACTGCACACACATTAAAAAAGAAAAAAAAATATATAAGACTAGGGAAGTTCACTTAGCATATATAAAAATGAAACTCTCCTAAAACACAAAAAAAAGACCTAGGGAAGTTCACTTAGCACAGTATATGAAGTTCAATATGCCACAAAAAAAACTAACTAAGTAGTAAACGAAAAACATACCTTCCATGAGCTTTGATGTACTCCTTGCTTAGAATTAACTCCATCATCTGCTTGGCCTTGGATAAATGAGGAAACACATATGGTACAAAGTTTGGGACTTCTTCCCGGAACTTATTGGACAATTTAGTAGGCCTTTTATTCGAAAGAACCAGATTTTTAGCACTAGACTGCCTGGGCTTCTGAGTTTCAAAATCATCACTGCTAGTCGGAGAACAGCGCCGAACATCCTTTGTAATGGGCTTCGCAGTAAGCGTCTTACCAAGCTGAGTGACAAAGTCATCAGAATCATCATCGTCATCGAGCAAAACTACATCAGCCTTCCCCTTCTCTGCAGTGTCAGGAACCTTATTCCTAGAAGATTTTCTGGTATTGGAATGCAGCCTCTGGATAATCTTCTTTGACTTGCTTACAAGACTATCAAAATTCTCTTCAGGGATAATCTGAACTTCTGGTGTGAATGACTGAGTCTCGAAAAGTGAGAAATTATCTTCCTCGATACCAAGAGATGGACCTGCATGAAAAGTATACAAAAACCAGGAAGTTCGCTTCTGAATCAAAACAAAAAAACAAACAGAAAACAGTGCAGTCCAAAAAACATATGTTATAGAGCATAGCCAGCGATATATTTTGCAAAAAAAGTAAAAATCATACCAGGATCAACACCTAAAACATCTTTCAGGTCGATATTGAAATCTCCACCTGTCAGCCAGCTATATAACATGGTCATCCTGATGTTTAGAATATCTTTTTGACTGAACAAGCACATGCTTTCCCCATCATAAGACTGGAGGATCTGTAGCATGAAGAACCCGCAATCATGGCTGCAAAAAAAAACACAAACAAAAAATAAGAATAAAAGAAAACAATTGTATTAGTTAAAAAAAAAACTGTAGTCAATGTATACATAATAAAAGAGCAAAACAAGAGAAGAGGGAAAAAAACGCTTACGCAGTTGCCTGTCTTGGAGAATTAACATAGTGAAGCTTGAAGTGGTCGATGGATTTTGGATGAAAATGATCACCCTTTGAATTCCCTGCTAACGACCATAACTTCTTGATACCAGATGCCATTGTATGTAACAGATTCTTACCATCTGGATCATTTATATCGCGTAACGAATCAAGCAATTCAAAACGCTCTTTCTCAAGGTTCAAAGCAACAACACAGAAGTGACCAGGAACGTGTGGTGCACATGGATCAGGAGGATCAAAGGTACCAAAAAGAATCTGCCATTAAAATGATAAAAATAAAAAAGGACATGTTAGAAGTATGAAAGGTAGACTATTTCCTCAAATAAGAAATCACATTTAACTTTACTACTGAGTTATTTTAGTAACATGTACAACAGGGGAGGGAAGAAAAGGTAGGAAGTCCACATGCCATAATTAGTGAAGTTCAGATGTATATAGAAGAAGAAAAAAGACAACAGTCAGTACCACTTTCTTGTGGTCCAAACGTTTCGGAGCATCGACGCTGAAAATATTACGAACAAGCCGAGAACTCAGATTTCTTTCAAATATCTGCCTCTGCAAACATGACAATGAAACACAAAGAAGGTTAAAAAATAAAGGAGGAAAAAAAAAGCACCTACATTAACAAAAAATAAACTAAAAAATGATAAAAAGAACGGAGAAATAACTTACAGAACAAATGTATGGTACCACCATTTTATCAGAATTCTTGTACTTCTGACCAAGCAAGTATGTTCCAACAGAAACAGTTAGAGAACAAAGAAAACCGTTGGGTTTAAAAGCTTCAGCAATTTGTCCGATCGTGCAATCACATTGATCATTCCTGAAAAGGGTCTTCTTACTGCAGAAAAAACACAAAAATTAGAGGACGAAACAAAAAATTTAATAAAAAATAAAAAACAAAACAAAAAAAAAGAAAAAAGCCTAAAAAACAGATAGAACCTTCTTATGGGATCTTTCCTCAACTTGCAAACACTTTCATATACTTCTTTGATTTTAATCATCATAGGTTGAAGAGACAGTGAAGGCGTCGAACATAAACTCGAGTCTGCAAAAAATAAGGAAATACAAACAAAATGTAAGAACAAAAAAGAAGTTCAGATGATGATATTCCGTAAGTTCACATATTCAAGAACGTGGTGCAGAAACTGGAATGTCCAGAAGACCCACAGTTCATAAATGAAGGCTACCATCAAAAAAATACACACACACGATATCGCTCCCCCCCCCCGGTCAGTCATATACATGCAGAAAAATGAAAACTACGACATGAACTCATGCCGCATTACATATCATTAGAAAGTGTCTTACATGGAACATGATGCCAAACAGCGAAAAACAAAAATACATATACAAAAGCACCCCACCACACCCCTCCCCCCATAAAAAACCAAAAAAAAGGGAAAAAGGTTTTAGATAGAGATATATGAGGAGTAAACATAAAGAATAAAAAGGCGGGCTAGCATTAGGGGAGGGTGTGTGGGGTAGGAGAACTGTATGTTCCCCATTCAGATATCCTTGCCTAAGTCTTGCGGGGATTCTTCAATAGAAGCGCTCAAGTCATCTCGTTGATTCTTCAAAGAATGAGCTCGATCGCTCAATCAAATCGAGGCATCGCGTCCATGGTTATCTCCAGCTCGAAACTCATTATTGTCATCATCATCGCACCAGTGCCGCGCTCTATATTGGCTTCGATGAATCGGCAGCTTCTTCCCGTGCAACGAACAACACCTACTTCCTCACGACCATGCGCAACAACAGACTTACAATCCATAGCAGCTGGTAATACACCAACATCATCAGCAGCCTCAGCACATGTTTCGGAAACAACTGCACCAATACCAGGTAGTTGGGCAGCATCCTTCGCATCATTTCCATCCTGACATGTTACAAGATCTTCAGGAATTGAGAAACCTTTTCCAGTAACTGCACAATCTTCAGCATGGTGTTCAGCATCTTTGTCTCCATCAGAATGTGCAACTATCTCGGGAAATAAATTCCCCTTTCCAACAGAAGTCTAACTCAGAATAATGATCAGCAACTTTGTCACAGGCACCACCGGAATTACCATCACTCGTCATCTAAAGGAGGAGTTACAGGGGTTGCCGGATGAACAAAATTATGCTTGACATAATAACGATCAACAGATGAATTGTCATCACTGTCATCTGGAAGACCATCCTTCTCAACACACTTTTCATTTACCTACCAAACAGAAAACAAAAAAAAAACAGAAGTTCAGATGTAGAAGATGGAGTAGTTCATATACACAAACAAAAAACAAAACAAAAAGCCCAACTATAAAAAAAATAAAAAAATAAATTGCAAAACACAAAAAAAAATACCTCAGCTAAAGGAGGTGATTTATCAAAAACTGCATCTTCAACATGATCACCAGCAAAAGCTGGAGGACATTGAGGGGTTGGCGGACGAACAAACCCATCATTCACGAGTGCATGATCACCATCTCCTGAATTCTGAGGTGCATTTTCCTCAGCAATCCTAGCATCTTCCTGCAAAAAAATAAGAGGATAACAAAAAAGAAAAGGTAAGGAAGTTCACATGAAAAAACACAGAAGATCACATATGTGTAATAACACAAAACAAGAGATAAAAAAAGGAAGTCCACATAAAAAGGGATGGACATAAGTTCAAGAATGACTAATTATACCTCAGCTTCAGCAGCTGACTGACCAAGTCCTGCATCAACATCTTCAACGAAGAAGAAAAATTCTTCCGAACATTACTTTCAACACTATTATTTCCCGATACATTTGCACGGCTCTCAAACCGCTTGCACAAAGAGTCCCGATTCATACCAAAATCAAGAAAACCCGTGCGCATTAGAGACAAAGCCCCCTCAAGCTATCAAGGAGCGATGTTTCACGCTTTGACTGCTCATCCAGTGCTTCAACACTGGGGAAATTACCATCAGCAAGCCGACCTTGAAATTGTTTCAGACGATCAGCTGTAGTCGGAATCGTACGAGAGAGAAACTCAACTTTCTGCAACAGTGATCCAATCTGATCAATAACACCAGCAGAAGGCATCCCAGCACTAGTTGAAGCAGACTGGTGATTGTCTTTCGTGTTGACATTAGCAATTTGCGAAATTGGAATCTCGCAATGACCTCCAGCAGGATGTTCATTGGCATTACCAGCATCAGGCTCACTACAGTGGGTGCCCTCATTAAGATGAACAATTAAATCTTCAACACGATGCCGATATGAATAAGCAATTTGGTTGCGGCCTTTCCACTGCATTGTAATACAGGAGTTCACTTAGCAGATAATATGAAGTTCAGTTGATACATAAAAAGTAAAAAATATATAAAAAACTATGTAAGTTCACTTGGATATAAAAAGTAAACCTGATATGCCACATAAAACATTAAAAAAAAGACATAAGGAAGTTCACTTGCGACGTAGTATGAAGATCAGATGCCACATAAAAAAAGGGTTACAGTTTGAAAAAACTAACCACAATTCTGCCAAACTTGTACTTCATCAACTCCGGTCCACCATTCTTTTGAATGTCCATTTTGTAAATAGCCTTCGGAGGTTTCTCATGCGGAAAGTTTGCGCGAGGAGTTCGAGTATGCATGACGTAATGTGGTGGTAGAAAGATGCTCGTCAAGATACATAACAGTTGGGGATAACGAAGACACCCTTCTAACCCAGACTCGAGGGATATCGTGGTCTTGATATTTAGTAGCAGCTCGTTTCAACTCATCAACAACAAGTCGGCAATAATCCATCTTTGCCATCTTATCATAATCCATGTTCACAAGCATTGCAGCTTCCCTACCGACACGGGTAGCTGAACCAGGACATATGAGCTTACTAAAAAGAATGGCAAAGAAGACCTTAACAGCCAAATCTTCCTTCTCGGGGTCTTCAACAAGATCATATAACAATTGACGCAGATCTTTAGGCTCAATACTAGCATTGCTTTCGAACCCAAACTCTTGTTTCAAAAGAGCCAATGACTCGTCATGTCCAGATTCTACAGGCAGTATAGGAGTATCGCCTCCTATAGGAAAACCAAACACCCGATGAACAAGTGTCTCTATTAACCTCTAGAACTCGCTGGATCCACAAGACAACTTCATGGTAGAAGTGTCAATAGTCTTCATCAAATAACACATGAGAACACGTGATATGTTACCCTCCAGGACCCACCGAAAAACACAGCCAAAACCAGCTTGCTCAACCTTCAATCCGTGTTGCGGTTTTAACATTGCCTGCAGCCGAACGAACTTCACCGAGAGAACAGCGAATAGTTTGCTGAAAACGTGTCTTCTCACCATCAAGATCTTCAACTGCCTTCCTCTTCCTAGCCATGGTTTTCTTTGTCGGCCTTTTCGGAACTTTCTTCGAATCACCTTCCAAAACAACAGGTTTAGAAGGACCTGGCTTCCTACCAACTTTCTTCCCCTGGTATAGAAAAAAGCATAAAAAACAAACATTTAAAAACCACAAAAAAATTAATGAGAAGAGGAAGTTCACACCAACATGAACACAGAAGTTCACACTACACTAACCTTGGCAGGAGTTTCAAAGTATGATTCATCGCTAACCAATTCTGTACGACTCTTCTTAGCATTGCACTACATAAAATGAGATGCATAAAAAGGGAAGAGTTCAGATTCAATAAACAAAGAAGTTCACAGTGGAAGAATTATGTAAAAATGAACAAAACAAAAATAACCTTGCCAGCAGCAACACCATCTTTAGTGGAATCTGGGACATATGTCTCATCGACATCAATCTTACGTTTACGGTGACCCAGACGTGATTTCCCAGGAGATGAAACTCGTTTCGAAGCAACGGTGGACTGGACAGTAGCAGCAACACGAGGGCTGCGCCGCACAGGATTTGGAGCCCGGATGTAAGCAGCAGATTTTTTTTAAAAAAATAGAGAAGTTCACAATGGTACACATATGTAAAAGTGAACAAAAAAGGAATTTAACAGAATAAACAAAATAAGAACATAAAAGAAATAACCTTGTCAGCAGCAACATCTTCTTGAGTGGCACCTGGGGCGTATGTCTGTCGCAAAGGATCTCTCGGCTCCGGCGCAGCAGCAGCAGCTTTTCCCGCGAGGTGAATTCTCTTTTATCTTCCCGCAAACAACCCTTTCTTTCCTCACTTTAGGAGGAATAATTTCAGCAGCACATTCATCACGTGTGCTTTCGAGCAGCCTCGTCGTCACGTGGAACATCATTGACAACGAGCATTACCCTTAGCGAGACTTTGCTTTCGCGAGGTATTTCCGGTAATATGTAGTCAATTTCTCCCGGTGCCGAGCAAATTTAGCAGCTTGTCTCTCCTTTTCCTTCGCAAGCTGTTCTTCAACCATATAATCCCGAGTAACTATTTGAGTACCAACCACGGACCGAGATTGGGTTTCTTCCATCAAAGGTGTAGCTTCAACCGGTTCGGATTCAAGAACTTGCCGCAGAGGAGTATAATCAAAAACAGGGCTGCCCATGTTACCCTTCTCAACAGACAGGAGTCCTGTCAAATACTGGGGGATCTAAGAAACGCGGTAAACTGTCAGCAGAATATGCAGCAAAATCCTGGTTCAGCAAATCCAGAGATTCTCTTATAGTCTTGTCAGCTGCATAACACAAAACAAAAAACACAAAAAAAAGTAAAAATGTAATCAAGAAAGCTTGTATGGATTGCAGGAAAAGGAAGTTCACTAGAAAATGTTAGTGAGGTTCACATATGTATGTTCCTAACCCGACTCATCAGCATCATCTGTCATATTAGAAGATAAATTCCCCAAACCAGAAAACACAAGCATCACCGGAATCATCAACATGATCAAATACCTTCCCTAAAAAATACAAAAAACAAAAAAATTCAATCTCAGAAACATAGGAAAAAAATTCATGTTCAGACTTATACTTCCTATGTGCAGCAAAAATGTTAATTTCATGATTCACTTTTAAAAAATAACAGCCTGTACATGAAAATAAACATTATACATAGGAAGAATGAACATAATTAATACAGTGAGTTCAATTAAATGACAAGTAGTTCATAACATGTGCTATACAGAAACACAGATAAATAGATAGAACCATAAATGGTGACCACGGGGAATTATAACACAGAAAAAAAGCCTACAGAAAAGCAACCCCTACAAAAAATAAATGGGCCAGTCGTAGGACAGAACAAAAACATGGATATTTCATTTTTGACAATGCAAGAATAAAGCATGAATTTATGGGTAGTAAAAAATACAAATCCGAAAAACAAACCTCCACCACCAGTCGAAGCATCCTTATCCATCACTCACAGAGAAATAAAAAGAGGAACGGACTCCCCAACCAAAAATTGAAGCCGACCAGCCCGTCTGGGACGAACTAGAACCACCGCGAAGAAGAATCAGAGTAGCGCCGGAGTTCCAACCGCCGGCCAAACGGGGAAATATCGCCGGCAAACACCGAAGACGGCGAGGACGAGCACACTGCAGCGAACCTAGGGTTTAGACCAAAGGGGAAATGGTGGATTTCGAGTAGAACGAAGGAATAACAACAGGGGACGGGGGATAGCAAATGATGCGGGGGGCAGCAGTTACCTAGAGCGCCGCCGCCATTGCAGAGAGGATGTAGCAGTTTCGGGATGTCCGCCTGCGAGTGGGGGAAGTGGGGAGTGCGAAGGAGAAGGCGCGGACAAGAGGAGTAAAAAGAGGAGTTGGAAATAACTGCACCAAATTTATATTAAAAAAAAAGAGGCAACAATAAAAAAAATACTGAAACGTTACCTTTGTCGGTCAGATAGAAACAAACAGGAAGTTCACATTTAACAGCGACTGCGATTCACTTTGTCTAAAAAAAAAAGAAAAAATATAGGATGGGAGGGTCACACCCGCACTGTCCCCACAACCATTACGAAGTTCACTTGCAAAACACGTCAGGGGTTCACTCATCCTGAAAAAGGGTATTTGGGTATGTTTTAAAAACATTAATTGATTTCCTAATATAGCGGGTAGGAGTTTCCCACCACAATTACGAAGTGCACTTCTGTAAACGCAAGGAGTTCACTAATCTTAAAAAAGGTATTACACTCTATTTTAAACATTTATTAAAAAACCTTTTATTCATTTTCAGATTAACACTGGTTAATTTATACATGGAGTTAAAAGAAAAAGAATACCAGAAGTAAACTGACAGCAGTTCACGTAATAAAGTAACAGCAGTTCATTTTCAGATAAAAAAAGATACAAACATGCGTATGAATGGAAAAACAATAATACAACAAAAATGGATAGTACATTAAAGGGAAGTTCACAACTTACAAACAGAGAGATACATACATGCTCGATGTGGATTTACATGTGAAATAGAGGCCACAACTTATCTGAAAAAATGTAAATCAAACATGCAATTGACAAAAGTTCATGCATTCCGGTAGTTCACATCATAAAATTAAAGAAGTTCATTTGTTATAACACCAACAAACATGCACTGCTGGTAATGAAAAACAGAGCAGTAGACTTGTAAGCTACGAAAAAACCCACATATAACAAGCATTATCTCGATTCTGTTACTACATCAAAGTGTAAGCATGAACACCACCGCGTCATCAATGCATCAACTGAGGAAAACATAACTACACAAGCATAGGCAAATACCGAACTAAGCAAAAGAACATAGATCTGTGAAAACAAAATTCGTGGATAAGGATCAAAGCAAACCTATCAAAAAAAAAATCCTACAGGGGAGAGAGACCCAATACCATTACCGAAGACAAACAAAGCGCGAGAATATAACGACGGAGCCATCAACCTCGAGGATTTTCACGTAGAAGAACGCCGAAGCTGTGCGACGCCCATCGGAAAAAACAAATCTGCAGATCAAGATAAAAAAGATAAGACCAATGTCCGGATAGCATAGAAGAGACTGTGCCGCAGACATCGACGATCTGCGATGCACCAGTGGAGAACAAATTCGTCGATGGAGCGTCGGACACGAGCACGGAGATGAGCCGCCACCGTCGCCGAAGTTCTAACAAACGCATCGAGCAAAAAAAGGAGGAGCTCGGGAGCGAGCAAGGGAGGAAATCGTCAGGGAGGAGCTCGGGAGCGAGCAGGGTGGAAAACGCCAGGGAAGAGCTCGGGAGCGAGCAGGGGGGAAACCGCCATGGAAGAGCTCAGGAGCGAGCAGGGAGGGGTGGGGAGCGAGCACGGAGGAGGTGGGTAGCGAGCGGGAGGTGGGACACGTAACGTTTCGCTGTCTCGTAGGAAGTTCACACGCGAGCGGGAGCGGGACGCGAGCGGGACGTGGGACGCGAAAATATGAAGACTCACGGGAAGTTCGCATGCGATAAGTTAGGAAGTTCAGAAAGGGTTCGAGAATAGTTATTCTCGAACCGGTTCGAGAATAGCAGACCTATATATATATATATATATATATATATATATATATATATATATATATATATACTGGATTGTTTGCCAAAAATAAAGGTAGGGCAAGTGCCACACCTTACCCAAAGGGGAGCTCCGCCCCTGATTGCAGTCCTCCCACGCACCACAGAGCGTGCACATCCCATTAGAAGGACCATGACGCTTGAGCAGCTGCTCTCCCGAGGGCAGCCGTTCACGAATCAGTTGCCAAATAAACACCTTTATTTTCGGTGGTACTCTGGTTCTCCATACCTCCTTGAAAGACGCGGAGCAGACGAGCTAGAGCTAGAGCTCACGAAGACGAACGTACGTACGGAGCAGACGTAGCAGGATGACCTGTACCAACGGCGCATTCAGCTACGCGCGCCCACTCCAAACGCCGCCGGCGTTCATGGCAGGTTCCGACCAGTCATTCACTCGAGCGCGACGCCAATGGCACGTCTTGCTATGTGGATAGCTAGGCAGACGTGCATTCATATGGCGGGCCAGCCTCAACCGACGGCGACGCCGGCAAGCCCGCCGGACCCCGAAAGAACAGAAAGCGGAGCGCGCCGCTAAATAGACCTGTCGAGACTCGAGATTGTTCCATTTTACTTATTGCAGACGTTTCATTCGGAAAAAAGAGCGGCAGCTGATGCCTGATGGCGATAAACACCGCAGGCGACGTGGACGCCCAGGCCCGGCTATTGGTGTGGCATGTCGTTGGCCGGAGCCTTCCGAGAAGAGAGGAAGCGGCGAATCGGCATTAAGCGCAACGTGCTCCCGCTCAAATCAGCAAAGTGTCGATGGTTCGATTTGGTGCGTGCTTACCACTTTTGTTGCTAGTGTACTGGGGTATCTATCATTGGAATTCAGTTTCAGCACTCATTCAGTACCAAAATATTATTTGGAAAAGTCATTTTGGTTGGCTCTAGAGAGCCGCAAAGGCTAACAAAAAAGCTCCCTTCAATCTCCTCTCGCCAACTGTTGTTGCCACCGCTTCAAGGGCCCGATCTGGGCCCCAGGAGCAAGAGCCACATGCCTGGCTGTTAACCTAGAGTGGGACGAGGGCGTGGCGCATGCGGCTTCGTACCTGCTGGAGGTGGTCAGATGTCGCATCCTCGTTTGGAGTGGAGGCGAGCGTCTTCTCGGTCATGCAGGGTGATGGTGGACCATGATATTTTGGTTACGATGGCAAGGTGCTGCGGCGGCGATGGTGTGAACGACAAGGTCAGATGCGACAATCCGGCGGCTAGGGTGGGAAGTGTGCTGCAATACAGGCAAAGATGTTGGTGGATAGTGTTCTGGCTACGACGGAGACGTGTTGCACCGGCAGCGGTGAGAATGACAAGGACGGCTACCCCAATCCGGCACATAGGGCCGGCGGTGAGTGGCAAATGTCTCGCCCATCTTGGGTCGGTACCCCGCGGCGACGATGCCTTGGGTGTCGTTCCCTTTTCTTGGAGGCGTTGTTGAATGTGTTGGCACTTCCCCGCTCCCATTTGGTTTCGTAGATTTTACCGGGTGAAAGCCTAGATTCAGAGTGAACTGACACGATGGTGGTGTCCACAGAGATCGTCATGCTGTTGAGAGCATCGTGTTTGGAGACACGACTTTGCAGGTTCCATTCCTCCCGTGCTCGTTGTTATCCAAGTTTGACCTTCATGGGCCTCATGTACATTGTAGTTGGAGAGTCCAAGTCTCCAAGACGGTGTCGACCAAGTCTCACCATTTACTTGCCACTTCCTTTTCGGCATCATTGTTGCATGGTGCATAGTGGAACTATCGATCTTCGGAGCTGACTGATGTTGGTCGCGACGCGGTTTTGTTGCGTATTAAATATATAAAATGTATACGTTAGCCAACTATTCTGAAAACCTGAACTGGTGGAAAGAGATAGCCAATGCATTTTAAGCTTAACTTTTGACATGCTCTTTTGTCTTCGAGTTATAATATCAGCGATAGCTCTCTTTAGACTAGCCACAATGGGAGTATCATAAGTAGTATCATGCATGCCATGTTGGCAAAAATCTGATGTGGCGTATCAATTAATGCATGAGGTGAGAGATGAGAGTGGTATCATAATATGATACCGTATCATAGCACGTAAAACTAGTAAACTTAATGGCAAACACATCATGTACACTCATTTGCATTGAGATTCTACAAAACATTAAATATGATGATACTATGATACCATCTTATGATACTATGCATTATGGATGTAGTATCATAAACTAGTATCATGTGCATGATACTAGTGTATGATACTTTTCCCATTGTGACTAGCCTTAGGCTCGTCAGTGTGAAGTTTTTTTAAGGCTAATCCGTTATTAAATTCAGTTGAGTATGATTCCACGCGACAACTCTTAAAAAGGGTAAGGTGACGTTGCTCCATATCGACACATGCACCCGTATCCTAATACGCATGCGCTCGCCGGCACGTACCGTCGGCATCTCTCAGCGACTCACCTCGCGATCGATGCATCAAGGCGGCGGCGGCAGCGTGGTGCGTAGCCACTGTCCCGAGCAAATGAGGCCGGTCACTAGAGATAAAATGGAAACTGCAAGAGCGAACTCGAGATTCAGGGACAACAGCAAGAGCGACTCCCAGAATTCGATCGGTACCATGCCTGCCTGCCTGCCTGCCGATGCTGATGGACATCGACCGCGACCGTAGAAAAGATCACCAGGAAGCTGCTCGGAATCCGACCACGTCCATGGCTTGAAGATTGTTGGCTTGTCGCTTGGACCGTACGTGTGGCTGGTCCTCGCTTTGTGAGGTAATTCCACTTCAATAATTCGAGACGCGAATGTGATGGAAAAGGCTTGTCGATACCGACCGGGACGCTTGGGTTTATCGGAGAAGACGTCGTAAGTTTTGGATGTTCGTGATGGTGGCTTAGCTACCTAGCTAGCTACTCCTATCTAACTAGTCTCGCCTCCGATGAATGATCAGTTTACTGCCTTGCCTTGCGGCGGCGGTGGGTCGGTGAGCAGTGAGGCGCTGCTGGGAATGGGATTGGGACAGTAGCTTAACTCAGTTGAGCACAACCTAGCCCCATCCTTCTCTACGTTTATCTTTTTTCTTTTTCTCTCTAAACCAAGTCACCGGAACTCTTATTGCTGGGCTATATGAGCATATATATCATGTCAAAGTTTAGTTGAATATTTGAAATTACTATTGTCCATGTCATATTTGTCATGTTTATGTTACCAAAACCACATGTTGTCGGGGCAATATATATCATCTCAGTCAAAAAGGTCGTCATTGCTTGATTGTTTTGTTAACTAGCAGCTTGGTGCGTGCATCTGCGCTGCTAGATTTGTATATTCCTTTTTTATGTCTTTATATCTTTATGAATTTATGTTATCAATCAATAGTATATTTGGCAAATGCTCAAACTTTAGAGAAAGCTTGTAAGCCTAAAGGTGGAACACAAACACTTATTCAGCCAATACTTCGTTGAGATAGTATTTGCTTAACACAAATGCATTAGTTTATTCATAAGTATAGATATGAATGGTTGTGACCATATGAGTACTACTCCATATGTGCTAAAGTTAATTTATTTAAGTGAAAAAAATTGTTGTTGTTGGTAAATATTCCGATGTGATGGGATATCTTTACGTAGTTTGGGAGTGATGTTTTGGCTCTTGTGTGCATATGATCCTTTTAGTTTGAAATGTATTTTAGATACATTTTGAAATGTTAAAAAATTCAAACGAAAAATTCACTTCACATGCTACTCGTGCATAAAGTCTTTCCATAAAAAATCGACTTGTCCTTTGGGCTATTTAAAAGACAAATTTTGGTGCTAAGAAAAGATTTTTTGTGAGACATGTTTTTTCTCTTTTATGTCGACTACAAAAAATATCGGGTTTTCGCGAAACTGTATGAACACACATAGATGTCAAGATGTACATGCAAATTTTTTTTTTTTGGAATTTGTTGATAATTAGAAATATGGTTTTTGAGTGGACAGAGCATATGCATAGCCGAATTGAATTTCCGAGATAGTTTACGTTATTTTCTGAAGTGGATGGCCTATAAAAATTATAAACTTGCGGATTAAAATCCTCATACGGCCAATTATTACGTGGACGCCCTGGGCGACGAAAAATTGCTGTGTGGTGTGTCTGATCGTGATCGGCCGGAGCCTTCGGAGAAGAGAGAGAACGGCAAATGGGCATCGTGCACGTGCTAGCTACGGCTCGAATCAGGAAAGAGAATCTTGGATTTGGTGCGTGCATACATACCACTTTTGTTACAAGTGTACTGAACTTTTGTTAGGGCATCTCCAGCGGCGCCACGCATTTTAGCGTCCGCGCGCGTTCGTTTGCGTCGGTCCTTTTGGTCGAAATTGACCGCGCGTCCGTTTACGTCGGGGGTGGCTGCAGCGGCACGACGCATTTTTTTAGGACGAATCATTTTTTTTAAACATGAAACATAATTTACATACTCCCTCCGATCCATATTAATTGACTTCAATATGGATGTATCTAGAACTAAAATGTGTCTAGATACATCCATATTAGAGTACTTAAAACATAAAAAAAAACCTAAACGCCTACTGCTGCTCATCGTCGCTGTCGAGCACGATGAGCTCCGGTATGACCCACGGCCAGTAGCCATACGGGGGAGCGTACGCCGGGCGAGCCGCCGGTGCTTGAGGTTGAGGAGGCTGCGGCTGTGGCGGCGGTGGAGGCGCCCAGGGCTGCGGCTATGGCGATGGTGGAGGCGCCCAGGGCTGCGGCTGTGGCGGCGGTGGAGGCGCCCAGGGCTGCGGCTGTGGCGGCGGTTGAGGCGCCCAGACATAAGGCTGTGGCGGCGTTGGAGGAGGAGCCCAGCCGCCGCCCGCCAGTGCGCGCGCAGAACAGGCAGCCGCGCCATTGATGGCGAAGGCTGCGGCGCAGACGCGGAAGCGCTAACCGCCGAAGCGGTGCCCTCGGTGCAGACTCGCTGCTAGGCGGGCCCGGTGGAGACGCGAGCGGACATTTTCCGCGACCGCCGAGACTCAAACCTGGCGCATATTTGGGCCAGGTTTGCGTCTCCTCGGACGGCCACGTCACTTTGCGTCGCGCCGCTGGAGAGGGTGCCAGACGCATTTTCGGTCAAAGCGGACGCAAACGGTCGCTCAGCGTACGTTTGCGTCGCGCCGCTGGAGATGCCCTTACTAGTGTACTTGACTAGTATCTAAGTTGGGGTATTTCATAGTGAGATCAATACCTTTGGTCGCGTTTGATGCGCTCACCAGAGCTTAACTGTTGTTATCAGCATTTTCGCCTTGTTTGGTGTTGTAGTATACTCCCTTCATAACTTTTGCTAAGGTACATGTGCCCTCCCTCGGCTGAGCGGCCGGTCTCCGCTTCTTATGATCTTTTAGACATCGGAGGTGTGGCAGAACTCGGTTTCTTGCCGGCAGGAAGGTCCTCCTCGCCCCGTCCTCGCTCTAGTGGCGTGTCTATACACCACTGGTTGAGGGCGCGTAGAGTTTTTGTGTCCAGCGAATTTTGTGGGATCTGCTCCATTTTCGTGTTCATCGTTGTGCTTAAGGTTTGGCTCTACTGATCTACATCATTGGGGATGGTTGCTACTCTGCTATGCTGGACCTTCGGGGTCTTGGCGTGCACGACAACTTCTCATCCATCTACTACAACAAACTACTTCAACAAGTTTTGTCCAGCTACGGTAACAGAGGGACGAGAATGGTGGCGTGCCTTCAGCTCGTTCCAATGCTCGTAGTCTTTGGTAGGTGGTCCAAAAACCTAGTTGTGCCTTCTATTACCTTTGGTGTTCTTTTTACTATTTTTGGTAATGATTAATTGATCAAAGGTTCTACCTATATGATAAACAGAGTCAATATCTATAATATTAAATAAATATAGTATGGAAGTATACTTAACCATAATTCTAATAACGGTTGATTTCATATTTTGAAGTTGATATTGTTAGGTTGATCTCCATGCCCTCGACCCAACGGTCGAGCACGACCCTGTCTCGCTCCCTGATCGGGGGCGCCCAACCACGTCTGGTTGGTGGACCCCTGTCGCCAGCGCCACATATAAAAGAGGTGGGGACCGGGGCACGGACGACAAGGTTCGTTCGCTAACGTCCTCCCCACCGACACACAAACCCTAAGCCACCCGATCTGGTGAGGCGTTGTAGCGACGGGAAGCCGCACCGACATTGCCGCCACTCCTCCGTCGCCGCCATGGCGAGCTCCTCATCGATGAAGCCCGACGGTATACAACCCTGTTGTTTCCTCTAGATTTCGTCCCGGTTAGACATGTACTCGCTAGATCCAACCACTAGAGATCCTAGTAGAACTAACAATGGTATCAGAGCTGTCTAGTTTCGTTGATCTAGTTGAGGTAGATATTATACCGGGAAAGAATCAAAGAAAAAATAGAGAAGTTTTCAGTTTTGCAAGCCCTAACCCTAGATCGGATCAATCCCGAGTAGAACCAGAACTTGAGTAAGAGAGAAAGGAAGAGAGAGGGAGGCGGCATACGTGCCGGCCTCCACCTACCGGCGAAGCTCCGGGAAGGGCCCTCCACAGAGGCGCCACGCCAGGGCACCGCAGCTAATCCGCTCGGCGGCAGCGCCCCCACCCGCAAGGGGAACGCGTGCACTGGGCGAGAGGGTTGGCCACGACACCGCCATCTCCCTCCACGGCGGCCCGCTCGGCGGCCACCGTCGACCTTCTCTCTTGCGTCGCCGTCTTGAGGAAGACATGTTGTTCTTCCTCAAGACGGTGGTCTTCACTTCGAGCATGGCCGACACGTTGATGTTTCATTTTATGTATTGTTAGTCTGTCCTCTTGGCTAAGCTGTAGGCCTCAACATTGTAACCATACTCTCTTCTAAACCTTAAGGGCTATATTAATTTAAAGTTGGGCACTAGATGCCTTTTATCTAAAAATAAAATCTTATTAACCCATGGACCATGACACCACACTTATTTATTATTTGAATTCCTACAAATTATTTGACTAATAAAAAATGATTAAGTTATAATAATCTTGAATTCAAAGAACAATAAAGTGAATTTTACTTTTAGAAACAAATCACCAACATCTAAAAGCTGAAAAACTCCTATTTCCATTTTGACTTTGAGGAAACTAAAAAACCGCTAATTGGCCATAGTCCGTTCAATTTGGATGTAAAACCTTTCGTGGATGCATTTTCTTTTTTTTCGTGGGTGCATTTTCGTGGATGCATTTTCTTGTAAAAACTATTTTCATCGGTGGTCGTATGCAACCAAAAAAACTGTTTTATGGAAACATGACGTCATTTTGCATAATATATTGAAATTCATGTTTGTTAATTTTCTGAACAACTAGAACACATAATACATGGTCATCTCATTTCTAACTTTTGGAAAACTAAAAAGGCCATTCGGGGGGGGGGCGGCGGCATAGGGCTGAAGAGGGAAAAAAGAAAAAGAAACTTGTCGTTGGCACAAACCCAACGTCGTTGCCTCGTCATCACGGCAGAGATCCCCAGTGACACGCGTCCCACTCTATTTCTCCTACGCCATCGGCACCTTGTCTGTTTGCCTGTGCCAACGGCCCCAACAAAAAGCCATCGGCACCTTGCTTGTTTTCCGTAGTGAATACCAACCAGCTGATTGGTACTATTACAAAGCGAGGGGTAAGAGTTCATGCTCAACTATCCGCGTTACACATATACGTTTTTTCATAAAGAGCATGTATTAATATCACGAAGATACCAATTACACTCGACCTCTGCAACAACATCATGCCCTAATGACATAAAGGATGCACGCAGCTAAAAAATAGAAAAAATTACAAAAAAGAAAGGTCCGGCTACAGAGATCGATAACTTGAACCAGAAGCTCAGCTTCTCCATAAGCGACGCCTCTAAGAAGAAAACAGTGCACAAACGTTGTCGTCGCTCGGTCATAGATCTTAGGTTTCACCCTGAAGAAAGTTATCCACTGGTGGAAAAAGGGGCTTTGGTCGCGGTTGGCAACTGCCATTAGTCGCGGTGGCCCAACCGCGACCAAAGTAGCGCGACTAAAGGCCCCCCCCTTTAGTCGCGGTTCCTTACGAACCGCGACTAAAGGCCCATCCACGTGGGCCGCAGGCGAGCGCAGGGCGGAGGACCTTTAGTCGCGGTTCTTCCGGCCAACCGCGACTAAAGGCCTCCGCAGGGTTTAGGGTTTAGCCCCCCTCCCCCTAAATCTGTTTTCTTTTTAATTTGTATTATTTTATTTCTTTTGGGTTTTAATTTTGAAGGAGTTTCACATATTCTACGGTACTGTATACATACATGCATATGAATGTACAATTTCAAACAAATTTGAAATTAGAACCAAAAAGAATTCAAGAGTAATATACAATATATATTCAATATCGGATGACCATATACAATATATATTCAATATCGGATGACCATATACAATTTTGAACAAGTTAGTTACAAATTCCGGTGCGTATAAAGATCTACGTCATCGTAATAGTGTTCTCCTCTAGGATCGATGACTTCCTCGCCAACCATCCAGCTAGTTCCTCTTGAAGTGGTCGGAAGCGAGCTTCTGGACTAAGCGTCTTCCGGAGGTTATTCCTCAGGATGTTGTTCTCACACGTCTGGTCCCGCTCATTGCAGTATCTCCGGATCCTCTCACAAACATAGTATCCACATAGATTGGTCCCCGGTGGCTGAGTATCCCCAGTCGTTGGCACTGCCATTTTAAAATGTAGCTCTTTTTTGAATTCACCGACCTTGGTATCTACGAACCGTCTCCAAACCCTACGAGGCAAAGAAAATTAAATAAACAAGAGAGTTATTAATTAGTTACTTGATATAAGGAAATGATGAACGAAATAGGCCGATCGATATAGAGCGCAAATGAATGAAAATAATTACTTTTGCATCATTTTTCTCATGTCGCCCCAAAGCGCCGGATCCATATTCGGAGAGTCGTGGACGAGAACCGAGGAGGTCTGAACTTTAATTACCATAAGAATCCAGTGGAACCTGCGGACACGATACATGCACAGTCATGCATAACTCATCGATTAGCCACATACCATGCATGGAGTAAACAAAAGAGAATGTGCTCAAGACGAAACACTCACCCAAAATGGTAAGGAAATAGAATATCACTTTTCTCTTGCTGTTTTCTAATAAACCGCCACAGGTCTTCCTCCACGTCGGCGGGGTGGTATTCTAACACATATGAATTAACGATGTGTGGGTCAATGAACCCAACATCATGGATGTTCCTTATTCGCATTTCCCGCTTCTTCATTCTGCATAATATATAGCGTACACAACAAGATAGTTAGGACAATATATATATATATATATAGTGCAGGCAATGAACGAGATGGGGTAGAAATTAATAAATCACTTACGTAACGTAGCAACCGATGATAGATTTGTCGAGCTCGCGCAGATTGAACAACCGGAACAATTCACTCGGAGGAATTTGTACCCAAGTAACGTTTGAAGTGATGCACATATTTAACTTCCGCATAGATATAGTCTTTGGCGTTTTCATGTTTTATGTAACCCTTGTACCAATTTAGCAGACCTTTCATTTGTCGAGGTAGATCCTCTTCTCGCGCAGGCTCGATGAGAGGGCCATTCTTCACATATGAAAATACTACGTCCTTCATTGGCGCCTCATCAAGGCCTAACACCGCACGAAGAGTGATACCTAAGTCGGCCGCTTGTTTTCTGGCACTTTCTACAGTCAATCCATGTGCTGCCGCAGCTGCTATGATATCGGGGGCATCCGGACCGGCGGCTTGCACTATGAGCGGGGAGATCGATTGTTTACTTTGTTCCCCGAGCTGGGCAACTTCTTTCCCCCTTTCTAATTTTGACTCGGCCTCGTCCTTCAAGGCTTTCTTCTCCGCCAACTCTTTCCTCGTTCTTGAAGGCGAGTGCTTGCCTACGAAGTTCACGTAAATAGTCGTCGGGCAGATTCTTCGCGGCTTGGGACGGTGTGTTCAAAAATGACTTAGCCCATCGCTTTTCCTTGTCGAATATACCGGCTTGGGCTCGCCCTCTATTTTCTTCTCGGACGCTTGCCTTCCATTTCTCTAAATCAGCAGCCGCGCCCGCCTCGACTTCCTCGGCACTACTTTCCCAAGACCTCCCGGGGAGAGGCTTCGGTGATACCTCCGGTACCTTTGTTTTCTTAGGTACGTAAGGGTCCGGGTTAATAACCCAGGACTGCTTCGCTTCTTCGCCGGAGGTGGATTGGGGGCGGTACCGGTGTCCGATCACCCGCCGGACGAGGACCGGGGGCGGCGTCCGCCGACGTGAATGAGGTGTATTAGGTGAAGCACCACCGCCACCGTCACCGCCACCGCCACCGTCACCGCCACCGCCACCGCCACCGTCACCGCCACCGCCACCACCACCACCGTACGGGGTGGACTTGTTGGCGCCTCGCCTCGGAAACTTGATAAATTTCTTCCGCCATAGAATGAACTGGCGCTTGACATCTCCAAGTCTTTTCACCCCTTCAGGTGTAGCAATGTCAATGTCCAGGTCCTCAAACCCTTGGACTATCTCCTCCACCGTCACACGAGCATAGCCATCTTGAATGGGGTTGTTGTGGTGGAGTGCTCCAGTGGTAAAGCACCGCCGATGGCTACCTTCATGGACATGTTCCCGATAGGATAATACAGATGACATGCTTTCATCTCCTTTATATCGTCCACGGGGTAGCGAGGAGGCTCCGGTGCAGTAACCTCGACCACCAGCCGAGGCTCCGGTGCAGTAATTTCGATCGTCGGTGCACCGGCCGGTGAGGCCTCCGTGGAAGCCACGCTGCTTCTTCTCCGCCGCCGGCTTCCGAGATCCATTGGATGATCTTCATGCTGCGCCCGAGCTGCATCTCTTTCGGCGACTAGTACACTCACGGTTTTCTTCATCACATCCATTTCCGTTACCAACTTCGCCACAACATCCGCATCCCGATCCATCTTTCTCTTACGGCTTCGTAACCGTACGGGTCATCTTTCCGGGGGAACCCTAGTTTCCACGAAATGTCCCCGGGCATGCCTCGTACACGTCCTCCGTGTTCGGGATTCCCGAGGGCTTTTGTCGTGGCGTCGTTCTCTCCGTTGAACCTGATCCTCCCTCTTGAGCATCCCTCATTGCCTCAATAAGGTTTTGGGTGGGTGTAATTATTTTGCCCTGGTAAACACACTCCCCGTCTCCGGGTTCGCCGATCCCCCATGCCCGTACCACCAGCCTTTTGGCCCTTGGGTCCCATCCCTCCGTACTCGGACGGATTCCTCGCGCCCTCAGCTCGTTCTCCATCTTCTCCCACTTAGGCTGCCAAAAGCGATACCCGCCTGGCCCCATTTTATGATTGTACTCCTTCTTGGCCGCATTTTCCTTATTTTTTTCGATAGTTCAAGGAACTCGCTCCGATTTCTTTTGCTTCACAAATTCTGGCCAATCATGTTGCAGTTTCTCATATTGTCCTTTGAAATCCGGAGTCTTGCCCTGGTTGACAAAGTCATGGGCTAGATTTTGCTTGTATTTCCGAATGCGTTGGCCATCCTAGAAAGAGCGAATCTGTTTGACTAGCTTGCGCCTCTTCTTGTTTTCCGCAATCTTGTTACCCTCCTCATCGTATTTGCGGTATTCCGAAGGTAGAACGAAATGTTCCATAAGCTTGTTGAAGCAATCTTTTTTTTCTCTCTGTTCGACAAAAGTAAAACCAACACGTGCCTTCTTTGGCTCATTCCACTCCTGGCGGGTGATCGAGACGTTGTCTCTAACTGACAAGGGATTAACTTATCAATGCCTATGGATTGTAGGCTAGGGTTTAGTTAGAAGTAGAGGGCAAGTAGATCTCGAAGGTTTCAGCCGAAGAGTACTCGACGAATATGAAAACTAGGGTTTGCAGACAATGATTCGATGATCTCTTCGTCCCTCGACCCCCCCTTTATATAAGAGGTGGAGCCGAGGGTTTCGTTTTGTACAAGTTACGTAGTCCGGGACGGTTTCTAACTCATCCCGCCGCATTACAAATAACACTTCCTATTACAACTCTATCTTTTCCTTTAACACATCTTGGGCTTCCGAATCTTCTTATTCTTCGGGTAGTGGGCCTTCAATAAACCCCGGGTACTATATTCGGCAGGCCCATTTGGGATGCCTATGTCAGTAGCCCCCGAGATTTTGCTTGAATCATAGAGTCAAGGAAAATCTCTACTGTTTATTTTTACTCGAAAGCTCTAACTTTCATACTTCTTCTCATAAAATTCTATATTGTATAGGGATATTGGTAGTTGGGGCTAGTTCATCTGACGGATCGGGTACTAGTTAACCGCTCTAGTGGCAATCCGCAAAAACCTACTTCAAAATCACGTCCCCGGACATGATCTCGGGATACCGGTGTAAACTTCGACAGGTGCCGCTTAAGGTCTTACCATTCTGTCGAGTCCCAGCCAAATTTATCGAGTACCTAACGCGTCCGTTAGGATTTTTCTTCGTATCTCGTTGATACGGATAAAAGTAGCGGAGCGCAGTCTTCGGCGATGCCACGCCCGGCAGAATAGATCCGGGGTCTTACCTTCGCAAATTTGCGGCATTCAGAAATTGATCGCAACTTTGGCGTTCCGAGAATATATTGTCGAGTGCTTTTCCGGCTGTTGGAATGGCACATTTTATCGAGTCAAATATGACTTATATTGCTCTCCCGATGGGAGTATATGTAGAGTTAATTATAACTCGAAATATACTCTCTTGCTGTTCTATTTTTCCTTTGTTAATTTCATCGGGCACGCGAACAGCGTTCCCGATGGGAGTAGCCCCCGAGGCTACAGCCAAGAACTTGTGCTTGGTTGTAGGCTCAACATTTTAGTCCACCTTGTCGCTATATTGCCATTATCTCCCGATATTCTTTCCCTTCTTCTTTTTTTTTTTCTATCGGGTGCGCGAACAGCGCTCCCGATGGGAGTAGCCCCCGAGGCTACAGCCAAGAACTTGTGCTTGGTTGTAGGCTCAACATTTTCTATATTGTCATACTCGAAATTTTACTTTCTGTCAAAGTAGCCCCCGAGCATTTGGGCAAAAACTTGTTTCTGACCAAAAGCTCACGATGTATTCCAATAACTTATCCTGTCGCCATTCTCCTTTTATTTTTCTCGTCGACATATTTTCCCTTGTCAAATTTTTCTTCAACTCTATCAATGGCCGAGTTTTTCCTGCCTTGTGGGTCCATCGTTTCCACCACGTTGACACGTCGTGTAAGTGGGGGACACACGTCCTCCGCTTTTTCTGGCGCACGTACGGTAACGCCTATCTCAGTAAAAATACTTTTTTGCCCTTGTAACCAGAAGATCGATTCTCACCACACGATTTCCTCATCCAACGGCTTTCTGGCGACCCTCAATTCTTATATAAACCTGTCTTCAACCTCCGTTCATCCCCTTGCTTGCGCCGCTCACCTGTTCCTCTTCGCAAAAACTTCCCCTCGCGCCCAACTCTCTCTCGATTTCCCGCATTCGCATACATTGCTCGCCCATTGCCGTTGATGCCACCGCGCGCGCGCCTGACTCGCCGCAAGACTCTGAATCCGCGATGGCTGCCGAAGATCTTGAGTGGGAGAGATCTAAAATCTCCAATCAAGACGTCAACCCGATGAAAAGGCTTGGCCTTATGAAGAAGGAAGACGCCATCCGCTTTCCCAGCCGAAGAAAGCTATCCCAACCCTCCAATGGAGTATCGGGTTAGTTTTGTTGATCATCTCATCCGTGGCCTCTCTCCCCCAATCCATGATTTCCTCCGCGGTCTCCTCTTTGTTTACGGGATTCAGCTTGCACCACTCGACTCCCAATTCGATCCTTCATATTTCTATTTTTATCACTCTTTGTGAGTGCTTCCTTGGAGTCGCTCCCAATTGGGCTCTTTGGAAGCGCATTTTCTCGCCTTCGCCGCAATGGCGCGCACAACGCCACCTACAACATAGGTGGCGTAGTTATCTCGTTTCCGAACCGATGTCGATTATTTCGACGTCAAATTTCCCGACTCTGTCCAAGGATGGCGCAAGAGGTGGCTCTATATACACGAAGAAAGCGCCAATTCCGTGGAACACAACATAGTTCCCTTCGACGGAAACGCGAAGATTCAACGCCGCCACTCCCGGGACGCCGAAGTTTCCGAAGAAGAGAAGAAGGCGACGAAGCTCTTATGTCTCGTATTCATCAGCTCCAAAATACTCGAGGCAAAGAGTTATCCGGTGTCCAAATCACAGCCTATTTTCTTAGAATTAGAGTGCAGCCTCTTCGAGCTCGCAAAAATCCCCTTTGGACGTACTCTGGTGCCAATGACGCCAATAGGCTCTCCAGTGATCTTTCTGTGAAGGACTTGGAGAAGCTTATTCGAAGAATTACCTCGCTGAGTAAGAAGGATCCTATTCCTTCCGTCGCGTGGCACCCTACAACTCCACCAATCCTCTCCCCGAGGTATTTTGTCTTCTCGAATTTTTATCTTGTTCTGAATTTTTCCTGCATCTCATTGTATTAATATCTCGCAATTTTTCCCTTTGTCTCTATTTTTTATAGGATCACCCTACTATGGCTTCCCTTCCTCCTCTTCCTGAGGATGGAGAAGTCGAAGAAATGGGTATAGTTGCCGAAGATGCTCAAGGCTCTTCTGTTCCTGAAAGTGAAGTCGCGGGTTCTCACAAATCTGCGGCTTCTCATGAGAAAGAGGTTGAGTCCGAGGCCGTTGAATCGACCGAATCCCTTCCTCCCGCTCGTTTCTCCAAAGAACAAAAGGAAAAGGACCGAAGCCGAGGATTCCGGCATTTCTAAGGCTGAAGAAGTTGTTCCTTCTCATCCGAAGGCAGCTTATGATCCTTATGTTGAATCCCTCATCAGCTCGTAAGTCAACTTTATCTCTCCCCCTTCTTTTTTGTACTCGAAATATCTATATTGTCTTGCTTTTTATACTCGTCGACTTTTTGTTCACTAGTGATGAGGAAGAAGAAGTACCGAGTCATCGACGTAGCTCCTCGGACAAGCACGTCACGTACTGTGCTTGTTTCAGACACGCTAGTTGAAGGAGATGAAACATCGCCTCCCCAACAAAACGTCGTCACCACTACTCCACCATCGAGCCCCCTTGTCCCTTCGCCAAAATAGGGCAAGGGTTGAAATGATCGTTGAGCCTCCTCCTCAACTGAGCAGCTATTTGTCGCAGCTCTTGGATGATGTAAGTTTATCGAGATCTATCTTTCCTCTTTTTTGCTTTTATGGAACCTTACTTTTTGTAATGCCGAAGTTTTTCCCCTTCTTTTCTTCTTCTTTGACAGCCTATGATCAAGGATCTTATCCGCATCGGGTCCCAATTTATTGGGTACCGCGAGTATGCCAGCAGAGCCGAAGGTAACGACTTTTATACTTGCCGTTTTTCCCCGGTTTTTTACTCCCGCCGCTCTGTCGCTATTTTTGATCTTTCTTTTCCACATCTCAACGTAAAAACTTGCGGAGGCTAACCAACGTGCCGAGACACTTGCTCGAAAACTCGAGCAAAGTGAGACGGCTCGTAAGAAGGCTGAGCTTGCCGCTAGCGAAGCTAGAGCTGAAGCTGATGATGCCAAAGCAAAGGCCGCTAGTGTCGAAGAATTGCAGCAAAGGCTCAAAGATGTTGAATCTGCCTTACACGAGCAAAAAACTGCACAGGCTGCACGTGAGCAAGGGGTCATCAAGCGTTTGAAGTCGCAATGTCGACGTACGCTGAGTAATATCCTCAATTTCTTCTCTTTTGTTGCATTTCCTGTATCTTGGTTTTCGACTAATATTTTGTCTCGCGTGGCAGCCCAAACAGATCAGGATTTTGATCTGGAAAATCCCATCAACGACCCTCTCCTTGACGCACTCTCTCTTTTGGAATTGCATGGGCGCGAAATTCGTGAAGGCATGGCCAATGCCAGTGCGGGTTTGTCGGCGTTGTTCCCCTACTTCTTTCCGAAGAAAGAGGAACCTTCGACTTTCCTTGACCTTGCCAAGCTTTTCAATCCATCGGAAGATCTTGGGCTGAAGATGCGCCATGAAAATATGAAGGTGGCCGTTGAAAATACTGTTGCTCTGGTTGCTGACAGCCAGCAGACTCTCGACTGGATGAAGGTTGGCGACACCGATCAGATAGAACAGTCGAGGTGGAAGTCACTGATGAAGGCGGCCAAGCCCAATACGAAGAAAATCTTGGCGTATCTCGGGATTAAGCCAACTTCGACTCCCAGCTCCTCGCGGCCGGAGGTCTAGTTGCATGCCTCCTTGTTTCTTTTTCTATTTCTTTTGCTCTTGTCGCCATTTTAGCCTTGGCGACAATTACTCACTTAGTCCTCCTGGAGAACTTTCTTTTGTAATACCCATGTAAATTTTCTAGCAAGTAATGAAATTTCCCTTCGTGCTTTTCATTGATCCCGGGCCTTTCTTTTCCAGCTAATATTTGATAACTACTCGACTCCTCCTTGTTCTGCCGCCGCTTCACCTCGCATCTTCCTTCTCGAAGAAAATACTAGTCGACCACAATCTCCTCGAGAGTTCATCAAGCGGACGTTTGTCTGAAGATTTGCAAGAACTTCGACAACAGCTTCAGCCTATGAAGAAACAAACTTTGGCCATGATGGAACAATCTCGAAAAGCCTCTCGAAGGAGAAAAACTTGCTCTTCATCAAGCCGAAGAAGCCGTGGCTGCTAGGGATGCCGCTGTACTCGGAAGCAAAGGGAGCCACAACCCGAGAAAATAGTATGCTTGAGCTAATGCTAGAAGCTAGCACGTATATGCTAGGTACGTTTTTGCCTTCTTTTGATGCCTCTTCTTTATCTTGCTCGTGCCTTTCTTCCAATTTCTTGCCCCGTCGCTTTTAACGAGGCTCGCTCTTGATTCTCGCTGCCGAAGATCCGAGAGTGAATGAGAGGACAAATCTTCTTGTTAACCTCTCCCTTAATCATGGGTGTTTGTTCTGGCCACTCTCCGAACGAACCCAACAAATTGTTAGGTTCCAAGATCGTGCTTGCCAGGTGCGCGATTTTCTCAGCTTTTGCACGTCGACATTAACCCTTGTCTATAGGAATCTGTTTCCGCGAAACGAGATTCCGAAAACTCTTCCCGAATTATTGGAGGTATTCAGAGATGCTCCTCGCATCCATAACTTTGTGCGGGCTCAACTCACCGCCGGAGCGAGATTTGCCATGATTATGATAAACATTTGTTACCCAAAGTTGGACCCGACGAAGATTGTTGCCGGTTGCCCGGCCAAGAAAACGCGTCGGAAAAATGATATTGACTCAATCGATGCCATGGTAGCTCCCGTGGCCGAGTCGATGATAGATGAACTTCTTCGGATGGACTCGTAGTTCTTTACCAAGGGTTCTTATGCTGAACATAAAACAACCAGGGGTTTGTCGGTGGATACTATCTTGGGATTTAATTGACTTGTATCATGTTAGAAACCTTGTATCTCATATTTTCGAAGGAACTCATTGTATGTTGCTGAGGTCCTCTATGTTGTTGAAGCCCCCGAGCTTAACTAGGCGAAGATCGCGCTATTTTTCCTTCCTTGAAATCTATTTTTTCTGCTGGAATACGACATCTTTGTTTGTCCTTATGGGTAGATTACCCATTTTTGAGTATCTTTGATGTCGAAGTTCTATATTTGCATGGCGAGGTTTTTAAACCAAGGCACTTATGTTTTTTGATGTGTACACTATATTCATGATTGCTGTCTCCCAGTTTTTTTATATTTGGCGAGGTATTAATATACCAAGGCGAAATATTTCAGTGAATCTATATTGTATGTATTTTGAGACTTGGGCGTTTGAGCCCCCGAGCGTGTCGAAAAATAAGAAGTATATCTCCACTATCTTTATTATATTGTAGCACCACGAGCCCGCCTCATTAAAAACCTTTCCCGGCCCCACTCGGTGCCCCGAAAAAGGAAAAGAGTGCGTCCGAAAACTCGTGGGCGTTTCAAGACATTGAAGTTTTTACAAGGACTATATTTTAGCTCTAGGCGTAGAACCACCCGAGTTGCGCCACGTTCCAGGGGTTTTGCTCCTCCACCCTCGTCTTCTTGTCCTTTATTCCGTATGCTCCTCCTCCAATTACTTCCGTGACGATATAGGGACCAAGCCATGGTGACTCGAGTTTTTCATGACTTTTTTGCGTGAGCCGAAGAACTAAGTCCCCCACTTGAAAAGATCTTGGCCGCAAACGTCGACCGTGATAATTTTTCAAGTCCCGTTGATATTTGGTGACCCTTGATAATACTTCGTCTCGAGCTTCGTCGAGTGCATCTACATCGTCTTCCAATGTCTGTCTTTGACGCTTCCTCGTCATATTCTCGTGACTCTAGGGGAGTCGTGCTCTATTTCTATTGGAAGTACCGCCTCCGCGCCATGGACCAGAAAAACGGGGTTTCTTGTGTCGCCGTATTTGGTGTTGTTCGGATGCTCCATAGCACACTTGGTAATTCTTCGAGCCGGGTATGTCGAGCTTTTTCTAAAGGTCCCAACAGACGTTTCTTGATGCCATTGCGGATGATGCCATTGGCTTTCTCGACTTGCCCATTGGTTTGAGGATGTGCAACCGACGCAAAGTTCAGCTTGATACCCACCTCTTTGCAATAGTCTTTGAATTCATTGGATGTGAAGTTGCCGCCGTTGTCCGTGACGATGCCGTGGGGCACTCCAAATCTGAAGACGAGGCCTTTTATGAATTTTACCGCAGATGCTCCATCCGGTGAATTTATCGGCTTCGCTTCTATCCACTTTGTAAATTTGTCGACAGCCTACTAGCATGTATTCCTTTCCTCCTGGCCATGATTTGTGTAACTTGCCCACCATATCGAGTCCCCATTGTGCAAAGGGCCACGACAAGGGTATTGGTGCTAGCTCGCCGCCGGAGAGTGAGGTTTTGCGGCAAACCTTTGACACGCGTCGCAAGTTCGTACTATGTCCTTAGCATCCTCAATTGCCGTTAACCAGCAGAATCCTGCCCGAAAAACCTTGGCTGCGATAGCTCGACTACTTGCGTGGTGGCCACATATTCCTTCGTGTACATCCTTCGAATTATTCTTCCTTCTTCGTGTGTGACGCACCTTTGCAAGACGCCCGAGATACTTCTCTTATATAATTCTCCCTTGACCACCTGTGAAAGCTTTGGAGCGTCGAATTACTCGCCTTGCCTCGACCGGATCGTCGGGTATTTCTTTCCCGAGTATATATGATATGTATGGCTGCATCCATGGTATCCGTATTACCATGACCAGGTCTTGCTCTTCTTCTTCTTCCTCTTGCTTCTCCTTGGTAGCCCCCGAGGGTTTCTTCTCCTTCTTTTTTGATTTTGTCGACTCGGTGGATCTCTCCGTTATCTCTTCCCAAAATACACCCGGTGGGACCGCAAGGCACCGCGACCCGATGTTTGCCAGAACGTCGGCTTCGTCGTTGCTCAATCTACTAATATGATTTACTTCGCATCCATCGAACAACTTCTCGAGCTCATTGTACACCTCCTTGTATGCCATCATGCTATCATTGACCGCGTCACATTGGTTCATAACTTGCCGAGCTACCAACCGTGAATCGCCAAAGATTTTTAATCGAGTTGCTCCGCAGTGCTTTCGCCATCTTCATCCCGTGTATGAGAGCCTCATATTCTCGCTTCATTGTTAGACGCGTTAGGGAACGTCATCCGAAGGATGTACTTCAACTTGTCGCCTTCGGGTGATATGAGTACTACTCCTGCGCCAGCCCCTTCTAGTCTCTTGGACCCATCAAAGTTCATAGTCCAGGTTCTCGATAAATCTGGGGTCCCGTATTTTGCAACTCCATCCACTCGCGATGAAGTCCGGTAGTATTTGCGACTTTATTGCTTTTCTTTTTTCATACGTGATGTCCCGAGGGGAAAGTTCTATTCCCCAAAGGGAGACACGACCCGTAGCTTCCGGGTTGTTCAAGTATATTTGACAAAGGAGCTTCATTGACCACTATGATCGGGTGTGCCGAAAAATAGTGGCGCAATTTTCGTGCCGTCGTGAACACTCCATATGCTAGCTTTTGGTACTGAGGGTACCTTTGTTTTGAGGGCGACAAGACTTCGCTCACGAAGTATACTGGTCGCTGTACTTCATGGATTTTCCCTTCTTCTTCTCTTTCGACAACTAACACCGTGCTGACCACTTGGGGTGTGGCTGCAATATACAGCAGGAGAGGTTCCTTTTCCTTTGGAGCCACCAGGATTGGTGGTGTCGATATTTTTCGCTTCGGATCCTCGAAAGCTCGATCGGCTTCTTCGTTCCACCGGAATTTATCTCCTTGCTTTATCGGCGCATAAAATGGTAACGCTTTTTCTCCTAACCCGGCGACGAATCTGCTCAAAGCTGCGACTCGCCCGGCTAGTCTGCCGTATTTCTTTCAACTTCGTTGGCTTCCTCATTGTTACTATGGCTTGTATTTTGTCGGGATTTGCTTCAATTCCTCTTGCTGAAACTAGAAACCCCGAAGTTCTCCTGCTGGGACGCCAAAAGAACACTTCGTCGGGTTCAGCCTTGAGGCAGAATTTGTCGAGGTTGTCAAAAGTTTCTTTGAGATCCTCGATCAGCGTTGTCCCCTTTTTTGATGTTATGACGACATCATCGATGTATACTTGCACGTTTTTCCCGATCCGTGTTGCTAAACACTTCGCATCATCCTCTCGATATGTTGCTCCCGCATTTTTTAGACCGAAGGGCATTGTCTTGTAGCAAAACACGCCGTAAGGTGTAATAAACGCTGTTTTGGCTTCGTCATCTTCTTTTAATCTGATCCGGTTATAACCAGAATATGCATCCAAAAAGGAAAGACGTTCACAACCTGCCGTGGAGTCGATGATTTGATCGATCCTTGGGAGGGGAAAGTGATCCTTAGGGCAATGTTTGTTGAGACACGTGAAGTCGACGCACATGCGAAGGACTCGTCGTGTTTTTCTTCGGCACCATCACCGGGTTAGCTACCCATGTGGCTTCGTAGATATCTCTCCGATAAAACCAGCTTCCTCTAGTCGATTTATTTCTGATAGCATGGATTTGCGGTTTGGTTCCGAAAACGCCGCAAAGGTTGTCTCGATTGGTTTCGCTGTTGGATCCAAATTTAGGTGGTGCTCGGCAAGTTCCCCGGGTACTCCCGGCATGTCAGCTGGACACCATGCGAAGATTTTCCAGCTCTCACGGAGGAACTCGACGAGCGCGCTTTCCTATGCGATATCCATGTTGTTTGCAATGGATGTCGTCTTTTTTGGATCCGTCGGGTCAATCCGCACCTCCTTAGAATTTTTCTCTCGTGTTGAAAGTTGATTCTTTGTTTGGCCTTCCAACGTCCGGCAGTACGTCGTAATCGCTCATGCTTTTCGACGCCAAGTATTCGGCTTGCATCCCGAAGGTTTCGATAACCGATGGAAATCCTTGTCGCACTTATCGCCTAAGGCGAAACTCCCTTTGACCGTGATTGGTCCCTTGGGTCCAGGCAATCTCCATAACAGTATGTATAATGTGGTACCGCCATAAATCTAGCATATGCTGGTCGTCCCAACAAAGCGTGGTATTGCGATGGAAAATCCACGACTTCAAACTCCAGTTTCTCGATTCTATAATTTTCTCGGGTTCCAAACCGAACGTCGAGGTTGATCTTTCCCAATGGGTAACTTGGTTTTTCTCGGTGTGATGCCGTGGAACCTTGTGTCCGTTGGCTTCAGTGTTTGCTAAGGATATGTTCATCTTCCTCAATGTATCTCGCATACATAAGGTTTAAGCTGCTGCCACCATCTATGAATACTCGAGAAACATCAAAGCCCGCAATAACCGCCGGCGTAATAAGTGCTGACTGCCCTGGTCGAGGAACTTGCTGTGGATGATCTGCTATTGTGAAGCCGATATCTTGTCCTGACCAATTAAGATACTCAACTGTTGGTGGAGGCATTTTCTCTACCATAAACACCTGTCGTGAGATTACTTTTTGAGCTCTATTGGACGGCCTTCCCTTCTGAATCATCGACACTGCTCCGTTGGAGTTAGGATCAACATAGGGTGGTGGTGCGGGTGCTGCCGCTATTCTGAGCCGGTGTCGATTGTCCTCTCGTAATCGCGGGAGGTGGCGGTAGATGAACTTCGCTCCTAGGCTCCCGAGGGTTTCTCTGTGCTGCTCGTGCGTGAGCGTTTTCTGCACATCTGAACATTGCTTGAAAATTTCGACAATCTTTCTGCAGGTGTCCTGACTGTCTTTTCCCATTGCTATCGAGGAAAAAATGCATTTGGCATGGTCCATTTAACATTTCTTCGGGAGACACGAAAGGCCTTGGGAACCTTGGCCCACTATTTTGCCTGTTGCGGGAGTCGTCCCTATTATCGCTTCGCTGCTCATTGCTTCTCTGATAATCATCTCTCGTTGCTTCCTCCCGTATTTGCCCGAAATCCCGCCGAAATTTGCCCCGGGGCGTCATAACTCTGGACATCGTCGAGGAAATCGTCGCCTCGATCGATAATTTCGACCACGGTCCTCCTCCGGCGACTCGTGTCGTTTATTGTGGACAGCGTCTTCTCCGTCCGCCCATCTATTTGCTATCTCCATCAACGCGGATACTCGTTTTTGGATTGGTCCTTCCCAAGTCCTCGACAAAATCTCCACGCCCGATTCCCGCGACAAACGCATCTATTGCTCTCTCGTCGATATATTTTCTCGCCGAGTTTTTTATGATGTTCCATCTTTGGATGTATTTTCTCATTGACTCATCTCGGCTTTTGTCGACACGCCCTCAGCTCTTCTAACGACGCAGGCTTCTTGCATGTGGACCCGAAGTTCTTGACGAATACGTCCTCGAAACTTTCCCGACTGTCGATGGATCCCGGCGGAAGTTTTTTGATCCAAGATCGTGCGGCTCCACTTAAGTGCACCCGAATACTTTGCATCGTTGTTGCTCTAGTTCCTCCAGCTAGCTTCACCGTCTCGAGGTAATCAATTAACCAGTCCTCCGGATCTTGCAGTGCCGTCGAACTTTTTGAAGTGATCGGGTAACTTGAATCCCGAGGGGACTCGAGTTTTTCGGACTCTTCTCGTGAAGCACGGTAGACCGCACATATCCTCGTCATTAAGCTCCGGGACCGCCGATGATCCCTTCGCTTTGCCTTGCTCTATCGACCCTTGCTTGTACTCCCGTGTCTCTTGCTCCACTTGGTCCTTCCGGAGCCGCCGCCGTTGCCGCCGCAGGTCGTGGACTATTTTGCCTTGCCGCTCCTTCGGGAGGCGTTGCTACGAACGCCGGCCCCATAGCTCCAACTCCTGCCAATGCCATGTTGTATAATGTTTCCCTTGGATCTCCCGGGGGTGGCCTGGATGCAAGGATGTAAGCTTGTGTCGCCATATACCCAGCTTTCCGGTGTCTTAGGGATAATATTTCCTCTTGTATCTATCGACATAAAGGACATGTCGAGGTTTTGAACCAAGTACTCTCTTCTCGCTTCGGGTATGTGTTGCAACCTTGATCTTCCTCTCGTTCCGAGCCTCCCCGTGGCTATCACCCGAAACTCTAGATTGTCCACTTAGATCCGCCCTTCTCCCGCCGGATGCGATGCTGCCTCCTTTCTCCCGTTCAACTCAGCTGTCTCGTTTTTCTATTTCTCGGGCAGTTCGTGCGAGCATATATTGATAAGCTTGCAGCTTCTTGAGCTGTAGCTGTTGTCGTCATTGGTTCTCGAACCATCTATGGCTTTTGCCGCTCTATCCCGAGGCTGCCTCGTGGAAGTTGGACTCGACGCGTGGTGTGGGCCCGACATATTTAGTGCCCATACGTCTCCTTAGATCTGAGGGATCGACAAAAGGATTTCCCAACTCGTCGAAAGCCTCCGATGTTTCCTCTTGATTTTCGATAGCATAAATCTGATGATATTTTGTACTCAGATCTATGTTGGGTTCGGTGACATCATCGTTGAGATTGATGAAGACCTTGCCCACTGTGAGAGATTTGTCGATGAAGTCGTAATCGTCGACATCGCTTGAGCCATCGCTTATATATGAGTCCGCGGATGACTCAAACGATGCGTTGTCGAAGGTCTTGGCGAGTTTCTCTCTTGCTCGATGCCGACGTAACGTGTTGTCGAAGTTTCTTCTTCTCGACTCGCTTGACGATGCATAGCTTGAAAAATCAGAATCGACCGCCGACGATCCGCGACGAAATCGGAATTTCGACACGATACGATCCTTCCTTCTCGACGCGAAAGTGGAACCTTCCGAACGTCATCTCCAAGGGCTCCGCCGTATACGCATATGCATCCAAACGGGAGGGTGGGTGAGGAACAAAATCAACAAGACCAAGCAGCGATCTGTTTACCTCGATCCATAGTGTTGCTTGCGGTTGACGATGTCGAGGATCTTGAACGTGCCATCGAGATCGGATCCTTACGCCTCTAATCCCCACGTACGGCGCCAATTGACAAGGGATTAACTTATCAATGCCTATGGATTGTAGGCTAGGGTTTAGTTAGAAGTAGAGGGCAAGTAGATCTCGAAGGTTTCAGCCGAAAAGTACTCGACGAATATGAAAACTAGGGTTTGCAGACAATGATTCGATGATCTCTTCGTCCCTCGACCCCCCCCTTTATATAAGAGGTGGAGCCGAGGGTTTCGTTTTGTACAAGTTACAGAGTCCGGGACGGTTTCTAACTCATCCCGCCAGATTACAAATAACACTTCCTATTACAACTCTATCTTTTCCTTTAACACATCTTGGGCTTCCGAATCTTCTTATTCTTCGGGTAGTGGGCCTTCAATAAACCCCGGGTACTATATTCGGCAGGCCCATTTGGGATGCCTATGTCACTAACAACGGCTCCGCATTGGCTGACAAACTTGGTGGCGTTCTTGCTGGGCTCCAGCGGCCTGCCGGTTGCTTCGTCGACAACATCGATGGTGCATGTTTCTCCTGCTTTCATCGTCTTGGTTGCGCCACGCTTTGACGACGACGTACTCGATTTTTTCGACGATCCGGCCGAGGGCTAAAATAAGAAAGAGAGTCGCGCGCGTTAGTACACACACATTTATTCAAATCAGTTAGTTGTATCACCGTACGCTCAATATGTATATATATATATACCTCGGCGCCGGAGGTGGTTGCTACTTCCAATTGAAGATCGTCGTTTATCGACGTTTCTTCGGCATCATCTGCTTGCCGACGGCGCCCTTCATCTTCACACTCAAGGTTCGGATAAGAAGCGATATCATCTTCTTCTTCTCCGGTCGGCACAAAAGGAATATCGCCTTTTATGATGCCGAACATATGGTCTTCGGCGTCCGGATCATAGTTGTCCGAGAATCGGGTCACCTCTATCGTCCGCCATATGTCGATCCTGAAAACATGTAGTCAAAACAAATTAATTAAGTAAAGAAGGGGGCGGTGGCGGTGGCGAAAGGGGGCGGTGGAGAAAGGGTGGCGGTGGCGAAAGGGGTGGCGGTGGCGAAAGTATTAAAAGAATCTAGGCTCAAATAAATTTTGTAGTCAAATAAACTTAGAGATACCGCGGGAACAAATTTTAAGTTACAAATTTTAAGTTATACAAATTTTAAGTTACAAATTTTAGTGAGGCGGCGCGGTAGAGATCGACGAGACGGCGCGGCAGAGATCGACGACGCGTGTGCGCATGCGGTGAGAGAGAGCGAGAGGCCGGCGCGTGCGCGTGCGCGGTGAGAGAGAGAGAGGGCCGGCCGGCGGCGCGCGGGATCGAAGGGGAGAGGAGGAGGGCGGCGAGGAGCACGGATGGTGAGAGAGAGACCGGCGCGGTTTTTTTAGTTTTTTTTTTGTAACTAAGTTTTTTGTTACACTTTAATTATACACTTTAATAATTAAGTTACAATTTAATTAGTTATACAAATTTAAACTTTAATTAGTTACAAAATTAGTTATACAAATTTTAATTAATTTTTAGTTAAAAAAAACAACTTAATTAGTTATACATGAGTTTTTTTAAGTCCAATTTTAGTTAATTTTAATTTCGAAATTAACAAGAACTAAAACTAAAAAAAAAAAAAAATTGGCCGTGCGCCGCGCGCGCGGCGCCCCTGTACTGGCCGGCGCGCGCCTCTCTCTGGCCGGCGGCGCCGCCCCCCTTCCTCTCGTGTGCGGCGCCGCCCCTTCCTAGCTCTCCTGCGGCGCCGCGCGCCCCTTCCTCTCAGTGGCGCGGCGGCTGCGGCGACACGGCGGCGCGGCACGGGCGGCGGCGCGCGCGTTTGGTTTGTTGGCGCGCGGATTGGATCCTTACGGGGGCCGGGGCGTGGCGAGAAGAGAAGACGAGCGGCGATGGCGGCGACGGCGCGGAGACGATGACGCCGGCGACGGCGTGGAGACGACGAGAGGACGGCGCGTGGAGACGACGAGGGCGGCGCGGCGTCTCAGATCGATTCTTCGGGCGGAGGAAGAAGAACTGTGGCGCGGCGGTTCGCCGTGCGCGAATATATAGGGACCCCCTTTAGTCGCGGTTGGGGTCGCCAACCGCGACTAGCAGGTGTACCTTTAGTCGCGGTTGGGGACCCCAACCGCGACTAAAGGTATTTTCGCCCGTTTTTGTTTTCCCGCGCGCAAGGACCTTTAGTCGCGGTTGGCCGGGCCAACCGCGACTAAAGCTCTTTTTGAAAATACTTTTCTTTTTTGAAAATCATATAATACATATAATATATCAAAAAAATCAGAAAAATAAAACTAATTCAATTCAAAATTTTAAAAATACAAATAATATATCAAAAAAATCAGAAAAATAAAACTAATTCAATTCAAAATTTTAAAAATACAAATAATATATCAAAAAACTAAGAAAAATAAAACTAATTCAATTCAAAATGTTTAAAATACATATAATATATCAAAAAATTCATAAAAATAAAACTAATTCAATTCAAAATCTTAAAAATACAAATAATATATCAAAAAAATAAGAAAAAAAAACTAATTCAATTCAAAATCTTAAAAATACAAATAATATATCAAAAAACTAAGAAAAATAAAACTAATTCAATTCAAAATCTTAAAAATACAAATAATATATCAAAAAATTCATAAAAATAAAACTAATTCAATTCAAAATCTTAAAAATACAAATAATATATCAAAAAATTCATAAAAATAAAACTAATTCAATTCAAAATCTTAAAAATACAAATAATATATCAAAAAATTCATAAAAATAAAACTAATTCAATTCAAAATTTTAAAAATACAAATTATCAAAAATTCATAAAAATAAAACTAATTCAATTCAAAAGTTCGTTGGCCCCCTCTACCCGCCTCTTTCCGCCGACCCCTCTTCCCTCCTCGTCTTCCCGCCATTTCTTCCCTCGTCTTCCCGCCTCTTTCTTCCCGCCAATTGTTTCCCGCCAATTTCTTCCGGCCTCTTTCTTCCCGCCAATTTTTTGCCGCCAATTTCTTCCCGCCACTTTCTCCCGCCTCTTTCTTCCCGCCTCCTGTCTTCCCGCTCCCATTTTTCCCGCCATTTGTCACTACATATAGGTAGCCCGCCTTGGCCAGCATCACATCTCTACAATCTCTCATCACTCTCTCATGGCTTCCACCGCACCCACTCTAACCTACCGAGCAGGTGGAGGAGCTTTGCGCCTCGAACTACCCTTGCCCTCCGGGCTACCGCGTCCCTCGCCGGCTGGAGCCTAAGCGCCGGCGGCGTGCCGGTCCCTCCCGTCCCTCGAGGTGCCGCGCGCCGGGCGGCCATCACGAACCACTACTACCTCGACCTCACGCCGGAGCAGCGGATGAATCCCCGCCGGCATCCCGATAACCAGCATACTTGGGACGCCTTCTTCATCAATCGGCGTGAGAGGGCGCTCGCTGGTATGAGGAGGACGGTCCGCCTCCCGGAAACTTCCACGAGGCCGGCCGTCGGCTATGGTGGTACGGCCGGACTCGCGGAGCGTCATGGACTACATCACGGCCGGCGATATCCCCCGCCTGCGCGACCCTCCGTTCGAGCCACGAGCGCCGCCCGACGACAGCGACGACAGCAGCGACGATGACGCCGGCAACTTAGAAGGCGACGACTACCAGTACAATGGCGGCGGCTATGAAGACTACGAGTATGCATATTATACGCCTAGGCAGGAGTATGACTAAATCACTCCAAATTTCATGTATGTAGGAGTATGACTTAGTCACTCCAAATTTCCTATATGCGGGAGTATGACTTAGTCACTCCAAATTTCATGTATGCAGGAGTATGACTTAGTCACTCCAAATTTCATGTATCATCGGTGCTATCTCGAGTCAATTGAATCATTCGAAAATGGACACCAAACACATCACGGGTAATATAATTCACATGATTCATTCAACAAAGTTTGGTACAATAAATTATTACACATCATTTCTTCCCTTGTGTCCCCGCTTGCTTACGATTGTGCCGTATCCATGGAGCATCCTCATCATTTAACTTAATGCTTGGGTCGGTGTTCACTTTGAAGGGCGGAATTTCAGCAAACATATTATAATCTTCCGACATGTCTCGTCTTGTCCTCCACTCCCACGATGTTTCTTTTCCCCGAAAGAACAATGTGGCGCTTTGGATCATCGCATGATGTACTCGATCGTTTTCTTATCTTTCCGTTTCCTCGGTTTGCTACTCATGTCCTTCACATAGAAAACCCGAGCGACATCTTTCGCTAGGACGAATGGTTCGTCAAGGTAACCAAGATTGTTGAAATCCACCATTGTCATTCCGTATTGCTGGTCCACCTTTACCCCACCTCCTGTTAGCTTGAACCATTTGCACCGGAATAAAGGGACCCTAAAGGAGGGTCCATAGTCAAGTTCCCATATCTCCTCTATGTAACCATAATATGTGACCTTTTGCCCATTCTCGGTTGCTCGCATCAAAGCGGACACCACCGTTTTGGTTGGTGCTCTTTTTATCTTGGGCGATCGTGTAAAATGTATTCCCATTTATCTCGTACCCTTGGAAAGTCGTTATAGTCGAAGATGGTGTCTTGGCCAACATGTACAGACTGATCTACAACCTTATTGTCACTCATTAAATGTTTTCTCAACCAACCGCCGAAAGTCTCCATGTGGGCCTTCCTAATCCAGGATTCAGGCTTCTCGTGGTTGTCCGAGCGTAAAATATTCTTGTGTTTCTCAAAGTACGGAGCCACCAAGCTGGAATTGGTCGAACCGTGTGGTGTGCTTCGCTCGGAGAATGGCCGTCCATACATATCATTGATTTCCTTCCGATCGTGCCTTTTCCACTTAGTCTCCCCTCGTGCCGCGATTGAGGAAGACCAATCGGCTTAAGGTCGGGAACAAAGTCAACACAAAACTCAATTACCTCCTCATTTCCATAGCCCTTGGCGATGCTTCCTTCTGGCCTAGCACGGTTACGAACATATTTCTTTAATACTCCCATGAACCTCTCGAAGGGGAACATATTGTGTAGAAATACAGGACCGAGAATGGAAATCTCATCGACTAGGTGAACCAGGAGGTGCGTCATAATATTGAAGAAGGATGGCGGGAACACCAACTCGAAACCGACAAGACATTGGATCACATCGTTCCGTAACCGTGGTAGAACTTCCGGATTGATTACCTTCCGAGAGATTGCATTGAGGAATGCACATAGCTTCACAATGGCTACTCGAACATTTTCCGGCAGAGCCCCTCAAAGCAATCGGAAGCAATTGCGTCATAATCACGTGGCAGTCGTGAGACTTCGGGTTTTGGAACTTTTTCTCCGCCATGTTTATTATTCCCTTTATATTGGACGAGAATCCCGACGGGACCTTCATACTCGCTCAGGCATTCAAAAAAGATGACCTTCTCTTCTTTGGTCGGAGCGTAGTCGGCACGACCTTGAAACCGTTCCGGATGCTTGTCATCGTGGTCTTTCAAACTTTGGCTGGTCCTCGCCGTGCTTCCTTTGTATCATTTGACTTCCCATACACGCCCAAGAAGCTTAGGATGTTCACGCAAATATTCTTCGTAACGTGCATCACGTCGATTGCGGAGCGGACTTCTAGGACTTTCCAATATTCTAGCTCCCGAATATAGATTTCTTCTTCCACATGGCTACGTGCCCGTCGGCTCCCTTCGGAACCGATTGTCCGCCAGACCCTTTCCAAAGATGACTTTCAAACCCTTGACCATATCAAATACCTCAGCACCGAGTAGTGTTCCGCAGGCTTCGGCCGGTGATCTGCCTTGCCGTTGTAATGCTTGCCTTTCTTTCTTACTCGGATGACCTTTCGGAAGAAATCGACGATGCCCAAGGTACACGTTCTTCTTACAATTTGGCAAATGTACACTTTCGGCCTCATGTAAGCAAGTGCGTGCATGCATTGTATCCCTTATTTGACAGTCCCGAAAGGTTACTAAGAGCAGGCCAATCGTTGATGGTTACGAAAAGCAACGCTCGTAGGTCAAATTCCTCTTCTTTATGCTCATCCCACACACGGACACCAGGTCTGCCCCACAGCTGTAAAAGCTCATCAACTAATGGCCTTAGGTACACATCGATGTCGTTGCCGGGTTGCTTCGGACCTTGGATGAGCACTGGCATCATAATGAACTTCCGCTTCATGCACAACCAAGGAGGAAGGTTGTAGATGCATAGAGTCACGGGCCAGGTACTATGGCTGGAGCTCGCTCGCCAAAAGGATTCATGCCATCCGTACTTAGACCAAATCTTATGTTCCTTGCGTCAGCTGCAAAATCTTTGAACTCTCTCGTCGATCTTTCTCCATTGCGTTCCATCCGCGGGGTGTCTCAACTCCCCGTCCGACTTACGGTCCTCTTTGTGCCATCGCAACAACTTGGCATGCTCTTTGTTCCCGAACGGACGTTTCAACCGTGGTATTATAGGAGCATACCACATCACCTTGGCGGGAACCCTCTTCCCGGGTTTCGGCCCTCAACATCGTCACCGGGGTCATCGCCTCCGATCTTATAACGCAATGCAAGTGCATACCGGGCATTCATTCAAATTCTCGTATTCACCGCGGTAGAGGATGCGCTCGTTGATGCATGCATGTATCTTCGAACCTCTAAACCTAGAGGGCGAGACAACCTTCTTTGCTTCGTACGTAGTGGCGGGCAACTCGTTATTCTTTGGAAACATATTCTTCAACATTTTCAGCAAGTTTTCAAATGCCGAGTCAGCCTACACCTGCTCGTGCCTTCCATCTCAGCAAATCCAAGTAGTGCAGCCCAGCTTTTTCGGACCATCATCGCATCCGGGGTACAGCCGCCTTCCCGTGATCCTCTAACATGCGATCCAAATTCTCCCTCTCTTTTCAGTTTCGCAGCGTCTCCGTGCATCAGCAATGGTCCGACCAAGATCATCAACGGGATCATCACGTGCCTCTTCTTCACCTTCCCCTTCACCTTCAAGCATCCTCCATGAAAGTATCACCGAAATGAGAAAGATAGCTTTCATCATTGAAATCATCCCCTTCTTCATCTTCTTCCATTATAACCCCTCTTTCTCCATGCTTGGTCCAACAATTATAGCTTGGCATGAAACCGTGCCGAAGCAGGTGCATGTGAACATCTCTTGAGGAAGAGTAACCCTTCCGATTCTTACACTTAACACATGGACAGATAACAAAACCCCCTGCTTGTTCGCATTAGCCACTACGAGGAAATCTTTCAAACCCGTACCGAACTCGCCGGAGAGTCGGTTACCGTACATCCATTGCCGATTCATCTGCATTATTATAATATAAAATATATAATTAACCATCATGCATTTGTTAAACTAACTAGCTACAAACAATATAAATTAAACAATGAACTACACACACATGCATATTTTATCAATGACACATCAAAGGTTCAAGTTGCTAACCGCGATCGAGGAGGAAAAAATAAATGAGAAAGCTCAAGTGTGACTCCAACACTTCATATCATGTTTGTTTCATGCTCTTGGGGCATTTCATCAAACACCTTATGTGCATAAGAGGAACCAAAAGCAAACCTAACACTCACTTGTGAAGTTTGTGAAGAGAATGGCTCCAAATGGCTAAGTGTTGGCTGCTGGATGGGTATATATAGGGGAGGGGCTTTAGTCCCGGTTGGCCTGGCCAACCGCGACTAAAGGCCTTCGGGCACCTTTAGTCGCGGTTGGGCTGGCGAACCGCGACTAAAGCCCCCCACGTGCACCAGCTGGCCACCGTGCGCCCTGGGCCCAGGCCTTTGGTCGCGGTTCGCCACACGAACCGCGACTAAAGACCCCATTAGTCGCGGTTCCTTTACCTTCGCGACTTATGGGGCTTCCCGGAAGCCTGTTTTTCCACCAGTGATCTCTCTCAAAACAATGCCTTCAATAAGTTGCGAGGCACAACCAATTAAGGCCAGACCTTGTATTTTCATCCTAAACGATAAGACTCTGAACTTCTCCTGTGCACCTCTCGAACTGAGCTATTTAAGCTTTTTATAACACAAAGTTCGAGTAGTTCAGTGAAAAAACGGTCAAGCTTTCTTCCATCCTTCCTAGCTCCTCGAGCTTGCACCCGTCTCGCGCATCACTGCTTACGAAGAAGCATTCGCCAAGATTGAGGATTGGTTAGAGTTCCAACTCACTTGCAAAATATACGACGATAATGAGCTCGTTTCCATAAATAAAGGAATGGAGATGTCCGAAACGCTCTATCAATTTGGGAATTTGACTGAACGATTTGCTGAGCTAAATAGCCGATCGTTGATACAAGTCACAAATCGCCAAGCCAATTTCATCTTAGCACCAAGACCCGACCATCATAGCTATTCCACCGATCTCAGCTTGATGACCTTCTCCGCTAGCACTATGGAAAGAAAACGAACTATGTAATAATATTAACAGCAGGAGAAGTTAACGTTGCAGGATGACGTGTACGGACGGCGTTATCAGCTACGCGCGCGCCCACCCAGCTGCACAAACTCCGGCGTTCGTCGCAGGTTCCGACCAATCATTCGCCTGAGCGCGACACCCGCAACGGGCACGTCCTCCTGTGTGGATAGGCAGGCGTGCATTCATACGGCGGGCCAGCCTCGAGCGACGGCGACGGCGGCCAGCGGCGAGCGGCGCTAACTCGACTTGTCGTCTGTCGTTTTGATTCGGAAAAGGAGTTGTTGGAACGCGACGGCGACGGGCACGGCCGGCGGACGACGGCGACGTGGATGCCCGGCCGGGTTCCGACGAAAAATTGCTGTCGGCCGGAGCCTTCGGAGAAGAGGGGGAGCGGGGAATCGGCGTCGCGCACGTGCTCCCGCTCGTATCAGCAAAGAGTATCTCCGATTTGGTGCGTGCATACCACTTCTGTAGCTAGTGTACTGAACTAGAGTGGCTGTGTCTCTGTCAGCACCGGCGAGCGATGTCGACACTCGTGCGGCCGTATATATCCTGATAGGTAAAAAAAACGCATGTGCCCGCCGCCACGCACTGCTCGAAGCCGTCGACATCTCTCACCGCGCGCTCGATCCTGATCCATCGACGGCGGCAGCGTGGTGCGTAGCGTCGCCACTGTCCAGACTCCCGATCGAGCGAGTGAGGTCACGTGAGGAGATAAAACAGAAACTGGAAGAGCTTGCCAATCTACTAAAAAAAAGGAATGTCAGCGGGACGTGCTCGCCAACCATGGCGAGATTCGGCGGAGACAGCGACTCCCGGAATTCGTTCGGTACCGCCGATGGTGACCGGCATCGGCATCGGCGCGATCGAGCCTGACGGGAACTGCAAAAAACGATCGCCCAGGAAGCTGCTGGGAATCCGAGTACTGTACGTCCGTCCATGGCATCTAGTCTGAGCCTGAGCTTGTCGCTCGCCATCGACTACGTGGCCTCGTCGGGCAATTCCGGGGTTCTATAATTGGAAACAAAAGTGAGGTACCTAGAGCGACGAGCCGACGACGACGACCGGGATGCATGGCTTATTCTGGGAGAAGCTGACGTCGTCTTGGATGTTCGCGGCGGTGGCATAGCTTACCGAGAGCGACGAGCCGACGACGACGACCGAGACGCATGGCTTATTCTGGGAGAAGACGTCGTCTTGGATGTTCGCGGCGGTGGCATAGCTAACCTGGCCGGGTAGCAGGCGCGAGGCAGCTTCCTTCGCGGAATCACGTTGCGGCGGCGGAGGGTCACTGAGCAGTGAGACGCTGCTGGAAATGGACAGTAGCTTAGAGCATCTCCGCTCGTCCCCCCGAGGAGGCCCCCGGCGAGCGTTTTTTCCATCCGGATGGCGAAATTCGGTCCAGTCGCGCCCCCGGTTTCTCGTTTTCGTCCGGATCTGGGCCTAAATTCATCCGGCGATCCCACGCCAACCCCCGGCACCCCGGGGAGCTCTCGGGGACTCTGGACGAGTGAAAAGCGGGGAAGGGCCCGATTTGTCGGTGACTCGACGCACGAACCCCACCGCCACGTCGCTCAAAATCTCCCCCACCCCTCGTATCTCTCTCGCCGCTGGCACCACCCCGCCGGCTTGTTGCCCAGATTGCGCCGCCCCTCCTTCCCCACCTGCCTATATTCCGCCGTGTTTGGACGACGGCCTATCTGGCTCCTCTTCCGCCGGCCTGTTTTCCAGCCTGCTTGCTCGTCGTCGCTCGCGGCTCGGGTTGCCTCGACCACGCCCGTCAGGTGTTCGTCCATTTGCCTCGCCGACCATGGACTCGGACGAAGAGGAGGAGCAGATGTTCGTCGAGCTTATGCAAGAAGAGATGGCAGCAGCCGCCCAAGACGACGAGCACATGATGATCCTTGGTTGCTTGGCAAGCATGTACGCCGGACTGGCAACTCGTTGGCGTGGTGGGTCGGCACGAGGTCGCCGGAAGTGCAAGCCGAGACAGCGAATGGAGGGCTACTGCATGTTGTACGCCGACTACTTCGCCGACAATCCATTGCACGGTGAGAGTGTTTTCCGGCGTCGTTTCAGGATGAGCAGAAAGCTATTTCCGCAAATTGTGTATGCCATCCGCCACTTTGATCCCTACTTCAGATGCAAGGCGGATTGCACTGGTTTGGTTGGATTTTCGTCACTGCAGAAGTGCACAGTGGCTATGAGGATGCCTGGCGTATGGAGCTCCCAGTGATACCGCAGATGACTATCTTCGGATGGCGGAGTCCACCGCCCTTGATTGTTTCTACCGGTTCCGCAGGGCCGTCATAGCAGTGTTCGGGGACTATTACTTGAGATCACCCACTGTCGAAGACACTCGGAGGATCCTTGCAACAAATGAAGCTAGAGGTTTTCCAGGGATGCTTGGAAGCATTGACTGCATGCATTGGCAATGGAAGAACTGTCTCGTTTGCGTGGCGGGGAATGTACAAGGGTCACAAAAAGGCTGCACTCGTGATACTTGAAGCAGTGGCTACCCATGATCTTTGGATTTGGCACTCTTTCTTTGGTATGCCTGGATCCAACAATGACATCAACGTCCTAAACTGCTCCCCGGTCTTTTCCAAGCTTGTTGAGGGTCATGCTCCCCGGTGGACTATGTGATCAATGGTCGGCACTACAACAAAGGATACTACCTTGCGAGACGGTATCTATCCAAAATGGGCAACATTTGTGAAGACTATCTCCAACCCTAGCACCCCCAAACTTTGCGAGTTTGTCAAGAAACAAGAAGCTTGCCGAAAAGACGTCGAGCGAGCATTTGGTGTCCTCCAGCAGAGATTTGCTTGTCGTCCGGTTCCCCGCTATGACTTGGTCCAAAGATCAGATGTGGGAGGTGATGAACTGCTGTGTGTGCCTACACAACATGATTATTGAAGATGAGCGAAAGCATCCGGTTCCTCCGGCTGAGCAAGAAGCACCATATGAGAGAGAGGGTCCTCTTGCACAGCCTAATCACCAGGTGCCTCCATCATGGGCCGCCTTCATTGCTATGCGCCAGGAGATTCGAGACTCTACAATGCACCAGCTGCTGCAAGATGATCTGGTGGAGCACATATGGAGGCTCCGAGGCAACGCCAACACCGACGCCAACTAGTCTGTCTTAATTTGTTTGAAAAATTGTGAAATTTGTGTGCTTCATTTGTTTCAGCACTTGTTAAACATTGTACTGTTATCGCCGAATTTGTTTCAGCAATTTTCGTCCTCTTGTTTGCCGAACTTGTTAAATTTTATGTTGAATTTGTTTGAAATATGTCAAATGGTCGAGGTTGGGGGTTTCCTGCCGGGGGGACGGCTGGAACTTCGGCGCTCCCCACACCAAATCTTCATCCAATCCGGACGAAAATTTCGCCGCGCCAACGAGTGGGGATGCTCTTAACTCGGTTCGGTGCAATCTAGCCATCTCATATTTCTTACTGCATCCGTTTCAAATTATATGACATATAGCTTTATCTAGACATGGATGTGTATAGGCCCTTTTTAGTGTATAAGTTCAGTCTTCTCGTTTCGTATCTAATCAATATTAAAATATCTAAACATATCAAAACATATCAAAACATTTAACAGAAACTCAATTTGGCTCCCGGGTGCGTATGATCACTCTACCATAAAGACATATTTCAAGTGTTAAAAAAATTTAACAAAAAAATTTACATGTACATCTCCATAATATATGTGTGTTCGTCAAGTTTTACGACAAAATGATATTTTTTGTAGTTTATATGAAAAATAGAAAATTTATCTTGTCACAAGTCTTTGTTTTAGCACCAAATTTGTTATTTTTTACACACGCCACACGACAAGTCGATTTTTCATGAAACAACTTATGAAGATGTACGTGCAAAATTTTTGTTTCAATTTTTTTGACATTTTAAAATGTTTCTAACATGCATTTCAAAATAAAGGGAGTATACGCTCCTATGTGGCAAAACATCACTCCCAACATTTAAAGCATCTTATAATCGTGAGTTGAAGAGAGTATTTAGGTTTCAGAATTTGATCGATGAGGTGGACTATCTTCGCTTGTTCTGAACTAAGTGATGGCATCATCTAAACAGGCAAAACTAGGGCGGGAAGGCCAAATATCCGGTTTACAAGGTTTAACACTAATTGCACACTAGGTCAGGGTGTATTATTGGTATGTTTGGGAGGGGGCTGAAAAATAGGATGGTGCACTGGTACCTCACATACTAGTGTTGCACTAGGCCAGGGGTGCGATATTTGGTACGTCTTGCCACTGCTATGTGAAAAAAATAAAATTAAAAATTAAAAAATTAAAAAAATCTTTGAGATGGCCATGTGTTATGTAGTCTAGTTGTTAGGAAAATTAACAAACATGAATTTTGATATATTATGAAAAATATCGTCATGTTTCCGTAAAATGGTTTTTTCGGTTGCATACGACCTCAACTCCGATGAAAAAAAATCTTTTATATGAAAATATATCGACGGAAAAAGTTACATTCCGTTTGAACCATCTACGGCTGTTTAGCGATTTTTTAGATGCCTCAAAATAAAAAAGAAATAGGAGTTTTCGAAGGTCTTAGATTTCAATGATTTTTTTTAAAAAAGGCCATTCTAACCTTCCTGCCTTCGAAATCGAAACCGCCGGCCACCTACTCCCACTCTTCTTATCTACCTCTCTCCCCCCTCCTCGACACATTCCTCCAATTCTAGTCTCCTCCCCCTCCATCCTCTTCTCCACCTATCCTCGATTCGCTCATTCACCTTCTCTTCTCCATCATCTCCTCCTCCTCCTCTCCTCCTTCCACTCTGGTGCCCCTCTCTCCGGCCATCCTCTCCTCTCCTGCGTCCTCTCCTCTCCTCCTTCCTCCATTCTCTCCTCTCCTCCATCCTCCATCCTCTCCTCTCCTCTGCGGCCTAGTCTCCTCCAATCTCTCCTACGGTCCATCTAATTTGGAGAACAAAAATAAGAAAAAAATGATTCTATATGAACGGAACAAATAATTCGGAAAACAAAAACGAGCAAAAAAATAGATCCATATCCAGGTCTGGATCTATAATTCAAAAGTAGTAGTCACTGGCGGAGCTTAGTTAGGGCAAAACTAGGCCATGGCCCGTCCAGCCCTGCAGTGAATTTCTTTCAGCCCACCACTTAGGTAGCCCAGTTCACATGAGAGGTCGAGAAGCACATCGTTTCTGTTTCCAGAGTGTTCACGATTTTCCTCGCATAGTCGCATGGCTTCCTGTTAGTATCCTCAATTCCCCATCGATGGCGCCAGTTCCGGCGACCGAGCGGCAGAAATAGCAGCTGGATTGCTTGTCCCAGCGACTGGCGACGTGCGACCATCCCTACCATCAGGCCGAAGCGACGGAACGCTAACCAGGGTGCCCAGGCGGCCAGCCCCCCCCAAGCCCCCAACCCTAAGCGGCTAAGTACCAGGCAGGAGGCGCAAGCGGCAGGCCGGTAGGCGGCGACCAGAGAGCTAGCAGCGATCCGGCACATGGTCTCCTCGCAGTCCTCCGCCTTCTGATTTTTTTGTTTAAAATATTTTGTTGAGCTACTGAATGGGACGGCACAACCGCAAAGTGACGCTCTCTGCGCCAATTTTCCTAACAATTTCTAATTGGTAACATGAATAAATTATAATTCATTCCGTTGTTGTCACTACTGACTTGCAGTGAAATTCTACAAATTTATAGCTATGAAGGTGTAATTGAAGATTTTAGAAGCGAAAAAGGTTGGAGAGCCGATCTTTAGTATGCAAATCCATGCCTTACGGTCAAACTGATTCTTTGTATGCTACTGTGCTATTTTTTTTTGTTAGAAATTCATGTATGATGATCTGCTAAACCAATGGTAATACTTATTTTACTGACTAATGTATAGTTTTGGAGAAATTCGTCCAGGTTTTTCTTTCAAGCTCCGCCACTGGTAGCAGTGGCACACTCTAAGAGCTAGTAGTGGCGCACCAAGGGAGATTAGCAGTGGCGCACTGAAGTGTTAGGAGTGGCGCATGCGCTACTGGTATATGCATTACCAGTGGCGCACCAGATGGTGCGCCATTATTAACACTTACCAAAGGTGTGGTAGTAGTAGCACACCCTGGTGCGCCATTGCTAGGCTTTTTTTCTTGTAGTGAGGTCTTGTTTTCTTGACAATCAATACCATATAATTCATGGTGAGAACGTCATATTTAGAGTGCACGGGGAGGTCCGTGCACATATCCACCCCACCTTTTGCTTTGAGATTAACACTAGCGAGAATTTTTGCATGTAGGCTATCCCACACTAGTTCTTTTTAAAGAGAAGGCCTAAGCCCTGCGTTAAATTAATAACGCCCGATGGGACGGAAACCAGTACAACGACGCTTACAACGACCTGCTGGGGTTACCAGCTCAACATTACAGCATAGGAGGACAACAGGAGATACAAAGAGGGGAACAAGCGGCGCTAACTAGGAACTAGGTAGATATCTTGAGCCCAGCGAAGAAGCGAAGAATCCTGCCGAGAGGGCGCGGCGCCGACACCTGTCCGGACTAACGGACCTCCCGAACGGAAACGAGCACGCCCATGACCGAAGGAGCTTGGTTGACTTCATGATTCGAGATTCTGAAGGAGGAGGGCTTGAATGCGACGCCTCCAAGGAGGAAGACGGCGCCAAGGGCGTCGACGTCGCCTGCACTGGCCAAGGCCTTGCCGAGCTTTCGCCCTAGCCCAAACACCACCCCAAAGACGCAACCTTGACGCTTGTCGAACGACACACTGAGTCCATGGTTTGAAGAAGATATCATCGGCGTCACCCGTGGCAAGACGCCAAGCTAGAAAACCACCCCTGGGTTTCTAGGTAGCCGACCGAACCTGGATAACCACCGTGTAACTGTAACCAGGAGACAATGGCGGCGAGAAGTGCAAGGAGGGTGAGAGGGTGAGCCTAGAGTCGATGAAGATAGACTTCGCCCCGACCGAAGAAGCGCGCAAGTTTTGCACGGAGGCGTGATCCAGCCACACGAAAGGAGGGAGATTTGGTGGCGCCTCCAAGAAGGTAAATGGCGTCAAGGACGTCATCGTCACCCGCACCGGCCGTAGCCTTGCACGGCTTTCGCCGGTTTCCCGTCCCGTACCAGTAGCCGGCCACCACTGTGAGACCGTAGAGAGGAATCAGAAACCAGACACCGCCGACGACACCTCCTCAAGTGTTGCCGGCCCAAGGAGATGGGGAGACTCAAACCCAAGAGTCACCAACTCCAAGCTCATCGCCGACACCGACCGCACCAATCAAGCAAGCAAGCGCTCCAAGACCACGCGGTGGCCTGTCCACTCCGCCTTAGTTCATCCCATCTCACAGAATGACCCAACCAATCTCGGATCTGGGGAAAAAAGGTTCATTTACCGCTGAAATGGCCCAGCACCTCGTCAAGAACATGGCGAGGCGACAGCGAGAGACAGGTGCTACACACCACCACCTCCGCATCACCCGAGTGACCGCGGCCGGTAGCAGTCCAACACCAGGCAGCGTTGTCCACCCCTGGAGCAGCGCCGCCGCTCGAGCCCACCCCTGGAGCCGAGCCCACCAAATTGCCCAGGCCGCCGCCCGGCATCCAAGGCCATGCCGCCCCGCCGCCCTCACGGCCGGAGATGCGAGCCAAACACGGCCGCCGCGCGAGGCAGCGCCGAAGACCACCGCCCGGAGCCGCCGCTCCGGCGCCCAAAAGCCCCCACCAAGTCTGCCCCAACAACCACCCCCGCACCAGCACCTACCCCAACCCCGGCAAATCCAGAGGAGCCGCCGGCCTGGAGAGACGTACCTGGACCGGGGCGGCCGCGGGCGGCGACAGCAGCGCCGGCGAGCCACGCGCGGCGACCTCCCTCCCTGTGGCCGCGCAGAGGAGCCGGGGGCCGAGATCCGAAATCCCCGCCGTCCCCTTCACCGGCGCCGTGGTCTTCGACCGGCAGCGCCTCCGGGGGCGGCGAGGGGGGAGGGGGGCGGAGGGGGGCGGCGGCGGGGAGGGTTAGGGTTTCGCCCCCCGCGTCGCCTGGAGGAGACGACGCGAGGCGCGTGAAAAAGGTACTCAGAGATAGTTGAAAGCCCCCACACTAGTTCTCTCTCCCCATTTGTTTAGTACACTGATTTAATTTCTAGTACTGAATTTGAAATAGCCATATATATTGGAATATATGTTAGATTAACATTTTGTTTGAATATATGTATATAAACAAGCGTAAAAACCGTTTCAATAAAATACAAATTTTGTATTTTGAGGCACATTCGAACATGATGATACACAATAAAACTCCATGAAATACATATAAAAAAATTTGTCTCCAAATTGGAATCTACGGTAATTGCAAAATATTTTCTAACTTTGACAAACCTAGTTTGAAACATATTGAAACAAAATGTTTCAAAGAAAAAAATCACCAAATTTCTCTGAGTATCAACATATTTCAAAAGTCGATTTTTAAACATTGTAAAAAATTATTCAATATTGGTGTCATTTTTTTAGCTCCCTTCACTAGGAACTGAAATATTCGAACGATTTGCAAATTAAATTTTTCTGTTCAAAATCTACGGAGGTTTTAAGTATTAGAACTAAATGTAATAGTGTGGGTAAGAGGGCATTTTAAACCATAAAAATAAAGGAAAATAAGGAGAGAGAAGGTGGGCCCATGCATGTTGTATTTCTCTATTCATAGTAGCAAATAGTACGTGGTGGATATGCATGAGTTGTCTCCAATGATTATAAAATAAAATCTAAAAAAACAAATCTTCATGGTTTTCGGAATTTTTCTTCTTTCATAGCACAATCTTTTATTTTTGCTTTAAAGGTAGGTTGTAAACCATAGACCTGTAAATAGCAACTCCAGTTCTTCCATAATTTTAACTTGAGCCGTAATATCAAAACTATGCACGCGCGCAATCATTAAAGTGGTCTATTAACATCACCAAGAGTAACAACACTAGTATGCGACGGAGTAACAACCGTTCAGCCTAGCCGGTGTCGCTGGAGAGCCGAGAGTATGATTCACCACGGTCAGGGACGTAGTAGCCGAGACAAAAATTGCGAGGATACCTCCTCGCGACAACCATGAAAATATCCAAAATCGATGTCGCGAAGCAAGATTTGAATTTCATACCTAGATTATTGCAATCTTCCAACACCACCATTGTAGAGGGTGTCATCTCCATTAAGGCGAAGATCAAAAAGAAGATCACTACCGGGCCTAGTTCTTTTTGAAGCTTAACGATAATTTATACGTGAAAATAAGCCTAAGCACAAAAAAACTCGGAGAGATACAAACATCAGATTAACACAACTTTCCGTTATCATAGATTTCATTAACCTAGGTGATATATGGAGGGAAAAAGAGAGACTTGGCCTCCCCTAAGCACCAGGATGCATCACAGTTTTTAGAATCGATTTTCAGTGCTCCTTCCATCCTTCATGCCCCAAGCAAAAGATATGACACCATTATGTCATACATGCATAACTTGAGGCATTATTGCACCTATGACGAAGCATTTACTTAGCTCAAATTCTTGGCAATGCAGCAAACACTGGTTCAAGCCGGCTTGACAACACACTCGGAAGGCATAGTAAAGACATGAGTTGAGCACAGCGGTATGAAAACAAAAGCAGTCACACTGTCAACAACCTATAAACTAATTGATGCTTCACTTCTTAAAGTTTTCATCATTCTGAGTAGGCGACTTACTAGACGTCTTCCGCTCTCTTCTTGCATCCGCTTCACGACACCTTCTCAATGCGATAGCCTGCAGACAAAGGATACAAAGAAAAAACACATCCACAAAGTTGAGGCAATGCATAAATGTGAAAATAAATAAACGTAGGTAAAAGAAATAATCTTTAGGATATTTCAAAAAGTAAGGCGAATGAACAAACCTTGGAATCCCTACGGCAACAACAGATCGGAGGAAAAATCTATATTACATTATTTTTATCATTTCGATTTGGAAAAAAGGAGTTGTTGGAACGCAACGGTGACGGGCACGGCCGGCGCGCCACGTGGACGCGCCGCCGGTTCGGACGAATAATTGCTGTCGGTCAGAGGCTCAGAGCCTTCGGAGAAGAGGGAGCAGCGGGGAATGGGCGTCGCGCACGTGCTCCCGCTCGTATCAGCAAAGAGTGTCTTCGATTTGGTGCGTGCATACCACTTTTGTTGCTACTAGTGTACTGATTACTGAACTAACGTCGGAGTTTCCGTACTTGATAATCAGAGCGGTTGTGTCTCCGTCAGCACCGCGATCGATGTCGACACTCCTGATAGATGGCTGGTAAAAACGCATGTGCCCGCCGCCACTCACCGGCCGAAGCTGTCGGCATCTCTCACCTCGCGATCAATCGCTGGCGGCGGCGGCACCGCGGCAGCGGGTGCGCAGCGTCGCCAATGCCCCGGCTCCCGATCGAGCGAGTGAGCTCACGGGAGGAGATAAAATAGAGCTGCAGGAGACAAACGAAGGTCAGCGGTACGTGCCCGCCAACCATGGCGATCGAGATTCGGGGAAGACAGCGACTCCCGGAATTCGTTCGGTACCGCGAGATAATGGTGATCGACGGGCATCGGCATCGGTCGTGATCGAGCCTGAAAGAACTGTAAAAAAGGATCGCCCACGAAGCTGCTGGGAATCCGAGTACGTCCATGGCTTCTAGATCGCGCATTAGCTCGTCGCTCGCCATCAGCCACGTGGCTGGCTGGCCTCGTCGGGTAATTCCGGTTCTATAATTGGAGACGAAAGTGAGGTGCCGAGAGCGACGCCTGGCTATTTAAAGACGTCCTACATTTTGGATGCTCGCGGTGGTGGCATAGCTAACCTGGTAGGCTGGTAGCAGGCGCTGGCGAGCTTCCTTCGCCTTGCGGCGGCGGTGGGTCACTGAGCAGTGAGGTGTCACAGTGAGTAGCTTAACTCAACTGGGTGCAATCTAGCCATCCTGTTATTTACGTTTTAGTGCAGTAGCTTAACTCAGCTGGGTGCAATAAGCTGGTTTATCTGAGTGATGCAAGCCACTCCAAAAACATAATTTTCAGGGCTTCTCATTCTCCGTGCCACCCGATCGATGACATGACCGCGTTTCTCGGGTCCGGGTTATTCGGGTTCAGGTTCGGGTATTTCGCGTATCGGGTATGGGTGCCGGGTTTTACGCGCAGCGTGGGTACAAGGAATTGCGGGAGACATGAAACACAAGACCCCAAAACCAGTGACATTAACGTGAAGTGATGCTGCTGACCCACAATCATCATGTAGTTAGAATTGCATGTTCGCCTGATTCATAGTTCAATAACTTAGAGCATGAACACCGTTGGCGTCCGGTTGAACAAATCTAAATATGATGGCAGCGAGGTGTAGGCACCGTCTGGACATGCCACCAAAATTTTAATCGAATAACCATTGTATTGGTTATCACACTAACATATATGTTTTTTTTCTTACAATCCTCGAGTTTTTCTAGGTTGCAAGTAAATATATTTCATAGGCATGTTTTATCATTTTTATTAATAATCATTTTTATGATCCTTGTTATTGCCTTGTCACATTTCGTGCTATTATGTCTGGAACTAAGAAACATTGTGTTTGTTGAATCAACACATCATTGGACACATTGGCCTCTCACCATAACCAAAGGAGTGAGGGGAGTGAACCACCATGACCAAAGCAGGTAGGGAGTAGGAGGACAATGAGGGTTAGGAGTTCAGTTATTTGTTTATATAATAGAGGATTGGGCCGCTTCACTGACAGGTACCAAAGATGCTCACATCAATGGACGGTCGGCTCAACCTTACTGTTAGTGGTGAATGTGCTGGAATTTTAGGCATTTGGCCTTTGGCCCATGGCCCATTATCAAATTCTGAAACTCACATTGCCCATTCCAAAAATCAGTGGCAGCACTAGTAGGGGCTGAAGTTTAGTTTCACATTGCTAGTTCGAAGAGAGTTGGAGTGGTATATAAGGTGGGTTGTTCTAGTCCTAGTAAGTGAGAGAGAAGAGAGAGAGAGCCATCGCGCACTCCTCCTCCTCCGCCGCCCGCCTCGCCTCGCCACGCCACACCTCGTCACGACGCGCCGCGGTTGCGGGAATCTCGCCGAGCCGAGCTTATCTTTTTGCTGTTTGGGAAATTAATTGTGTTATCAATTTTGAGTCATTAACGGACGCGTTACTCAGCCGTTTTGCCTTCCGGTTTTTCTGGATCGTGGTTGTGCCGACTTGGACGTGGGTTGCGCCTCACGGCCTTCCCGAGAGCACTACATAAGATCCTTCGCAACCCTAACCGCTATAACGAGACGCATACGTGACTACCCGTTTCCAGTTCATTGCGCCGCCGCCTTCGTCTTCCTCATCCCGTCCGTCGGCGTGCACCGACTGCCGGGACAGTAGGCCTCCGGAACCCTGCCTCTCGTGAACATGTACGGGTGAGGGGCAATCAGGTTTTTGGGGAGCGCTCTGACGCGACTACTGGCATCACGACGTCGTCGTCGGATGATGAGTTCCTCCACACCGACAACTTCTTCCCGGACCTCAGCGACTTCTTCGACAACCTCAACATGGACGACAACGACGCTGTTGCGAAGTATGTGATCTTGTTGTTTCTCTTTCAGTTTCTGTTAGAGTTTCTTCTTCTAGTTTCTGTGTTAGATGCGATCGGTTTATCCTGTTTAGATGTGATCTGTTCATCTACCTTACTAGTCTGCACGATTAGTTTATTCGTTATTTTCATAGTCATGATTTATCAATTACTTGTACGGATTATTTCATATGGATATTTGCTTATATATTCAACAATCAAAAAAACCTGATTTTAAGAAAATCAATTCAAGCAGCGTTGCTGCCGCTACTCGACCTCCCCTCTTTGATGGTATGCATTACAAGAGGTGGCGCACAAAGGCGGTTCTATGGTTTACAAACCTAGACTGTTTTAGCACCACAGATGCTAGGCCTGAGGGGCCTCTTTCCGCATAGGAGCAGGAAAAGTTTGAGAAGGTCGATGCCATGTTTAAGGTGGCCTTGTTCAGCATTCTTGGGGACAACATTGTTGACCCGTACATGGCTTTCGACCATGGTAAAGATGCGTGGGATGCGCTCGAGGCCAAATTTGGGGTCTCGGACGCTGACACTGAATTGTATGTCATGGAGCAATACTATGACTACAGGATGACTGATGAGCGCTCCGTGGTTGAGCAGGCTCATGAGATTCAGTCCCTTGCCAAAGAACTCGAGCAGTTTAAGTGTACCTTACCAGATAAATTTGTGGCCGGTGGCATTATTGGCAAGCTTCCTCCCTCGTGGAGGAACTTTGCTACTTCTCTGAAACATAAGAGACAAGAGTTTTCCGTTTCGGATCTCATTGGCTCGCTTCATGTGGAAGAGAAGGCGAGGGCAAATGACACACGCGCTCGTAGTTTTGAGGGAGGTTCTAGTGCCAATGTAGTACAGAAGAAGAACTTCCAATCTCACAAGTCTAAGAATAAGAACGATAGAAAAGTCAAGTTTGATGAGAAGAACAAAGCCTCCAACTCAACCAACTCCAAGAGGAAGACTCCTTATAAGAAGAAAGGGAACTGCCATGTTTGTGGCGCTCCTGGACATTGGGCTCCTGATTGCCCAGAACGCCATGATCGGTGCGAACAGCGGCAAGTCCACAAATATTGTTATTGGCGTTGATACTGAGATGAAGGACGTTGGGTACGGTATTTCCCCTACTGTCCTTTCAGTATGTAATTCTCCTGATTGGTGGATAGACATCGGAGCCAATACACATGTATGTTTTGCTGTCTCTATGTTTTCTTCTTATCAGGTCGCAAGGACTTCCTCCGTGCTGATGGGAAACGGCTCACGTGCTTCTGTTCGTGGTGTTGGTACGGTGGATCTGAAGTTTACTTCAATGCCATCTAGCTGAAGAATCTGTAGCACATTCCCTCCATTAATAAGAATCTCGTTAGCGGATCGCTTTTATGTCGAGATGGTTTTAAGTTAGTTTTTTAGTCCAATAAAATTGTAATTTCCAAGTGTGGACAATTTGGTTGAAAGGGTTATGTGTGCGGAGGCTTGTTCCGCTTATCTTTGTCAGACTTATGTACTCATATTATTAATCATGTTTGCAATGATAGTGAATCCGATATTTGGCATTCACAACTTTGTCATATTAATTTTGGGTGCATGATGCGGCTAGCGAATATGAATATAATTCCGAAATTTGCTATTATCAAGAAATCCAAGTGCCAAGTATGTGTGCAAGCTAAGCAACCACGTAAGTCTCATAAGACTGCGGAGGCAAGAGACTTGGCACCGTTGGAGCTTATACATTCGGATCTTTGTGAAATGAATGGTGAATTGACAAAAGGAGAGAAAAGATACTTCATGATTTTAATTGATGACTCTACTCGATATTGTTATGTGTGCCTCCTGAAATCTAAAGATGAAGCTCTTAATTACTTCAAAAAAATTAAAGGTGAAGCAGAAAACCAACTTGATCGAAAGATCAAGCGGCTAAGGTCTGATCGTGGTGGAGAGTACTTTTCCAATGAGTTCGATTCTTTTTGTGTGGAACATGGTATTATCCACGAGAGGACGTCTCCCTACTCACCTCAGTCAAATGGGGTGGCCGAAAGAAAGAACCGTACTCTAACTGATTTGATTAACGCCATGTTACATACATCGGGTCTATCCAAGGCATGGTGGAGGGAGACGATATTGATTGCATGTCATGTCCTAAACCGTGTCCCCACAAAGAACAAAACCATTACCCCGTTTGAGGAATGGGAAAGAAAAAGGCTGAAACTCTCTTACCTACGAACTTGGGGCTGTATGGCGAAAGTAAATGTGCCGATACCCAAGAAGCGCAAGCTTGGACCAAAAACCGTGGATTGTGTTCTTCTGGGATATGCATTTCATAGCATTGGCTACAGATTTTTGATAATAAAATCTGAGGTATCCGACATGCATGGTTGTACAATTATGGAGTCGAATTATGCGACTTTCTTTGAGAACGTCTTTCCTATGAAAGAAACGTCTAGCTCATCAATTCAGGAGATGCCCAGTTCATCTACTCAGGAATTATTTCCTGAACCTACCATGGCTATAGAACACTTTGATAATCCTGTGGAGGATGACAATGAAGCTCCCAAAAGGAGCAAGAGACAGAGGACTGCAAAGTCCTTTGGACATGATTTCATTGTGTACCTCGTGGATGACTCTCCCACTTCTATTTCAGAAGCCTATGCATCTCTGGATGCTGACTACTTGAAGGAAGTTGTCCGTAGCGAGATGGATTCCATCTTAGCCAATGGAACTTGGGAAATTACTGATCGTCCTTATGGGTGCAAACCTGTAGGATGTAAATGGGTGTTCAAGAAAAAACTTAGGCCCGATGGTACTATTGAAAAGTACAAGGCACGTCTTGTGGCCAAGGGTTATACCCAGAAAGAAGGTGAAGATTTCTTTGATACATACTCACATTTTGCCAGATTGACCACCATTCGAGTGCTACTATTCTTGGCTTCTTCAGATGGTCTTCTCGTTCATCAAATGGATGTTAAGACTGCTTTCCTAAATGGAGAGCTTGAAGAGGAAATTTATATGGAGCAGCCTGATGGATTTGTAGTAGATGGTCAAGAAGGAAAGGTGTGTAAATTACTGAAGTCTTTGTATGGGCTTAAACAAGCACCTAAGCAGTGGCATGAGAAGTTTGAAAGAACGTTAACCGCTGAAGACTTTGTTGTAAACGAAGCTGACAAGTGTGTATACTATCGCCATGGTGGGCGCGAGGGAGTTATTCTTTGTCTCTATGTTGATGACATATTGATATTCGGGACCAACCTTACTGTGATTAAGGAGGTCAAGGAGTTCCTATCTCGTTGTTTTGAGATGAAGGAATTGGGAGTAGCTGGTGTGATCTTAAACATCAAGCTGCTGAAGGATGGCGATGGTGGGATTACATTGCTTCAGTCCCACTATGTGGAAAAGATCATGAGTCGCTTCGGGTATAGCGACTGCAAATCTTCTCCAATGCCTTATGATCCTAGTGTGATAATTCGTAAGAATAAAAGAATTGCTAGAGATAAATTGTGATATTCGCAGATCATTGGCTCGCTTATGTATTTAGCCAGCGCCACGAGGCCTGACATCTCCTTTGTTGTAAGTAAACTCAGCCGTTTTCTGTCTAGACCTGGAGATGTTCATTGGCATGCTCTTGAGAGAGTTTTGCGCTACTTGAAAGGCACTGCGAGTTATAGCATTCACTATACTGGGTATCCAAGGGTACTTGAGGGTTATAGTGATGCAAATTGGATATCTGATGCTGATGAGACTAAGGCCACAAGTGGTTATTTGTTTACACTTGGAGGTGGCGCTGTTTCGTGGAAGTCTTGCAAACAAACCATCATTACGGGTTAACTATGGAAGCAGAACTCACAACGTTAGACACAACCACTGTTGAAGCAGAGTGGCTTCGTGAGCTCTTGATGGACTTACCTGTGGTTGAGAAACCAATATCCTCTATTCCTATGAACGGTGATAATCAAACTGTGATTGTCAAAGTAAACAGTTCTAAGGATAATATGAAGTCATCAAGGCATGTGAAGAGGAGACTGAAAACTGTCAGGAAAATGAGAATCTCCGGAGTTATAGCGTTGGATTATATCCATACGTCTAGAAACCTGGCAGACCCCTTCACAAAGGGACTATCACGAAATATGATAGAAAATGCATCGAGGAAGATGGGTATGAGACCCACACTATGAGCTGCCCATGGTGGTAACCCACTCTATGTGATCGGAGATCCCGTGAATTAGAACTGGGAGACAAGTTATTGGTCAGCTGGGAGGAGAGTATATATCCCTATAGCAATTTTACCACTCTGTAAGATGCAATACTCTCCTAATCTGCATGGCAGGTTGATAATTATCTTAATGTGTTCTAAGTGGCTTCTTTTAGGAGAGATGTTGCCCTGCAGAACATCTTTTGAAGAACACACCTATATGAGTCTGATTGTTAAACATCGCAATCTATGAGAGTTGGGTGCTCTCTAGTAAACTCATGAAAGGCCCTGGAGTATGATGTATAAGCTCCAAACCACGAGGAAGCCTCGCGACAGTCTAGTATCGGTCTAGGCTTTCTATGAAGCTAGTGCGCAGAAAACTTGTAGTTCAAGGCATAGTCCACTATCCTAGTTGAATCTAATGTAATATGAAGATTTAAGTGGAAGTTTATCTTAACAGTCTCCACGACATACCAGTATATAAAAAAATGTTCTGGAAACTTACTGATGAAATGTTCCAATGAGAGTTTGTGGGGGATTGCTAGAATTTTGGGCATTTGGCCTTTGGCCCATGGCCATTATCAAATTCTGAAACTCACATGGCCCATTCCAAAAATCAGTGGCAGCACTAGTGGGGGCTGGAGTTTAGTCCCACATTGGTAGTTGGAAGAGAGTTGGAGTGGTATATAAGGTGGGCTGTTCTATTCCTAGTAAGTGAGTGAGAAGAGAGAGAGCCCTCACACACTCATCCTCCTCCGCCGCCCGCCTTGCCTCGCCACGCCTCGTCACGACGCGCCGCGGGTTGTGGGAATCTCGCCGAGCCGAGCTTATCTTTTTTCCATTTGGGAAATTAATTGTGTAATCAATATTGAGTCATTAACGGACGCGTTACTCAGCCGTTTTGCCTTCCGGTTTCTCTTGATCGTGGCTGTGCCAACTCGTACGTAGGCTGCGCTCCACGACCTTCCCGAAACGCACTACATAAGACCCTTCGCAACCCTAGCCGCTATAACGAGACGCATACGTGACTACCTGTTTCCAGTTCATTGCGCCGCCGCATTCGTCTTCCTCATCCCGTCCGTCGGCGTGCACCGACTGCCGGGACAGTAGGCCTCCGGAACCCTGCCTCTCGTGAACCTGTACGGGTGAGGGGCAATCAGGTTTTTGGGGAGCGCTCCGGCGCGACTAGTGGCATCGCGACGTCGTCGTCGGACGACGAGTTCCTCCACACCACCAACTTCTTCCCGGACCTCAGCGACTTCTTCGGCAACCTCAACATGGGCGACAACGACGCTGTTGCGAAGTATGTGATCTTGTCGTTTCTCTTTCAGTTTCTGTTAGAGTTTCTTCTTCTAGTTTATGTGGTAGATGCGACCGGTCTGTCTTGTTTAGATGTGATCTGTTCATCTCCCTTACTAGTCTGCACGATTAGTTTATTCGTTATTTTCATAGTCATGATTTATCAATTACTTGTACGGATTATTTCATATGGATATTTGCTTATATATTCAACAGAATGTTGCAATCATGATTTGGCAACATATGGAGCAACTAATGTTACCACGGCATACACGTGGGTTTACCCGATTAGCTAATTTTTTGAATCGCCAAATTCGAAAAGAGTAAAAATTTGCGACAAAGTCAAGATTTTTTCCTGCAAAAACTAAAAATTTGAAAAAAATCTGTGGCGCACCGTATGCACATGCGCCACAGAATTCTAGTGCTGAAACTTGAATTTCGGTGGCGCCTCCTCCTTCTCCTCTCCTCCACTTCTCCTCCACGTTCCTTCCTCTCCTCCACTTCTCCTCCTCCCTAATCTCCTCCTCCTCCTCCTCCGGCCGGCCTCCTCCTCCTCCTCTGGTCGGCCTCCTCCTCCTCATCCTCCTCCTCATCATCCTCCTCCCACCCACCACCTCTGACCGGCCTCCTCCTCCTCCGCCTCCACCCACCTCAACTCACCCCACCACCCACCCACCTCCGGTGACCTCTGGCAAATTTTAAAAAAAAAATCCAGCAAAATTTCGGTGGCACCAGATCTCGATCTAGATCGGCCGCATTTTTTAATTTCAAAAAAAAATTGTGGCACACCACTGCTGGGTGCGCTACAGAAAGTTTTCTGTGGCACATGCCTGACTGGTGCGCCACAGAAATGTCACTTTTCTGTGGTGCATGGGTCCCACGCGCTACATAATTCAAATTTTTGTGACGTGCGCCACAAAATTTCAAAATGGTGCGCCACTAAAGAGCTTTTTCCTACTAGTGCGCCCACCACTCAAAAGACACGGAGCACCTTGATGCACACAATAATATGAATCTCAACCAGGACGTAGGGCTTTTTACGGCAACTCCGCGTGTGTTGAGGTTGTTATCATGTCAGATCGCTACCACATGCCCAACCTACATACTCTTACTGCCACATGCCCAACCTTCATATAAATCCTATTGTCGGTGCTTCCCACTGCTTCCAACCTGTAGGTGTTGCTTTTGAAGAATATATCTCGGGGTGATTGTGTTTTTAATGTTGGTTCTTAATGTTTGTGCTTGTTGTTGCTGATGTTGAGGAAAATACATTTACGCACATGGGTGCCAACGCACCCCATGCATGCAAAAAAAAAAGTAAAAAGAGTGAAAAATCCAAATGCATTGTGGATTCAAAGATGATCAAGTATTGTACTTGTATAAAAATATTTTGCGAGGGAATCACTATCACTGTATCCTATGTAAAAAGAAAAAATTAAAACGACCCATGTCCATGTGGTATTCATGCTATATTCGTTGTAATTTTTTTGAAAGTCCATGGGAATCATTTCTTGCCCTAACACTTTTATACGAGTATAATACTTGATCATGTTTGGTTTCCAGTAGGAATCGATTTTTAGCAATATTTGAAATTACTATAAGTTTTGGGGTTTATAGGTGGTTTTGCACCTAGGTTCCAAAAATTCCAGTTCCTGATGTTGGTCGCTACAACATGCCATTTTGGATGTCATAATTTATTTTAGATTCTTTTGAATAATATGGATGTGTGCATTCACGATATATGGCTTCATGCAAAGCTTGAGTCGTGTCGACAAACTTCCCATCTCACATTGTGTGCGCGCCCTTCTAATTTGTGACGCTACTTTTGGATTCCTTGACGCAATATGATAAGAAATGGGAAAAAAAATGCAATATTTTTGTATAGTGGACGGATCTAGAATGTGTTGGCTTTCCACATCAAGTAAAAGCTGGTCCGAAAATTATTTTCAGCAGTACACAAACGAAGAATGCGGCTTGAATCTTGATTGCTTCAATCGGGCGGACCAACAAAAGTATTTTATGCAATATACCAGTGGCCCCACCGGCCGGCGACTGGAGGCCAGGCAGGCACTACGTGGCCAAGACCTTTCAACTGTTTTGTTCCGTAGACAATTCGCCCAAATCGGCACGCGCGCGCGCACGAGCTCTTAAGTGGGCACGAGCTGACGAGCCAGCGGCGGCGGGCGGCAACCGAACTCACCATCGCCGAACCTTCTCTCCCACAGGAAGCTCACCGGGAAGCCGACCGAAATCCGACGAGGAAAATTTACGAGCTCGCAACAAACCAGCACCCTTGTGCCAGTACAAATCCACCAGCCAAATCCCCACTCACCCAGCATCCATGCAGCGGCACCGCACCGGCGATTTGGGGACACTTATAAATACGCAGCGCGCGCGGCGGTCTTGCACCCGGTCATGGCGGCAGTCGGAGCTGCACCACTGCTCTACCAACCGGCGGCGGGCGACGCCTCCTGCTTCTTCTCGTCCCCTTCGATGTCATCCTACTTCTCGCATGGGGGCAGCTCCAGCACGTCCAGCCCTGCGTCAAGCTTCTCCGCCGCGCTCGACACCGCCCCGGTGCAGCCAGCGGCTCCGCTGCTCCAGCCAGCGATCCCGGATGCCGCGCCGCACTTCGACATCTCCGAGTACTTCCTCGACGACGGAGCCTTCGGCGCGCAGCCGCCGGTAGTCGCTGTGCCGGATGGCGGCGCTGCCGGTGCGAGAGCGGCGACGAACACTCAAGCTAGGAGCGCGGCCGAGCCAGCGGCGATGGAGCGCCCGCGGACGGAGCGCATCGCGTTCCGGACGAAGACGGAGGTCGAGATCCTGGACGACGGGTACAAGTGGCGGAAGTACGGCAAGAAGTCCGTCAAGAACAGCCCCAACCCAAGGTAAGCAGAGCTCCCTCCTCAGTACAATCACCGCCGCAAAATTAAGCAAGATTCGACCCAAATTTATGGAAATTCATCACAAAATGTTAATGAAGAATCTCTAGCAATCACACAGACACATTGCGATTGGGCGATCCGACGAGACAGAGGGAGATTCAGAACTGATTTGTGTTCCTCTGTGCAGGAACTACTACAGGTGTTCGACGGAAGGGTGCAACGTCAAGAAGAGGGTGGAGCGGGACAAGGACGACCCGGCGTACGTGGTGACGACATACGAGGGGACGCACACCCACGTCAGCCCCAGCACCGTCTACTACGCCACCCAGGACGCCGCCTCCGGCCGCTTCTTCGTCGCCGGCACGCACCCGCCGCCAGGCTCGCTCGACTAGCCGTCAGCACCGGCGACGGGGCACGCACGTCGAGATCAGCACGGGGCTTCTCGGTAGCGTACGTCCAAGCTTAGCTAGGCAGCCACTTGTTGGTAATGGTACTAGTGTACTAGTGGATGGATCATCAGGTTCGGTTTCTCGAGACGCAAGGGAGTTTTTTGGGATCTTGTTCGATCTTTTATTCTCTCCCCGTCTTGTAGTGATCGATCAAGTGTTGTACTGCAGTGTCGGCTTGATCACGAGGTTTGATTCGGATTATTGAACCTCGAGCTTAATTGGCTGAAAGAGCCCGGCCGGGGGAAGTATAACATACAGATACATCGCTAGTACTACATGACCGTGCAATAAAAATGTACAGAGCACCGCCGTTTCTTCAGTCCGTCCATCCGTCCCAAGGGATCGATCTCTTGAAGGCACCACGATCCTGATTGACAGTCCCTCGAGCGGTCGCATCGCGTGAAAATTTATAGGAGGCGTCCTTTCGCGGAACTTGAACATGGCAGCGTGTAAATGTTTGTCAGAAAGTGTGAGATTATCATCGTCTTGTTTGCTGCTTAACATGAGCAGTCTTAACTTTAGAGCACCTCCGGCCGTCTCTCTGACAAGGCCCGACGAGACCCCCGGTAGCTCCTTTTTTCATCTGAACGGCGGAAAATGGCAAGTCGCGCTCTCGGATCTTCGTTTTCGTCTAGATTTGGACTTTCATCTATCCGGCGAGTCCATGTCGTCTCCGGCCCCTCGGGACGCGCTCGGGAAGTCCGGAGGAAACAAAAGAGCGGGAAACGTCGAGGAAAGTTCCCGCGCGCCAGGTGGCCCCAACTTGTCGGCGAGAAAGACCGATCATCGTCCTTGTCGCATCGCCTTGCGCACGCTGTAAAAGCCTGCCACCGATCAGTCTTCGCCGCGACGCATAGCTTCCCCGCGGCGAGTGCCGTCTCCTCGAATTCACGCGCTGCTTCCCACTATTTATCGCGGAGCTACCGCGTCTGGCCGCATTCACCACCGTCATCCCCCTTCTCCCCACACTTCTCTCCCAGAAAAACTCCTCCAACAATGGCGAACCGCTTCCCAGGCGACGGCGCGGCGAACAACGGCTTCGGCCGGCCGTCTTTGCACCAGTGGGAGGAGAGGTTGCTGCACATGGAGGGCTACCCGCCGCCCGGAGGCTAGCGCCTGAAAGGGGGGGGGGGGCGTCCGATTTCGCCGCCGCCAGTGGGAGGCGATGCCCTCGACGCCGAGATCGACACGGTGATCGCCACTCTCAGCGAATAGCAGCGCGCCGAGCCGCGCTTCTTCCCCGACAACTACGTTGTGTGGAACGATTTCTTCCGGCGAAGGTGCTAGCGTGAACTCGTCGCCTACGATGGCCCTCCCTTCCTCCCGCGCGCAACAATGCCACCAGTCGCCACCGCTGGTGGAGCGCGCCGGGCCACACCCTCAAGAACGTGCTCGCGCACATCGAGGGCGGCAACTACCCCGTACTGGGGATGCCGCCGTCGGCGGGCGGTGCCTTCCGTGTCCCACCGATACGGAAACTTGTGGATGCCACGGCGGATGGCATCGTCGTCGTCGTCTGGGTCGGCGTCGAGGTAGGCATCCCGCTCCTGCGGGTCGGCTCCTCCACCAGCGACGCCGAGGACGGTGAAGAAGGAGCCAGCGTCGCCATCGTCGACCAGAGGGCGCAGCAGCGGCGCCCTAGTCATCTGCGAGGGGGCGCACGCCTCATCATCTTCGTCGCATGGCCGCAAGAGGAAGCCAAGAAGGAGGACGTAGCGGCCGCAGCTGCGTCCGATCTCGGTCCGCGAGGCCATCGCGAGGTTGCTCGACAACCTCGTCCCCGCCGAGAACGCCCTGCCGATGGACGCGATGCTCGCCTGGTCTAGGCAGGACTGGGAGAGGGAGGAGGCGGAGCAGCAGCGGCGGCTCCTGGAACTAGCGGCCACGTGGCGTCACCCGCGCCGCACCCGCCAGCGGCGCGAGCTGGGGGACTCCAGCGAGCATGAGTGGTACCGGCCGACGCCGTCGCCGCCACGCCTCGGCGACCCTGGGCAAGGCAGCAGCCAGTAGGCGCCGCCACCCCAGGACGGCGGTTACTCCAGCGACGACGATGACGGCGGCGACTATACGGCGTTCTACCGCCATTTCGGCATTTAGAACGTCGTGTTTAGTTTAGTTTATATTTCTCTCTGGCCGAATTTAAATATATTACAAATTTGACCTATATATGTACGAACTCGCATATATATATTAAATATCTCTAAATTTTGTCTATACAACGGTAAATAACGCCGAATTTCGGTCTTGGGAGCCCAACGACTGGAGATGCTCTTAGAAGGTGACTATAATACTCCCTTACCTACCTCCATACCACTTCTAGGAAGTGATTAAGGCCGAGCTTCTAGAGTTGTTTGGTCATATGCACCTCTGCACACCGGACACTTGCAGTTGTTTAAATTAAAATTTTGCATAGACTATATTATTTCTTTTGCGGGAAATGGACGGATGGGAGTGGTGTTTTGGAACGTGGGTGCATATGCTCCCTATATTTTGAAATGCATGTTATGTACATTTTAAATTTTAAAAAAATTGAAACAAAAAATTTGTGCGTACATCTTCACGTGCTACGCGCTCACAAAGTCGTTTCATAAAAAATCGACTTATCATGTGACGTGTGTAAAAAAGACAAAATTCAGTGCTAAAAATAATGCTTTTCACAAGATAAAGTTTCTCCTTTTTATATAGACCACAAAAAATATTGATTTTTCGTGAAACTTAGCGAATGCACATACATTATGGAGATGTACATGTAGAATTTTTTATCCAAATTTTTTGACATTTCGAAATATGTTTTTTTGGTAGAAGGAGCATACGCACCCGGGAGCCTAATTGAATTTTCGGAAATGAACTATATTGTTGTTACCTAAGGGCATCTGCAGCGGCCCGCCGGACAGAAACAGACCAAAAGTACTTGTTTTGGTCAGGCGTATACAACTAGGGAAAATCCAGTCCAGAGGGCCAACGCAAAATGACCACTATGTCCACGCCAGTACATTCACGGCCCAAATTTTGGAAGAAAATGCGTCGACACGAACATCAAATGGGAGTTGCTTTCTGCCGACCTGGTCGGCGGAAACAAGCCACCGCACCCCCCACGGGTAGGCAGCAGTTTCATGGGCCGCGGCCCATCAGGTACACTTTTTCTTTTCTTTGTTTTGTTTCTACATTTTTAAATCTTCACGTTTTTTTTCGAAAACCAAAATAATTTTTGAGGTTTTTTAAAAAATATTTAAACGTTTTTCAAATCTGAACAAATTCAAAATTTAAACATTTTTTTAAATATAGATATTTTTAAATCCTGAATATTTTAAAATTTTGGACAAATTTGAAAAGTGAACAAATTTCAGATTTTGAACAGATTTCGAAATTTAAACGAATTTCTAAATTTGAACGAATATCTTTTTTCCCAAAATTTGAACATTTTTTGAAAATGAACACATTTTAAATTTGAACATTTTTCGATTATGAACATTTTTCGGATACGAACAATTTTTTGCTTTGAACATTTTTCGTTTTGAACACTTTTCAAATTTGAACGTTTTCCGAATTTGAACTATTTTCAAATTTAAACTTTTTCGATTTTGAACAAAAAGAAAATAAACAGAAAAGAAAAGGAAACAAAAAAGAAAACAGAAAAAAGAAAAAAGAAAAAAACAGAAACAGAAAACGAAAACGAAAAAAAGAAAAAAGGGAAAATGGGCCAGGCCCAATACCCGACCAGGGTGTGCGGTGCCAGGTAGGCACCGACCTGGTCGGTGTATAGGGTTTCCCACATCAAATGAGTCCGTGCGCGGGCTCCTCTAGTCGATGTTGGGCCCGCCCACCAGGGAAAGCAAACCCATCTCGCCCATTCGCGTCCCTTCGCTCACTCTTGCAACCCTACAGCTAGGCCGTTAGGGCATCTCCAACCGCGCGATCCAAACGGACGCGCTGGACCGTCCGTTTTGGGCCGTTTGGGTGGCCGCGCGGACACGCGGACAGCGCCCCGCGTCCGCGTGTCCGTTTGGGTCGCACGCGGCGCCCAATGCGGCGACCCAAAGAGACGCCACGTGGTTCGTCTTCCTTGCGCGGCGCTGCGCCATGGCAGGCCTCGACGGGACAGCCATGGTGGGCGGTGGAACGCGCGGGAAAGTTCCCGCGCGCGCGAAAACGCCATTGGCGCGCGCGAGCGCCCAAGTTTCCCGCCAGGCCGCCGGCTATAAAAGACGGCGGCGGTCTCACACAGACCGCAACACCATCCTCTCCCCTCCACCTTCTCCGGCGCCATGTCGCGCACCCTGCAGGCCACATGGGCCAAGTTCTCCCTCGCCGCCCGGGCCAGGTTCCCGCGGACGGAGGAGGAGGAGCGCGCGGACTCGCGGTGGGTCGCCGACGACGAGGCGCTCCGCGTCGCTGCCGAGGCGGCGGCAAAGAAGGCCGGTGACGCGGAGATGGTGGTGGCGGCCGCGGAGGGCTGGCACGAGACCGCGGACGGCTGGTACGAGGCCGCGGAGGAGGGGGCGGCCGCCGCGGAGGAGCCCGTCGACGAGGAGGACCTCGCGCTGGTGAACATCAACGCCGCCATCGAGGAGCGTCTCGCCGACCTCACGCGCGTGACGAAGGAGCACGAGGCCACCTGGCGGGCCGGCCACCGCCGCTTAGGCGACCTGCTCGGCCAGAAGAACGAGCTGCTCGCTATGCGAGCAGTCCGTCACCTCATCCAGATGCCGTCGCCCGAGCGGCGTGCCCGGGAGGATGCTGAGTCGGCGGAGCGCGGCCGGCAAGAGCGCATGCGCCGGCGGCAGGAGAACCACGAGGCCCAGGCCCCCGCCCGCGTCCGCCTGGAGCCGCGCACCGCTGTGGAACGCGCCGCCCTGCAGGAGGTGGAGCTATGCGGGAAGCGGATGATTCCGCCGCAGGAGGCGGAGCGCGAGCGCGCCCGAGGTGCGCGGACGGAAAGGAGGAGGATGATGGCCTCCGCCCAAGCCGCTGCTGCCGCCGCCCGCGCCGCCGCCGACACGCCATCCAGCCCGTAAGCTGGAGTGGAATCCTCACGCGTACAGGCCGCCCGCGTCGAGTGAAATCCACGGCCCCGACGGCGAGCCGGCGAGGAGTCGCCGGCGAGGCCGCCGGCCCGTACGTATTTAGGATAGAAGTAGTAGCTAAAAAAATGTAATGAATTCTTTTTAACGAAAAATATTATTTATGCCTATGACACGCGGGCCAGGGGCGGACAAGGGGCGGACGCGAGCGACCAGCCTTTCGCGTCCGCGGCCACGCAAACCCGGCCAAGATTTGAGCCGAGTTTGCGCATCCGGACACCACGGGCATCCGTTTTAGGGATGGGTCCGCGCGCTGGGCCGGGTTTTTGTCCGACTGGACCCATCCAAACGCGCGGGCGCGGGATGGGTCGCCCCGGTTGGAGATGCCCTTACGGGCATTGCCGCTCGCCATTGCACGTACAATTTTTGTTCCGCCCGCACCTTGCAGAAAGAATTTTTGGGGTGGTGGTGTGGAGTGCTGTTGCAGGACTCGTCATAGCCCCGGCCCGTCGCCATCTTGGTCAGAACCGAACGCTAGTCACGGCGTCCATGATCTGTTCAGCCAATTTTCCAGTAAAAATCTTCGACTATTTTTTAGCCGTTTGCTTGAAGATGGCCTGCCACTTACCTCTAATTGTTGCTCTGCACAGGCAGTCGATCAACTTCTTCATCAAGGGCATCCTCGATAGCTCGTCAGAAGAAGAATCAGACGCCTCTTCAGGACTCATGGTTGCTACGGCCGCCCTCATCCACGAGGCCGCCCTCATCCACAAGCACACTAAGACACATGTATTTGAAACGTTGTTCACTGTAATAAATTATACTTAACATTATTGTATTGCAAGACTATTATTATTTAGTACATGTATAAGTAATTTGTGTAACTACATAAATGAAAATGGCATGGGTCGAGCAAAATACGTCGGGTTGCTGGAGCAACCCAACAGAAATGTCTGCCAACCATGACATTTTGGTATCCGCGGCCCAATCCAAACGAACCAAAACGGACGATTTTATGTTCGAAATGTGTCGGACCGCTGGAGATTCCCTAAGACAAAGAAGGCAGAATAGATCCAACAATATCGATCAAACTAACTTCTAAATGCCAGCTACAAAATCGTAATGAAGGCAGGCGATGCAGAAATAATGCTTCACACACGCTCGAGCGGTCACACCCTTGCGTGGCATTTGAACATGTGAGCTTGCAAAACTTCCCAAAATTTAGAGCCCCACGTGTAAAGTTTTGTCAAAACATCGGGAGATTATCATCATTCTTTTGTTTCTTAGCATGAGTAGTCTTATCTTTAAACTGTCAACACGGTGCAAGAGATAAAGTGCATACTTGCACCGAGTGAGCGTCATTCCCCTAGAATTGCAACCAGCTTCGGGTCTAAGAGAATATTCAAAGTACCAAGATCCTTAATAGGAAAAAATGTCAGAGAGAGAGAGAGCACGAGACCCTTAATAGAAGCAGCGAGTAGATCTAACAATCACTATATCATCAACATAGACCAAGATGAAAAAATGGACACCATCATGATTAAAGATGAAAAGTGGCGTATCACCCTTAGAAGGAACAAACCAAGCTGAAGGACGGGTGCACTCAACCGAGCATACCATACTCTAGGGGACTACTTCAGTCTACAACTTGCAAACATGAGACAGAAACCGATCATCTTCAAATCGAAGGGGATGTTGTATATGAACATTCTCATACAAGAAACCATGAAGGAAAGCACTTCTGACATCAACCTACCAAAGTGTCCATCCTCGAGAGATATCAAGAGCAAGGACCACATGAATTGTGCGGGGCTTTACAACCGAGGTGAAGGAGTCACTATAATCAATACCATGTTGCTGGGTAAAGCCGTGGGAGACAAGATGAGCCTTATGATTTTCAATGGAGCCATCATGACGTAGCTAGTTTTGGACACCCATTTGTTGCCAACAATATTAGTGCGAGGCAGTCGAGGAGCAAATGTCCAAGTCTGAGTCTGGGAGAGAGTTGAAAATTCATCAGACATAGCAGCGCACCAGGCGGGTTCCCGAAGGGCATCATGATGAGACACTAGAGCAGCAAATAGAGGGCAACAACGGGGATTGTACCACACTATGCCATCAATGTTTTTTCTTTTGGTGCTGTGTATTTTCATGGAGATGTGTGACCATGCCATGTCCTGGTTCCCCATCTGTGTCGGGCGATGGAGTAGCTAAGGACGTCGTGGCTGGGATGGAGATCCGCTAGCGGGAGGCGACACGAGCTACACGGATGTAGATGGCGAAGACACTGCTGGAGTAGGCAAAGCGTCATGGGCCACATCTGGCTGCGATTCAGCTGGTGGGCCGAAGGGAGACGATGTCCTAGCCGGTTCGAACGAAGACGCGATCGCGAAGAATTCTAGTGCCAGGTGCACAGGGAGTCGTGTCTGGCTCATGCAGCCCATGCACATTGATCACGGGATCGGGAACATGCACGTCGATCACGGAAGGTCCTACACAAAAGGAGCATCACCTGAAGGAGGCAGATTGGTAGACAAGTAAGATAAGTAATATTTGCGCATATGATCACTCGTATTCGGTTCGAGGATGGAAAAGTTATGGTTTGACGAAGAGTGGGGATATCAACCGTGACTCCGGAGCGGAATATGGAAAACAGATTCGTCAAAAGCAATATCTCAAGAGATAAAGATACACCCCATGGATCGATCTAAACACTTGTATCCCTTGTGCATGGGACTATAGCCTAAGAAGACACACAGCTTGGATCAAAACTTGAGCTTGTGTGCATTATACTTACAAAGACTAGCTAGCACGCGCAGCCAAAAATACGCAGAAAATCATAATTCAGTTGAACCTTAAGAAGTCGATGAACATGAGTGTCATGTTGAACGAACGGAGTAGGCATGTCGTGAATGAGGTAACACACAGTCAAGAAAGCTTCATCCTAAAAAAACATAAGGAAAGAGAGGAGTGGGAAATCAAGGCAAGAACTATGTCTACCAAGTGATGTTGCTTGTGTTCAACGACTTTGTTTTGCTGTGAAGTGTGGGACAAGACACTCGGTGTGAGATGCCTGCGCGTTGGAAGTAGCGACGCAGCTTGTGATATTCAACATCCCGGGCTGAACAATCTTGATTTTTTTGTTTAAAATGCGTTCAACATGTGCCTAGAAAGCATAGAAACTTACTAATATTAGACTTGTGTTTAAGAAGATAGATCCAACAAAAAATGTGAGATAGTCATCAATAAAATTGGGTTGGTATTTAAAACCACCAGAACAAGCAACAATGGGACCGTTGCCATCGGAGTGAATTAACTCAAGATGCATAGTGAAAATACGATAAGAAAACTTATATGGCAATCAATGACTTTTAACGTGCTGACACGCATCACAAATCAAAGAGGAAGTATCCTTAGGAGCAGATAAATCACGTTCTTAAGAATGTGTTGCACCACATTATTCGTAGGATGACCATGACGCCGATGCCACTGAGACTACGTAGGCTTGACGCTAGAATATGCATGGCGAGACGATGATGACAATGCTGGACTAAAAAAGGAATGGGGTAGCGTTCGTTGTGACTCCTACCGTGAAGCGGAATTCTCTCGTGGCTTTGTCCTAAACACTGAAAAATTACAGTGAATTTCAACAATCACATCATTATCACAAACAAGACGATAAATTGAAAGGAGATGCTTTCAATATGCGGGAGATGAAGGATATTATGTAAGTTTAGAAATGAACCAGCTAAAACCAAATGATCAATATGCGATATAGACAAACTTGCACCATTGGACACTTGGACTTTCTCCTTCCCACCATAGCGCTCGTGCACATGGAGATGTGCAAAATCACTCGTCACATGACCCGTTGCATTGGTATCCATGTACCAGTGAGGAGTGTCAGTTACAGGTCGTTGAAGCAGATTTGTCGCCAAACATGGCGTGGACGGCCGCCGACTTGTAGGGAGGAAAGCATAAGGCCGAACACCTTATGTCCCTACCAACGTGCGTACTCGGGGTTGGGGACGACCTTGGCAGCATGACATGTCCTTTCAGCGATGGTCTTAGCCGGAGCAGGCACGAAGTTGTTGAGGAAGCCATGCAGATTGACCCTGAAGAAGTTGGGCAGCGTCAACCCGCGCCACAACGTGAAGTTGTTCCGGTTGAGGCGGATGGGGCTAGAGGAAAGCACCACGGTGGCGATGGTGGCCAAAGGCGGGGAGATGATGGCGCTGAGCATGTCTAAAACATGTATCGGAGGAGGACGATATGGTCCTCGATCAGATCTCGGAAGGAGGTGGCACACTATGGAGTTGGCTCTGATACCAAGATAAAAGTGAAGTAGGATTTCGTGGGTCCGATGCCTCCACCTATTCTCTTTATATATACTTAGCAAGTACAAATACATGTGTACATACGGACAGGGTACGATGACCGATCTTAACAGGTTGTTTGTCATGTGCCCTTCTATTTGCGAACCAAAGTTCTTACCTAGTGTTTGTTTAACAAATCCTCCTTTCAATTTTAAGAATATTTAAACCTGGTTCTTTTCAAAATTCAAGATTTCTTTTTGAAACTGATGCAAAAGCTTTGTCTCATCTATTAATTAAGAAGAGGGTCAAGCTCACACAAACATCACACCCACATAGACCACAAAGGGACCCCAACAAACACTCAACACGACACCCCAATGTTGCGCCGAAAAAGACAGGCCACGGCAATGGGATGCACCCATCAACCAACTGTGAATCCAGAGAAGGCTACAGCCAAGGTCGCGAGAAAGTCGTAAACCTCTCTAGCAACGATAGCTTCGTACACCGTTGGCAACAACCCTGACTTAACTGTTGAAATAAATGGGCTAAATCATTTGGCCCATACTAGATTTCAGATTTCTCTATAAATCTCAAAGCCCACATAGTGACAGCTTTGTGAGTTTGAGTCCAAGTTGGTGGCAGCTCACTAGGGAGTGGCAAGAGGTGGGAAGTTTGGTCCCACATGGAAAGTTGGGAGGAAGTTAGACCACCTTATAAGGTGAGTTGTTCCACCACTAGTAAGTGAGTAAGAATAGGAGTGGTACACCGCGCTCCTCCTCCTCCTCCTCGCTCGACTCGACTCGACTTGACTCGTCACAACACGACGCGCGCCGCGCTCGTGGTGAGTGGATTGAGCCTCGAGCCGAGACTTTCCTTTCTCTTTGCAGTTCAGGAAAACGAATAGAGTCCTAGACGGACGCGTCGCAGTTAGTCGGTTCGGTCGCTCCCGGACCGTGGGCTATCGATAACCGACTCGAACATGCACGCGACGTGGGCGTGCCCCACGTTGCCTAGGGTTTCCTGAGCCTATATAATCTCTTGCTCGGCTACCGCAGAAACAAATTTAATACACGAGTTAGAGTTTTGCCACCTCTCTCTGCTTGCGCCGCCAATAGCCTACTCCATCCCACCTGCGGGCGTGCACCGGCGAACGGGAGAGCAGGTCTCCGGAACCGCTCGCCTTTGCGATCCTGTACGGGAGAGGGCGAATTAGGTTTTTGGGAAGCGCTCTGCGCGACTTCTCAAGTTCTTCATCACGGGCCGTCTTCCGTCCAAGTCGGGCGGTGCTGCCTACCGTCATCTTCAACATCGTCTACTTCGACCGGTCATCCCTGTCGTCAACAACGTTGTCACCAACAACATTACTGCTACGATATCATCTGCTACACCTCCACCGCCACCTCTACCAGATCGGTATGTGCGGTGACCCAGCATACCACTGCATGTTGTAGTATACAAGTCGTTGATATGATCTTTGTGAAGTGACTTCTTCACGAATTGCCATATCCCTCAGAGTGGTACAACAGAAACATTGCAGGTCATAACACTCCATATACTATTACACACATTGTCTTAACAAGTTGGTATTCTCACAGGTCCAATGAGAACACCCTAAGATACTACTTAAGTACAATTACAACTTATAACAACTATAAAGAGAGCTCAACAACTTATTTAAGTAAGTTCTACGTTGCTCGGCTCTATGATGCTAGGGTATGTCACTACTCCTCCACCTCCGTGTCATCAGATCCGTAGACTATCCCATAGTCTACTCCTTTCACTCCGCCGGTAAGATCAGGTTCCTCGTAAACCAGCTCGTAACTTCCTTCTGGTACTCCATCGTTGACGGCCTCCACCTCCGGATCACAGTCTAGCAAGGGTGTCGAAAGAAAGTGAGTACAGGGGTACTCAGCAAGTTCTAAAAGAGTAAAAAGGTGTTTTATGCACTAGCTACGACCATTGATCAGGAAATCGCAGGTCCATGCATGTTTTGAAATCATTTCTTCAAAAGGTTGCTTTTATTATGAAAACTATGCCCGTCAGTCTTCACGGAGTTGACCAGAACTTCGTGGAGTTCCTTTCCTGCCGCGTTCGCAGTTCCCTTCCCGGAACAGGGAGTGACAGCCACAATTTGATACACTCTGCGAGAGGTGCGTTACTTTTCCCATAAGAGATTCCACCCCTTTTGCCATCCGCGAGGACTTGCCCCCGTTCACACTTCCTTTGGTGTGAGGCCAGGTATGAAAATCCAAGCCCACACCGCCTTCTCCGCGACCGCAAACCCACCCTTTTGTCCAACCGTACACCCCCGAGTAGACTTCTCCCGATAATACGGCTTTACTCACGGTGTACTCCGGACAATCCTTCATAGATCGTAGAGCTTATCATCACTAATGGATGGGGATTTAAAAGGATATCCCAACCTATTGCGGCAGTGCCTCCAACACCCCACCGGCTCTACAGATCCGTTGGCGTGCAGAAGGGAAAAGATACGGCTGGCTTCCCCATAGCCATTATAGATCTCATGGTCAACGCGGTTTGTACGGCGCTAGAATCACTGGACGGCATTGGTAATTAATCCTAGGGTGATATAACCCATGCAATGGAACCTCCACCATAACAACACATACCATGGTTCCATTGCCGACCACATAGTCATATTCATAGTTGGAAAGTAACATTTCATTTGCGATGCGGGAATGATAAGTATATAGCTTTGTATTAAAGTAGTAGAAAATAATCAAGTTGACATGAGCAAGGGTGAACTTGCACGTGGACTGCGAGATAGTGCGGTTCAATGCAGTTGATGGAACCTGGACCTCGGGTTCTGTAAGAAGCATCATTGTCCGGTAAGGACAATGTTTTAAAATCCAAATAATGCAATCATGGATGTATTATTTTATGTTGAATCCCTTTACCCCGCTGAGTTATAGCAATTTAGGGTTGAGTTACGATTTATGTCTTTGACAGTAACTTGCAATAGATTTAAAAGTGTAAATCATTTTAATTCTCATAAAGTACAATAATTCAAAGTAAAACTATTTTACTTGATGTTTTATTTTTCATTCCAAAAATAATTTGAAATAATAGAGTTATCTCTATATTTTCTGGAATAAATAGGGAATAGAGTATTTTTCTTTGAAAAATACCTTTCTCAATAGAATTGACTTGGAATAATAGAATTTCATTTTGAAATGTTTTGAAAATAAGTAATTGAACTTATTTAAGATTTTTCCTTGAATTTTAAATACAAGGAAATAATAATTTGAATTTCCAAATCATTATTTTAAATTCATCAAATTCATAAATTTGAATTTGTTTCTTAAATTTTATTTCATATTTTATTCTGGTTAAGAATAATTTTTCATTTACTAATCCAATTTTTAATGGATTTTTAGAGTTGTAGTTTATTTACTCAAAATTGGTGAACTTCTGGTCTTTTTCTAAAAAGTAAAAAGACAGAAATACCCCTGGCCCTTATTGGGCCAGCCTACTTAACTAAGGCCCAGGGACAGCCCACTAAGGCATGTCCCCTAATGGGTCGGTGGCGCCGAAGCGGCCCACCTCGCTCCTCACTCGTCTCTCACACTCGCTCGTTCCTAACCCTAACTCTCTCGCGTCTCCCGTGGCGATGGCGTCGCCGCCATGGCCGCCGCCACTCTCCGGCCATCTCCATGCTCCCCTGCTCTAGCCACTTACCAAATCGGAACCGCCGCGTGAAGATCTACCGATCTGTCCGCGTGGTTTTCCCCATCTCTTCCTCTCCTAGTGGATCGCCCCTCTCTGGATCTCGTGGAGAATCGCCTCTGGCGATAGACGATCTCCGGCGAGCTCTCGTCCTCGCCGACGACGTGTGCGCCTCCGAGACTGACCTGGCGCAGGTGCTGCTCGCAGTACTTGTGCCGTCGTCTCTGGTGCTCTGCTGCGGTGGTGTGTTCGTGTTCGCCGGCGTAACGTCGGCGCCTTACCTGGTTTTGCAGCTGCTATGGCCGCGCGAGCAGTGCCTCGCCATGCCCTAGCTTCTGCCACCAGGCGCGTGTAAGTTCTTCACCTCCTCCATCTCTCCTTCATGTCTGTGCGCCTCCCTTGCTACTGTACTTCTTCCTCCTCATGTTCTGTGGCTCTCTGGTGATCCTGTGATCACCCAGAGCTCTGCCATGGCTGCTTAATCTGCCTATACTTTCATCTGCTGCAAGCCCATGGCCAAAGCACCAATTTCTGGTACTGGCCAGGGTTGCCTTGATTGCTGTTCATGCTTTGCTTGCTTATCTGTTGCTCCTAGCCTGCTCTAATCTTGCTATGCTCTACTGTGGTTGCTTAAGAGCTTGCTATGCCATGCTGTATTTGCTTATGGCTTGCTTGTGCTTACTGGCATGTCATACTTGCTTGTCTAGGTGTACTGTGGTGCATCAGTGACACTTGTGTGTGCCAGTGGTGTTTGTGGAATGCTTTTGTGCTTCTGTGTAAGCTAATGATCCATTGGATCATTCATTGCTTGTGGGCTAGCTTATCCGTGTGGCTTGACTTGATTCAATTGATCCATTTGATCAATTAACCGTCGATGATGGCTTACTTGATTAATTCGTGGCTAAGTGATTCATTTTCTTTGTTGATGCTCGATACTCAAGCATCACTATGCTGTCTTGCTTACTTGTCGTTGTTGCTCATTCAAGCTCATCTGGACTAGGTCCAGTAGCTATTATGCGATGATTAAAGCTTGTGTTGCCTTATATTATGCTACTGTCAGTACTAAGCATGGATCTGTGATAAATTCATGCTTGTATTAATTAAGTTATGATGAATTGCTTATGCAGTAATGATTTTTAATGACTTGCTTGCAAATGAATCTGCTATTCATGATTGTTTAGCAAGCAAATGAATCTGAATCCATTCCTGGATAATGATGTGCTATAGTGGGCTTTCTTTTATTTGGTGCTAAGTGTGATGTGACCTCAGTAGCCTTGCTACTGATTGGTTGCTCACCTATTTAATTGGATCTTGTGGCTACTCAACCTTTGCTTGCATATTTGGGGATTATACTAGATATGAATGCCAATATGCTTGCCTGATGAAATCTAGGGTTTACTGATGGTTACTAACTTAGGGTTTACTGTGTAGTCTGTATTAGTCTGCTATTCATTGCAACACATCTACTGGTGCTTGTCTCGTGCATATGATCTTGCTAGTGTGTGCATCCGTGCATGATTACTAGCTTCGATGTACAAGATCTGTATCTAGATGATTTCCATTTTTAGTGGCTTTTAGACTGGCAGTAATCCTTGGTAAAAACCAAGTGATGATCTACCCACTTGAGCATCCGCTCAATCCCATGATTATGTCATGCATATATTATGGATCAGATCCCTTGGATCTGTCCAGGAACTTGGTATACCTTGTTCCAGCTCCAAGTATGAGATGTTTTGTTGTTGCAGACTTGGGGTTTTGTGCACAGCCCTTCACCTCCAGGTTTTGGTTGATCTTCTCAAGTCACCATGATTCCTGGTGGCTAAGTGGTTGTGTGTTGGTGCTGTTCTTGAGTATGAACTGGATGAACTTGTGTTGGCTCTAGCTTCACCCTTACCTGGTGAATTATCTTATCTGTCGACTGCCAAGGTTCTAGGGTTTGTGTTCTATTTATATGCGCCCTACTTCTACCCTGGTCATGACACACAAGGCCTGGTTACTTTGTGACTCACCCCTTGCATTGCCTTGCTGTTGCTTGGTTAGCAACAGCCTTCATATGCTTGAAACTTGAGCCCCTGTGGCTGCTCAGTTTTGGTCTGCCTGGTCTTATCTTGTGCTGTCCAGGAATTTGGACAAGCACAAGTGTGCAGTGACAGTTTCACTGTCCAAACTGAATTTCTGTGATTTGTGTTAACTGTCCAAACTGAAATTGCTAACACTTACATTCTGGTCTAGCACTTGTTATTTATGTTGCAGGTTTGAAGTGAATATGACCAGAAGATGTTCTTCAAGCATTAGTCTAGTTTTTAGTTTAGGAAAATCTTGTAATTTTCCTTTTTCATTTCTGTTTATTATTCCTCAATTCTTGTATCCAGAATATTGTAAAGACTTTGTAATTTGTGTTGTGTATCAATAAATCTCAAGTTTTGTTTATGAGCTTTTATCTTATGTAATGTTTATATTCTTGATTAATTATTGTATTTAATATTCAATTTGAAATTCAAAGTCATTTTGAATTTATAACTTGTGTTTGAACTCTACATTCATTACTTATTTTGTGTGATGTTTATTGTTAAAGGTTTTGACACTTATCAAATGCAATCATTCCCCAAAGTAATAAGATACAAAAGAGATCATGTCGAAATTGCCCTAACTCACATTGCCTAACCCTAAGTGCAAAATGAGAGAGAACCTCGATCCTTCTTAGGTTTAGTTGCAATAAGGCGCGAAAATTTCCCCCGTTTTGCAATGAAATGTGTTATCCCCGGATTTCGGCCAAATCCGGAGATAGGCCGTAATTGAGTTGGGCTTGAAGGATATACGCGTGGAGGATCTCTGAAGCGGCCTTGCACGAGAGTTTGGGCTAAATTGCCCGTGTATCTGTATTTTATTAGATCGTGTTTAGA
>NC_061511.1:229948586-230006273 GCF_022539505.1 Lolium rigidum | reverse complement strand
AAACTTAATCTTCCTTTGTGTTGCTTCAATACCTTTACTTTGAATTATTGCTTTATGAGTTAACTCTTATGCAAGACTTATTGATGCTTGTCTTGAAGTGCTATTCATGAAAAGTCTTTGCTTTTATGATTCACTTGTTTACTCATGTCATTACACATTGTTTTGATCGCCGTATTCACTACATATGCTTTACAAATAGTATGATCAAGGTTATGATGGCATGTCACTCTCAGAAATTATCTTTGTTATCGCTTTACCTCGCTCGGGACGCAGCGTAACTAAGCTTGAGATGCTTGATATCGCCTCCGACGATCGATAATTTCTTATGTTCTATGCCACATTATTGATGTTATCTACATGTTTTATGCACACTTTATGTCATATTCAGGCATTTTCCGGAACTAACCTATTAACAAGATGCCGAAGTGCCGCTGTCGTTTTCTGCTGTTTTTGGTTTCGTAAATCCTAGTAAAGAAATATTCTCGGAATTGACGAAATCAAAGCCCGAGGGCCTATTTTGCCACGAAGCTTCCAGATAGACGAAGTGGGGCCACGAGGTGGCCAAACCCTAGGCGGCGCGGCCCACCCCCGGCCGCGCCGCCCTGTGGTGGGGGCCCTCGTGCCGCCTCCCGACCTGCCCTTCCGCCTACTTAAAGCCTCCGTGACGAAACCCCCAGCACCGAGAGCCACGATACGGAAAACCTACCGAGACGCCGCCGCCGCCGATCCCATCTCGGGGATCCGGAGATCGCCTCCGGCACCCCGCCGGGAGAGGGGAATCATCTCCCGGAGGACTCTACACCGCCATGGTCGCCTCCGGAGTGATGAGTGAGTAGTTCACCCCTGGACTATGGGTCCATAGCAGTAGCTAGATGGTTGTCTTCTCCTCATTGTGCTATCATTGTCTGGATCTTGTGAGCTGCCTAACATGATCAAGATCATCTATCCGTAATTCTATATGTTGTGTTTGTCGGGATCCGATGGATAGAGAATACTATGTTATGTTAATTATCAAAGTTATTACTTATGTGTTGTTTATGATCTTGCATGCTCTCCGTTACTAGTAGAGGCTCTGGCCAAGTTGTTGCTTTTAACTCCAAGAGGGAGTACTTATGCTCGATAGTGGGTTCATGCCTCGCATTGACACCTGGGACAAGCGACGTAAAAGTTCTAAGGTTGTGTTGTGTCATTGCCACTAGGGATAAAACATTGGTGCTATGTCCAAGGATGTAGTTGTTGATTACATTACGCACCATACTTAATGCAATTGTTCCGTTGCTTTGCAACTTAATACCGGAGGGGGTTCGGATGATAACCTGAAGGTGGACTTTTTAGGCATAGATGCAGACTTGGATGGCGGTCTATGTACTTTGTCGTAATGCCCAATTAAATCTCACTATACTCATCATGATCATGTATGTGCATTGTCATGCTCTCTCTATTTGTCAATTGCCCAACCGTAATTTGTTCACCCAACATGCTTTTATCTTATGGGAGAGACACCTCTAGTGAACCGTGGACCCCGGTCCATTCTTTAATACCGAAATACAATCACCGCAATACTTGTTTTACCGTTTTCTCTCGCAAACAATCATCTTCCACACAATACGGTTAATCCTTTGTTACGTGCAAGCCGGTGAGATTGACAACCTCACTGCTTCGTTGGGCAAAGTACTTTGGTTGTGTTGTGCAGTGTTCCACGTTGGCGCCGAATTCTGGTGTTGCGCCGCACTACATCCCGCCGCCATCAACCTTCAACGTGCTTCTTGGCTCCTCCCGGTTCGATAAACCTTGGTTTCTTTCTCGAGGGAAAACTTGCCGCCGTGCGCATCATACCTTCCTCTTGGGGTTGCCCAACGAACGTGTGAAATACACGCCATCAAGCACCTATTAGGTCTGTTGCGGACGCAAAGGGGCTTCTTGCTTTGCCGGTTGCGGGGTTGCAATGAGAGGGGACATCTTTGTCTCTTCCTCCTGAGTATCGTACAAATCCCACTTGTTGATCCATATGCCTCAACTCATACTTTCCGGATACTTAATCCCACCTTTATAACCACCCATTTACGCAGTGGCGTTTGATGTAATCAAAGTACCTTTCCGGTATAAGTGATTTACATGATCTCATGGTCGAAAGGACTAGGTAACTATGTATTGAAAGCTTATAGCAAATAACTTAATGATGTGATCTTATGCTATGCTTAATTGGGTGTGTCCATTACATCATTCATATAATGACATAACCTAGTTATTAATAACATCCAATGTTCATGATCACGAAACTATGATCATCTATTAATCAACAAGCTAGTTATACAAGAGGCTTACTAGGGACTCCTTGTTGTTCACATAACACACATGTATCAATGTTTCGGTTAATACAATTATAGCATGGTATGTAAACATTATCATAAACACAAAGATATATTATAATAACCATTTTATTATTGCCTCTTGGGCATATCTCCAACAGCTCCCACTACAACTAATAAAATTGATTATGCCTATGTGGAGAGTAATAATTTTATGCATGAGACTCATGATAAGAATGCTTTATGTGATAGTTATATTGTTGAGTTTGCTCATGTTGCTACTGAAAGTTATTATGAGAGAGGAAAATATGGTTGTAGATATTTTCATGTTACTAAAACACCTCTCTATGTGCTGAAATTTTTGAAGCTACACTTGTTCTATCTTCCTATGCTTGTTACTTTTTTCTTCATGAACTTGTTTATTTACAAAACTCCTATGCATAGGAAGCATGTTAGACTTAAATTTGTTTTGAATTTGCCTCTTGATGCTCTCTTTTGCTTCAACTACTATTTCTTGCGAGTGCATCATTAAATCTGCTGAGCCCATCTTAATGGCTATAAAGAAAGAACTTCTTGGGAGATATCCCATGTGTTTATTTTGTTACGGTACTTTTATTTTGTATTTGTGTCTTGGAAGTTGTTACTACTGTAGCAACCTCTCCTTATCTTAATTTTGTTGCATTGTTGTGCCAAGTAAAGTCTTTGATAGTAAGGTTCATACTAGATTTGGATTACTGCGCAGAAACAGATTTCTTGCTGTCATGAATCTGGGCCTAATTCTCTGTAGGTAACTCAGAAAATTATGCCAATTTACGTGTGTGATCCTCAGATATGTACGCAACTTTCATTCAATTTGGGAATTTTCATCTGAGCAAGTCTGGTGCCTCTTTAAAATTCGTCTTTACGGACTGTTCTGTTTTGACAGATTCTGCCTTTTATTTCGCATTGCCTCTTTCGCTGTGTTGGATGGATTTCTTTGTTCCATTACCTTCCAGTAGCTTTGAGCAATGTCCAGAAGTGTTAAGAATGATTGTGTCACCTCTGAACATGTGAATTTTCAATTATGCACTAACCCTCTAATGAGTTTGTTTTAAGTTTGGTGTGGAGGAAGTTTTCGAGGGTCAAGAGAGGAGGATGATATACTATGATCAAGAAGAGTGAAAGCTCTAAGCTTGGGGATGCCCCGGTGGTTCACCCCTGCATATTTTAAGAAGACTCAAGCGTCTAAGCTTGGGGATGCCCAAGGCATCCCCTTCTTCATCGACAACATTATCGAGTTCCTCCCCGAAACTATATTTTTATTCCATCACATCTTATGTGCTTTGCTTGGAGCGTCGGTTTGTTTTTGTTTTTGTTTTTGTTTGAATAAAATGGATCCTAGCATTCATTGTGTGGGAGAGAGACACGCTCCGTTGTTGCATATGGACAAATATGTCCTTAGGCTTTACTCATAGTATTCATGGCGAAGGTTGAATCTTCTTCGTTAAATTGTTATATGGTTGGAATCGGGAAATGCTACATGTAGTAATTCTAAAATGTCTTGAATAATTTGATACTTGGAAATTGTTGTGCTCATGTTTAAGCTCTTGCATCATATACTTTGCACCTACTAATGAAGAAATACATAGAGCTTGCTAAAATTTGGTTTGCATAATTGGTCTCTCTAAGGTCTAGATAATTTCTAGTATTGAGTTTGAACAACAAGGAAGACGGTGTAGAGTCTTATAATGTTTACAATATGTCTTTTATGTGAGTATTGCTGCACCAGTTCATCCTTGTGTTTGTTTCAAATAACCTTGCTAGCCTAAACCTTGTATCGAGAGGGAATACTTCTCATGCATCCAAAATCCTTGAGCCAACCACTATGCCATTTGTGTCCACCTTACCTACCAACTACATGGTATTTCTCCGCCATTCCAAAGTAAATTGCTTGAGTGCTACCTTTAAAATTTCCATTCTTTACCTTTGCAATATATAGCTCATGGGACAAATAGCTTAAAAACTATTGTGGTATTGAATATGTACTTATGCACTTTATCTCTTATTAAGTTGTTCGTTGTGCAATAATCATGTTCCTGGGGACGCCACAACTACTCTTTGTTGAATATCATGTGAGTTGCTATGCATGTCCGTCTTGTCTGAAGTAAGGGAGATTTACCACTCATTTAATGGTTAGAGCATGCATAATGTTAGAGAAGAACATTGGGCCGCTAACTAAAGCCATGAATCATGGTGGAAGTTTCAGTTTTGGACATATATCCTCAATCTCATATGAGAACATTAATTGTTGCTACATGCTTATGCATTAAAGAGGAGTCCATTATATGTTGTCTATGTTGTCCCGGTATGGATGTCTAAGTTGAGAATAATCAAAAGCGAGAAATCCAAATGCGAGCTTTCTCCTTAGACCTTTGTACAGGCGGCATAGAGGTACCCCTTTGTGACACTTGGTTAAAACATGTGTATTGCGATGACAATCCCGGTAATCCAAGCTAATTAGGACAAGGTGCGGGCACTATTAGTATACTATGCATGAGGCTTGCAACTTGTAAGATATAATTTACATGATACATGTGCTTCATTACTACCGTTGACAAAATTGTTTCTTGTTTTCAAAACCAAAGCTCTAGCACAAATATAGCAATCAATGCTTCCTCTCGCGAAGGGCCTTTCTTTTACTTTTATGTTGAGTCAGTTCACCTATCTCTCTCCACCTCAAGAAGCAAACACTTGTGTGAACTGTGCATTGATTCCTACATACTTGCATATTGCACTTGTTATATTACTTTGCATTGACAACTATCCATGAGATATACATGTTATAAGTTGAAAGAAACCGCTGAAACTTAATCTTCCTTTGTGTTGCTTCAATACCTTTACTATGAATTTATTGCTTTATGAGTTAACTCTTATGCAAGACTTATTGATGCTTGTCTTGAAAGTACTATTCATGAAAAGTCTTTGCTTTATGATTCAGTTGTTTACTCATGTCATTACCATTGTTTTGATCGCTGCATTCATTACATATGTTTACAATAGTATGATCAAGGTTATGATGGCATGTCACTCCGCAAATTATCTTTGTTATCGTTTACTCGCTCGGGACGAGCAGAACTAAGCTTGGGGATGCCGATACGCCTCCGACGTATCGATAATTTCTTATGTTCCATGCCACATTATTGATGATATCTACATGTTTTATGCATACTTTATGTCATTATTATGCGTTTTCCGGAACTAACCTATTGACGAGATGCCGAAGTGCCGCTTCTCGTTTTCTGCTGTTTTTGGTTTCGTAAATCCTAGTAAGGAAATATTCTCGGAATTGGACGAAATCAACGCCCGAGTCTTATAATTGGACGAAGCTTCCGAACACCCGAGAGCCGCCGAGGGGAGCCCCGGGGGCCCACACAACACCCTAGCGCGGCCGGAGGGGGCCGCGCCCCTAGTGTGTGGGCCCACCGAGGCCCCTCCGAGGCTGCCCTTCCGCCTACTTAAAGCCTCCGTCGCTAAAACCCTATCATATTCGACGAAACCAGAGAAAACCTTCCAGAGCCGCCGCCATCGTGAAGCCAAGATCTGGGGGCCAGGAGTCTCTATTCCGGCACGCCGCCGGGACGGGGAAGTGCCCCCAGAAGGCTCCTCCATCGACACCACCGCCATCTCCATCAACGCTGCTGTCTCCCATGAGGAGGGAGTAGTTCTCCATCGAGGCTCGGGGCTGTACCGGTAGCTATGTGGTTAATCTCTCTCCTATGTGCTTCAATACAATAATCTCATGAGCTGCCTTACATGATTGAGATTCATATGATGATGCTTGTAATATAGATGTCATTGTGCCAGTCAAGTGGGTTTTACTTATGTGATCTCCGGAGACTCCTTGTCCCACGTGTGTAAAGGTGACAGTGTGTGCACCGTGTGGGTCTCTTAGGCTATATTTCACAGAATACTTATTCACTGTTATGAATGGCATAGTGAAGTGCTTATTTATATCTCTTTATGATTGCAATGTGTTTTGTACACAATTTATCTGTGTGCTACTCTAGTGATGTTATTGAAGTAGTTTATTCCTCCTGCACGGTGTAATGGTGACAGTGTGTGCATCGTGTAGTACTTGGCGTAGGCTATGATTGTGATCTCTTGTAGATTATGAAGTTAACTATTGCTATGATAGTATTGATGTGATCTATTCCTCCTTTCGTAGTGTGAAGGTGACAGGTGTGCATGCTATGTTAGTACTTGGTTTGGTTATGTTGATCTGTCATGCACTCTAAGGTTATTTAAATATGAACATTGAATATTGTGGAGCTTGTTAACTCCGGCATTGAGGGTTCGTGTAATCCTACACGGTTAGTGGTGTTCATCATCCAACAAGAGGGTGTAGAGTCTAGCATCTATCTATTTATTCTGTTATGTGATCAATGTTGAGAGTGTCCACTAGTGAAAGTATGATCCCTAGGCCTTGTTCCTAAATATCGCTATCGCTGCTTGTTTATCGTTTTACTCGCATCTTTACTTCCTGCAATATTAATACCATCAATCGCACGCCAGCAAGCACTTTTCCGGCACCGTTACTACTGCTCATATTCATTCATACCACTTGTATTTCACTATCTCTTCGCCGAACTAGTGCACCTATTAGGTGTGTTGGGGACACAAGAGACTTCTTGCTTTGTGGTTGCGGGGTTGCATGAGAGGGATATCTTTGACCTCTTCCTCCCTGAGTTCGATAAACCTTGGGTGATCCACTTAAGGGAAACTTGCTGCTGTTCTACAAACCTCTGCTCTTGGAGGCCCAACACTCTCTACAAGAATAGAAGCACCCGTAGACATCAACCGCGCGAGCACTGCCTCGCCATGCCCTAGCTTCTGCCACCAGGCGCGTGTAAGTTCTTCACCTCCTCCATCTCTCCTTCATGTCTGTGCGCCTCCCTTGCTACTGTACTTCTTCCTCCTCATGTTCTGTGGCTCTCTGGTGATCCTGTGATCACCCAGAGCTCGCCATGGCTGCTTAATCTGCCTATACTTTCATCCGCTCGCAAGCCCATGGCCAAAGCACCAATTTCGGTACCGGCCAGGGTTGCCTTGCTTGCTCGTTCATGCTTTGCTTGCTTATCTCGTTGCTCCTAGCCTGCTCTAATCTTGCTATGCTCTACTGTGCTTGCTTAAGAGCTTGCTATGCCATGCTGTATTTGCTTATGGCTTGCTTGTGCTTACTGGCATGTCATACTTGCTTGTCTAGGTGTACTGTGGTGCATCAGTGACACTTGTGTGTGCCAGTGGTGTTTGTGGAATGCTTTTGTGCTTCCTGTGTAAGCTAATGATCCATTGGATCATTCATTGCTTGTGGGCTAGCTTATCTGTGTGGCTTGACTTGATTCAATTGATCCATTTGATCAATTAACTGTCAGTGATGGCTTACTGATTAATTCTGTGGCTAAGTGATTCATTTTCTTTGTTGATGCTGATACTCAAGCATCACTATGCTGCTGCTTACTTGTGCTCGTTGCTCATTCAAGCTCATCGGACTAGGTCCAAGTAGCTATTATGCAATGATTAAACCGTGTTGCCTTATATTATGCTATCGTCGGTACTAAGCATGGATCTCGTGATAAATTCATGCTTGTATTAATTAAGTTATGATGAACTGCTTATGCAGTAATGATTTAAATGACTTGCTTGCAAATGAATCTGCTATTCATGATTGTTTAGCAAGCAAATGAATCTGAATCCATTCTTGGATAATGATGTGCTATAGTGGGCTTTCTTTTATTTGGTGTTAAGTGTGATGTGACCTCAGTAGCCTTGCTACTGATTGGTTGCTCACCTATTTAATTGGATCTTGTGGCTACTCAACCTTTGCTTGCATATTTGGGGATCATACTAGATATGAATGCCAATATGCTTGCCTGATGAAATCTAGGGTTTACTGATGGTTACTAACTTAGGGTTTACTGTGTAGTCTGTATTAGCTGCTATTCATTGCAACACATCTACTGGTGCTGTCTGTGCATATGATCTTGCTAGTGTGTGCATCTGTGCATGATTACTAGCTTCAGTGTACAAGATCTGTATCTAGATGATTTCCATTTTTAGTGGTTTTTAGACTGGCAGTAATCCTTGGTAAAAACCAAGTGATGATCTACCCACTTGAGCATCTGCTCAATCCCATGATTATGTCATGCATATATTATGGATCAGATCCCTTGGATCTGTACAGGAACTTGGTATACCTTGTTCCAGCTCCAAGTATGAGATGTTTTGTTGTTGCAGACTTGGGGTTTTGTGCACAGCCCTTCACCTCCAGGTTCTGGTTGATCTTCTCAGGTCACCATGATTCCTGGTGGCTAAGTGGTTGTGTGTTGGTGCTGTTCTTGAGTATGAACTGGATGAACTTGTGTTGGCTCTAGCTTCACCCTTACCTGGTGAATTATCTTATCCGTCGATCGCCAAGGTTCTAGGGTTTGTGTTCTATTTATATGCGCCCTACTTCTACCCTAGTCATGACACACAAGGCCTGGTTACTTTGTGACTCACCCCTTGCATTGCCTTGCTGTTGCTTGGTTAGCAACAGCCTTCATATGCTGAAACTTGAGCCCCTGTGGCTGCTCAGTTTTGGTCTGCCTGGTCTTATCTTGTGCTGTCCAGGAATTTGGACAAGCACAAGTGTGCAGTGACAGTTTCACTGTCCAAACTGAATTTCTGTGATTTGTGTTAACTGTCCAAACTGAAATTGCTAACACTTACATTCTGGTCTAGCACTTGTTATTTATATTGCAGGTTTGAAGTGAATATGACCAGAAGATGTTCTTCAAGCATTAGTCTAGTTTTTAGTTTAGAAAAATCTTGTAATTTTCCTTTTTCATTTCTGTTTATTATTCCTCAATTCTTGTATCCAGAATATTGTAAAGACTTTGTAATTTGTGTTGTGTATCAATAAAGCTCAAGTTTTGTTTATGAGCTTTTATCTTATGTAATGTTTATATTCTTGATTAATTATTGTATTTAATATTCAATTTGAAATTCAAAGTCATTTTGAATTTATAACTTGTGTTTGAACTCTACATTCATTACTTATTTTGTGTGATGTTTATTGTTAAAGGTTTTGACACTTATCAAATGCAATCATTCCCCAAAGTAATAAGATACAAAAGAGATCATGTCGAAATTGCCCTAACTCACATTGCCTAACCCTAAGTGCAAAATGAGAGAGAACCTCGATCCCTCTTAGGTTTAGTTGCAATAAGGCGCGAAAATTTCCCCCGTTTTGCGATGAAATGCACATCCCATTTCTAAATCTACCCTTCGTTGTTCCTATGTTCTGGGTTATTACAGTATGTGCGACATATCTCGATCTGTTCAGAGATGGATGTTTTACCGTTCGTGCTGCTACTATTCATGTTGATTAATGCATCTAGTATGTTCGAGTTTCACATGTTAGTAGTTGATGTCATCATGTTTTATATTCTGGAATTAATCATGGAAATTGTGCTTAATTATCCAACAATCCAGAAACCTAATTGTAGGAAATTTTCTGAGTTAACAATGACTGGTTTGGCTAATGCACTGAGGATGGATAAGTTTACCGGTGTGCACTTTAAGAGGTCGCAGATTAAGGCCACGCTCTGACTTACTCATCTGAAAGTGTTCGAAGTTAGTAATGGCTTACCTGAAGGAACTATATCTGACCAACATCAGAACAAGTTCAAGGAAGACAATACTCTCTTCGTCGGATGCGTTCTGAGTATTCTTGCTGGCCGTCTGTGTGATGTGTATATGCACATAACAAACGGTAAAGAGCTCTGGGATGCACCGAATGCTAAATTCGGTGCAACCGATGCAGGCACTGAACTGTATATCGTGGAAAGCTTCCATGACATCAGGATGGTGAACAACCGTTCTATAGTCGAACAAGCTCATGGGATACAGTGCATTGCGAAAGAGCTTGAACTCCTTAAGTGTGCCTTACCTGACAAGTTTGTGGCTGGATGCATTATTACTAAGTTGCCCCTTCATGGAGGAACTTTGCCACAACTCTCAAACACAAGAGACGGGAGATACCAGTTGAAAATCTGATAGCGTCTCTTGATGTTGAGGAGATAGCTCGGGCTAAGGATACGACTGAGAAAGGAGAGGGTCAGTCTAGCGCCAACATGGTGCAGAAGATACCCTACAGCAAGAACAAAGATAATAACAAGCCCTCCTTCAATAAGCCTATGAGGACTACAACCTTCAAGAATAAGAAGATGATAAACAAAGCAGATTTGAGCTACTTTACCTGTGGAGAGGTTGGCCACTTTTCTAAGGACTGTCCAGAGCGGGCAGACCGCAAGAAAAAGGCGAAGTAAGTCAACACGGTGACCGCTAGCAATGCTGATGGGTACGGTAATCTTTTTATTGTTCTTTCAGTATTTCAATCTCCATGCTGGTGGATTGATACGGGTGCTAATGTTCATGTGTGTGCTAACATATCCATGTTCACTTCTTACCAGGTCACCCATGATTCTTCTGTCTTGATGGGGAATGGGTCACATGCTTCTGTTCGTGGTGTTGGCATGGTAGATCTGAAGTTCACTTCGAGGAAGATCGTGCAGCTGAGTAACGTGCAACATGTTCCTACTATGAACAAGAATCTCCTTAGCGGCTCCCTCCTATGCAGAGATGGGTTTAAGGTTGTTTTAGAGTCGAATAAAGTAGTTATTTTCAAGTTTGGACAATTTATTGGTAAAGGCTATGAGTGCGGATGCCTGTTCCGCTTTTCACTTTCTAATTTCAGTAATAAGTCTATGAACCATATTTGAGGCAATGTTAGTGATGATACCAGTGTTTGGCATTCTCGTTTATGTCACAAATTTTGGTTTAATGTCTCAGCTATCCAGTTTGAGTTTAATTCCGAATTTCACCATTGCTAAAGGTTCTAAGTGCCAAAGTTGTGTGCACTCAAAGCAACCTTGGAAGCCTCACAAGGCGGCCGAGGAGAGAAAGTTGGCACCTCTAGAACTCATACATTCTGATCTAAGTGAGATGAATGGTGTGTTGACAAAAGGTGGAAAGAGATATTTCATGACGTTGATTGATGATGAGACTAGATTTTGCTATGTTTATTTGTTGCAAACTAAAGATGAAGCTTTAGACTACTTTTAAATTTATAAGGCTAAAGTTGAAAATCAACTAGAGAGAAAGATCAAGCGTCTTAGGTCGGATCATGGTGGTGAATATTTTCCTAAAATCTTTGATGAATTATGTGAGGAACATGGAATTATTCATGAGAGGACGCCTCCCTACTCACCCCAATCAAACGGGGTTGCCCAGAGGAAAAACCGCACGCTACCTGACTTGGTGAACTCCATGTTAGCCACTGCTGGTTTATCAAAGGCATGGTGGGTGTGACGCCCCAAAACCGGTACCATGAGGATCCCAGCGAATCCGCCGAAATCCGCACGATATCGATTTTAGGAGACGCACCACCAAGCGCCTCGTACACGCCGAAGCATGCACGCGATGCGGGTGGAATCAATCACGAGAGGTAACATTACAACAGGATTACAATAGAGCCCACAAGAAACATATATATTACAACATCGACTCCAACGAGTCAAGATACAAATAGATACATACAAAGATCCAAATCATACAGAAGATCAAATACGTCCGAGTACGGACAAGATACAAATTGGACTAAGAGTCCTGAAGATAACCAGATGGCGTCCATAACCCCGCCTGAGCCAAGCCGGAAGGGTAACCTTGCTAGCGTCGTTCTTCATCGTACCGATCTTCATACCTGCCCGGTTATATCCCGTAGAAGCGACAATAAGTACGGGTTCGTACTTAACAAGACTTCAAGACGTATAAGCATTCGTCAACCAGTCGTCCTTTGTACTTGAGGCACGCAGGGGACTTAGAGGACGCAAGAGGAACGTCATAGGCAATATGGTAGGGTTAAGCGGCAGCGCGCAAGCACTAAAAACCTATAGAGACACTCTACAACATTCGTCTATCAGAGAAGGTGAGAGAGCGCATAAACTAGCAGTTCTATACTCTGCAAACAAAACACAGCCGATGCGTTCCCCCTTCGCCAAGAAGTACTTACAAAGGCACTCACACGGTTGTCAAGTTTAACCAGTTATTATTAGAGTTGTGCTAACTTACTAAACAAGTTATTATGATTGAAACAGCAGGTGTAAGTTGTCTATGGTCGAGTCATACAGCTCCAAGTCGTCCATAACCGCGGACACGGCTTATCGATAAGATTTAACCCTGCAGGGGTGCCCAAATGTGCCCACACGCACGATCAACCCACTTGCGACAGGTGAATATCACGACTCGCACTCTCCTTCACGACAACAATGTCCAGGAAGCCACCTAACTAAGTTGAACCCGTATCGAAGTCCGGCCGAAACTCCGAAGCGGACCTAGCTGTTGCGCCAGTGTACTAGGTGGTTTAAACACACACTGGGGCGATAAACCACTTCGCAGCGGCTCCGCGACCTATACGTGCATACCAGAAACAAGGGATACAAGGCACCCAGGGCTTCCCAAAGTAAATAAGTAACAAGTCGGCATGCACGCAAACAACAAATGGTAAAACATTCCAAACTAGTTGTGGCCACTGGACAAAGCTGTAGATTCCGGCAGTGGTCAAGGGGAGACCCATAAGCATACCCACGTGTGGTTAGAGCGCTCAGTCTCGAAACAGATAACAAGAACTCGGGGTCCTAGATATTTAGGAAACACAAGTGAGCCGTCACAAAACGATCAGCTGACCCACCGATGTCTCCGCTAACAATTATTAAGTAACCATGATACCCTCAACGGATATATCCATAAACCATGTGTCATGTTCCCCAACAGATAACCCGATAAGATAACAATAACGGTAACAAGATAAAACAACTCTAGCATGCACTACGACTCGCAAGGCAGACTCGATAACCAAACAACAGCTGTAGGAGGTGGTGGTGGCAATATAGGCTGCTTGAGGTAACAAGTGGAAGGGGCACGTGACAAGAACGCAACTTAAGGATAGCATGAGGGAGAAGGCAAAATAAAATAGGTGAGCGACTTCTGCAGGGGCAGGAGTATAGGGGAAATGCTTGCCTGTTAAAGCTTGCCGAGGAACATCCGGAGAACTTGTCGTATCTCACCGCACCACTTCGTGATCCTATCCGAGAAGAAGCAAATGCTGGACAACAACGCATGCAAGTCATACTACTACGGATAAAGAACGAGCATGCTCAAGATGATATGCATAACATGGCAAACATGATGCGGTGATGCAACTTATCCAAATTAATCGGAGTCGAACCCCGGGCAAACAAATTAGAGTTGGAGTTGCATTTTCTACCGACAAAGTTAAATGTTGATTAGCATGGCACAACATAGCAAGAGTGAGCTACTTCCAAATTAAACGGAGCGGGAAAACCTAGACGGTGTTCCGAAATACTCCGCATATATGTGAGGTGAATTGCACAAATTATCACGTCGCGACATGATGCAAGATGCCAACAGGTATATGGATGACATATTCATGTTCAGTGCATATTTCTGATGAAAATTCATATATAACATATTTTTATTTCGAGTTATATTTTGAGAGATATAAATTTTGCAAGATTTAAACAGTTCAACAATTTTCAGAAACAGAGACGTGGGAAAACGTTTATACCGAAGAAGAGGTAGCCCCAGGGACTGACGCACGGGACCGAGAGCGCTGATTGGGCGGCTGACTAGACTGCAGCTTCTGGGACGTTTTGCACCGGAGTGAAAGCTAGCTTCGAGCCAAAGACGAGCGGGGCCCGGCTGCTTTTGCCTTGCAGGGGATTAGAACACAGGATCTCACGGATGCAGCACAAGGAACGAACCAGCTAGATTGGCTCCAGATCACGTCGACATAGAGCACTGCAGCAAAAGAATCCACAAGGCAGTGGCTTGACTGGTACACGCCATAGCTGATGATGGAAGGAGCGTCGGGAGCAACCGGAGCAGTCCGGCTGGATGCAGTTCGTGCGCGCGGAAGATGGTGCCGAGGATGGCTTGGCGCGTGCCCGACGAAGCAGAAGACGAGCATGGCCAGCCAGAGACGGAGTTCTTGTCGACGGGGTCGCGTATGTAGGAGGCGACCTTGACGGTGCACGGCCGCGAGCAGCGACGGAACGAGCAGCGGTCGCTGGCCGGTGTTCTGGACGCCGAGGACGACGAACGCCGGACGATCTTGGAGATCGAGGAGGCGGCTACCTGCAGGGTCGTGCGAAGGAGACGCGGATGGAGGAGGCGCTGGTGACGGCGATGTTGGCATACCAAAGATAAACAGAGGAGAGATTAGACGCATCGTCTCGTGCGTGTAGCGAGCAAACGATCGATAGAAAAGAGGACCAAGGTTGGACCTTCGGTGCAGCAGACGGAGATGAAGAACAGGCATACGCGGCCGTGGCGGGTGGCCAGGGAACTTGTTGATGGGGCGGGGTCTTGGCTGCAGCTCCGCGATCAGGCGGAGATGAGGGCGCGCGGCGGTGCTGGCGGCTACCGGTGAAGGAGATGAACATGGTCGACGATGGGAGGCGACGTAGCGGCGCGCAACGGCGCACGGCGGAGACGGACAACGACGACGACCTGCGGACGCGGTGCAGGTCGTTGAAGACGAGAACGTGCTGGGAGCCCGACGGCCGGCGAGGAGGACGAAGCTCTTGGCGAGGCGCCGTGACCAGGACGACGTGCAGGACGCGCGCGTGGTCGCAGAGCTTGATGGCGCACACGAGATCGACGAAGAGCAGGTCCGGCGTGCGCTGTAATGAGGCAGAGCTTGCAGAAGACGGCGACGACGGAGGCTGCTGCGTGCGCTTGCGGAAGAGGACGGCGACAAGCAGTTGCCGCCGGACGCGGAGCGCGTGTGCTGGCAGGAGGAAGAAAAGGAAGGGAGCGGCGGCGGTAGGGGAAGGAACAGAGCTAGGGTTGGATGGGACAGCAGCTGCTGATTTTTTATAGTGAAGGAGGCGTCGGTGTACATCAGTAGGGAGGCGACGTGGAGGCACTTCCACCATGCCGTACAGGAAGAAGAGAATCTGCCAAGGAGGATTAGAGTGGGTGGGCTCTGGCTGCTGATTCGGTGGCGATTTTTCTTGGGCTCAAACATTATCGATCAAAAGATGTACACACTCGGCCCTTCAAGACTTCAAAGATAGAGAGATGGAAAAGAAGGATGAAGACACGCCAGTGCAACGTTTTCAGAAACTAAACCTTGTATTTGGATTTGAAAATAGCTTTGCAAATTTTATTTTTCAAACTATTTGGTTTGGGATTTTGATAAATAAGAATAGACACTAGGGAGGGTTTACATATAGAAACCATATGAGAGGGGAAAACACAAATAGTTTTTATTTCAAAATAATTTTCATTTGATAAAACCTTGTGAATGATATGATGCATGATGATGATGAACTTGGAATGGCACGGAAAAACAAGCAACAGAGAAAAATCTAATATAGGGTTTTTCCGGGTCGTTACAGTGGGGGAGGCTTTGTTCAGTTCATGTCATGTTCTGAATAGAGTTCCTAACAAGAATAAAGATAAAACCCCTTACGAGGAGTGGGTTGGGAGAAAACCATCACTTTCGTATTTGCGCACATGGGGATGTTTGACGAAAGTCAATATTCCAATTACTAAGAAGCGCAAACTCGGTCCAAAGACAGTGGATTGTATCTTTCTAGGTTATGCTCCGCGGAGTGTAGGTTATAGATTTTTAGTAGTTAAATCTGAGGTACCTGATATGCATGTTGATACTATTACGGAATCTCGTGATGCAACATTTTTAGACAATATGTTTCCTATGAAAAATATGCATAGCATTGCTAGGATTGCTACTGAGATAATTCCTGAATCTAGCACATCTAACGAATATTTTGAACAATCACATGAAGATGTGACTAAGAAGGATGACAATGAAGCTCCTATATGGAGCAAGAGACAGAGGATTACAAAATCATTTGGCAATGATTTCATTTTGTACCTTGTGGATGATACTCCCAAATCCATTGCAGAAGCATATGCATCTCCAGATGCAGATGGCTGGAAAGAAGCTGTCTATAATGAGATGGACTCGATTTTTTCTAACGGAACTTGGGAGCTATCAGAACGACCCCATGGATGTAAGTCTGTGGGCTGCAAATGGGTGTTCAAGAAGAAGCTAAGACCTGATGGTACTATTGAGAAGTACAAGGCGCGGCTTGTAGCGAAAGGCTACACACAGAGAGAAGGCGAAGATTACTTCGACACCTATTCACCTGTTGCTAGACTTACCACCATTCGAGTACTACTATATATGGACGTAAAGACAACTTTCCTTAATGAAGAGTTGGAAGAGGGAATATATATGGATCAGCCTGATGGATTTGTAGTAAAAAGTGAAGAAAGAAAGGTGTGCAAGTTGCTGAAATCTTTATATGGCCTAAAACTTCTGTAGGCGTCGTTGTTAATGAGGCTGACAAGTGTGTCTACTATCGCCATGATGGGGGCGAAGGTGTTATACTATGTTTGTATGTGGATGATAGTCTGATCTTTGGTACAAACATGAAAGTAATACACGAGGTCAGGTCTTTCTTGTCAAAGAGCTTTGATATGCAAGATCTGGGAGAAGCTGATGTGATTCTAAACATCAAGCTGATTAAAAACGAGAGTGGGATTACTCTAACGTAATTCTATTATGTTGAGAAGATCTTGAGCCGGTTCGGCTATATTGATAGCAAGTCTTCTCCAACACCTTATGATCCCAGTGTGACATTACGCAAAAACCGGAGGATTGCCATAGATCAATTGAGATATTCTCAAGTTGTTGGCTCACTCATGTACTTAGCGAGCGCGACTATATCTGACATCTATTTTGCCGTTAGCAAGTTGAGTAGGTTCATGTCAAACCCGGATACTGATCATTGGCATGCACTTGATAGGGTCATGCGCTACCTATGTGGTACAATGAGTTATGGGATTCACTATTCAGGGTATCCAGCTGTGCTTGAAGGATATAGTGATTCGAATTGGATCTCTGATGTTGCTGATCTCTACGCCACTAGTGGGTATGTATTTACCTTTGGAGGTGGCGTAGTATCATGGAGATCTTGCAAACAAACCATATTGACGAGGTCAACTATGGAAGCAGAACTAACTGCTTTAGACACAACCACTGCTGAATCAGAACGGTTGCGTGAGCTCTTGATGGACTTGTCTGTGGTTCAAAAACCTGTTCCGGCAATCCTTTTGAATTGTGACAATCAAACCGTAATTGTCGAAGTGAACAATTCTAAGGATAACGTGAAATCGTCAAGACACGTAAAGAGACATTTGAAGTCTGTCTAAAAATTGCGAAACTCCAGAGTAATAACTGTTCTGTATATTCAAACAGACAAAAACCTGGCAGATCCCTTTACAAAGGGACTATCACATAATGTGATAGAAAGTGCATCGAGGGAGATGTGTTTAAGACCCGTAGATGTTACACCATAGTAGTAACCCAACCTTTTTGATCGGAGATCCCGTGAATTAGGACCTACAAAAAACAAACTAGTGGTTTAATTGAGGAGAATATTATGTAACCATCGCTATGTGAAGATGGACAACTCTCAATTGTTCTAAGGCAGGTTGGCAACAAGTGTTAATGTGTTTATATTGGCTATTTTAGCAAAGATGATGTCCTACAGAGCACTCTTGAAAGAACACACATATATGAGTCTGATTGTTAAACGTTGCAATCTATAAGATTTGGGTGATCTCTAGTAAACTCATGAAGAGACCACGAAGTATGACGTATATGCTTCACCCGCGGGGTAGGCTACATGCAGCCATGTACTGGTTATGACTTTGAGTGAAACCTGTTCACGCAAAACTTGCAATTCAAGGCTTAGTTTATTGTTTAAGTATGACTAGATGTAGCTTAAGGTTGTAGGAGCAAGTTCAACTTAACAATCTCTGCTGAAATACTGGTATATAAACAAACAGCGAGTATTGGTAAATCACTAAATGGGGATTTGAGATCTGGTGGGGAATGTTGAAATAAATGGGCTAAATCATTTGCCCCATACTAGATTTCAGATTTCCCTATAAATCTCAAAGCACACATAGTGGCAGCCTTGTGAGTTTGAGCTACAGGTGGGCATGGGCAGCCCGGCCCGAAAATCCCGGGCCGGGCCAGGTCGGGCTTGCACTTCGGGCCGGGCTCGGGCCTAAAATCTGAGCCCAAATGTTGGACCGGGCCGGGCTCAGGCCTTCATTTTTGCGCATTTTAGCCTGGTCGGGCCGGGCTTCTTGGGCCGGACTGGGCTTTTTGCTCGTTCGGGTTGGGTTTGGGCTTAAATTACAGGCCCGACGGTCGGGCCGGGCTGGGCTCAGACCAGACTTTTTACCCGCGGGTTTTTTAAAGCCTGGCCCAAAGCCCAGCCTGGCCCGAACTTTGCCCAGGTGTAGTTTGAATCCAAGTTGGTGGCAGCTTACTAGGGAGTGGCAAGAGGTGGAAAGTTTAGTCCCACATGAAAAGTTGGGAGGAAGTTAGACCACCTTATAAGGTGAGTTGTTCCACCACTAGTAAGTGAGTAAGAATAGGAGTGGTACACGCGCGCTCCTCCTCCTCCTCGCTCGTCTCGACTCGACACGACACGACACGTCACGACGCGCGCGCACTCGTGGGAGTGGATTGGGTCTCGACCCGAGACTTTCCTTTCTTTTTGCAGTTCAAGAAAACAGATAGAGTCCTAGACGGACGCGTCGCAGTTAGTCGGTTTGGGTCGCTTCCGGACCGTGAGCTATCTGTAACCGACTCAAACGTGCGCGCGACGTGAGCGTGCCCCACGTTGCCTAGGGTTTTCTGAGCCTGTATAATCTCTTGCCCGGCTACCGCAGAAACACATCTGATACACGAGTTAGAGTTTTGCCACCTCTCTCTGCTTCCGCCGCCATCGTAGCCTACTTCATCCCGCCTGCCGGCGTGCACCGGCGAACGGGAGAGCAAGTCTCCGGAACCGCTCGCCTTTGCGATCCTGTACGGGAGATGGCGAATTAGGTTTTTGGGAAGCGCTCTGCGTGATTGCTCAAGTTCTTCATCACGGGTCATCTTCCGTCCAAGTCAGGCGGTGCTGTCTACCGTGGTCCTCAACGCCGTCTACTTCGACCCGTCGTCTCTGTCGTCAACAATGTTGTCATCAATAACGTTATTGTTGCGACATCATCTGCTACACCTCTACTGCCACCTCCACCAGATCGGTACGTGCGACATATTTCGATCTGTCTAGCGATGGATGTTTTTGTGCTGCTACTACTCATGTTAATTAGTGCTTCACATGTTAGTAATTGTTGTCATCTGTTTTATATTCTAAAATTAATCATAAAAATTGTGTCTAACTATCCAACAATAACAATTCTATCATCAATGTTAAGTGTACCCAATGTACCCAATGTACCTTGAGTACCAAAGTACTACTGTGATAAAAGTTCTTGCCTCTACTCTGAGTCTCTGACCTTCATCAAGAGCTATGGACCTGAGAGACACGCACATTTTCTCGACGTACGTACACCACATGGCTGCCAAAATTGAGAACTTGGAAGTTGCTCAAACGTATACGTTCCATGTGCTAAAATCAAATGTACTTACACGTACTCTGTACTTGCGATCCATGGAGGCATGACTCTATAATCTGTACGTAAACAAGCACTAATCACCTCTCTGAAACCCACGACCCGATCGACGCCCGTTAGGCTTAGCCCCCTATAAATACGTCCCGCCGGTTTGCACACACTACCTCCACAGCAACAGCAACACATCTCAAAGCAGGTAGAAGAAGAAGCATCGAGCGTTCCAGCTGCGACAATGGCCAACACAAAAGCCATGGCGTCCTCCCCGGTCCTCCTCCTCGCCACGATCCTCCTGGCCGCGACCTCGGTGCAGGCACGCCGCGACAGCCTGCCACCTCCACCGGCACCGGCACCTGCACCGGCGCCGACATCATCGGCCCCTGGCGGCGGGCAGTGCACGCTGGACGGCGTAGCTGAAGCTGCTGAACTCGGAGTGTGCACCATCCTCCGGCTTGGCGGTCTTGGAAGGACGAGCACGGCCGCTAGGGACCTGTGCTGCCGGCGAGTCCGTGGGAAGCCGATCGCCAACACAGTGGCTTGCCTATGCACCGTCTTCTGGCCGTTCAATGCTCGTTCCCGCGCCGATGTCGCCAACGACGTCAATGACATCCTCACCATCTGCGGCGAAGCTCGCGTCCCCGACCCCATTTGCCTCCAAGGATCGGCCTGAGGCCTTAATCTTGAGGACGTGCCTCTGCTACCCGGTCGCCTTATGCAGATATACTGCTTAAATAATACGGAGTACTCCGTACTATATTATGTGTGCAAAGCTTAAGTCAGCGGCATGTCACATTGTTCCGATTATGTGATATGAATCAAAATTGTTCTAAGACTAAAATATCGCGTATGTTAAGTGAGTAACATATTTGTCCATCTTAATTTGTGGCGAATGATTATTGTCTTTTGTCCAAACACCCATGTGTGTGTAGTTTGTCAGAATATTAAAACCATATTTTTACATAATGGTCACTAGTGGAAAATGGGGCTTCAAGCCCGGTTCGTTTGGGCCATCAGTCCCGGTTTCCAAACCGGGACCAAAGAGGCGGGACTAAAGGGTTCCCCTTTAGTCCCGGTTTAAATATGCACCGGGTCCAAATGCCCCACCACGTGGTGCGGCCAGGGTGCTCGTGGTGGAGGACCTTTGGTCCCGGTTCGTGGTACGAACCGGGACTGCAAGGTCTCTGCCGCGGCAGAAAATTGCCGTTTCTCTATCGCGGCACAGGTTTAGGGTGGAGCAACGTTTGTCTGCCGCGGCTGAGTTTCAGCATTACATATATACATCATTCAAGAAACCACAAAACATCGTCATGAATATATAGACAACGTCAACAGTACACGTAATGCATGCATATTTACAATATAAAGTCGGACCTCTTTACTAAATCTATCTCATATATGCCTAACGACTACGAATATGTCGTTCAAGATCTATGAACTTCCGATAGTACTCTCCGTTTGGGGCAAGGGCCTCGTAAAGAAAGAATCCCGCGAGTTCCTCTTGAATTGCTCGTATGCGATCCTCCGGTATGAGAGTGTCCCGCAGGCGTATCATCTATATTAAAAAAAAAGGAGATCAATATATATGGAACTCAATACAATTGATGGTAATAAGATTAATTGTGAAATATTATTCACGTACACGAGTGTGGTGTATAGAATCCTCTGCATCCCTGTGACAGGCCATCTGACGAATGAACTCGCAGACGTAGTATCCACATAAGTTATTCCCGGGGTCCTGCCTCATACACTTTACGAAAAAATAGTTCGATCAAACTAATAATCAAGCATCGTATTGAAAGAAAATATCAAAGAGATTCACGGACATAGCTATATATATAGTACTACTTACAGGGTAATCTTTAAATGTAAGCTCCGGTTTTCATTTACCCGGAACAATATTGATGAACTGTTTTCAAGCCCTGCCCGGCAAAGAAAAAATGAGTAAATGAGTTATCGATTAGTTGATGATATCGTCGAATTAGAACAGATGAAGATGCCGTTACGAAATTGATTGAAATTACCTCTGGAGGATGAAAGCCATGTTCGCCCATTCCGCATGTTCTTTACGTTTCGAGTCCATGACAAGTACTTCTCCTTTCTTAAGATCAATGATTAGGAGAATAAAGTGGAAGCTGCACAAGCATAGCTCAATGATTATGAGAATAAAGTGAAAGCTGCACAAGTATAATGTATGTTATAACACTCACTTGAGTTGTAGGGAAAGTATATATCCTCTTTTTTTGCTTGCTTCTGTAAAAACAGTAGCATGTTGTCCTATGTGTCCTTGGGGTACTATCGAACTGTAACTTCATGAACTGTGTTTTGGTCAATGAACCCGATGATGTCCGCGAGCTTGCCTCTTTTGCATTCGAGCTTCTTCATTCTGCATAATTAATATATAGCGTACACAAAGGATAATTGTTAGTGCAAATGAATGAGCTGAGCTACAGACTTAATTACATAAATAAAATCACTTACAAGCAGTAGCAACTGATGACAGATTTGTCGAGGGCGTCTTGATTGAATAACTGAAACAGTTCTTCGAACTCAAGGTTTATCTCCTACCGCCCCTGGAAGTAATGCTCATCTCTAAGATGCACCGTGAGGTAGCGATCACTCCTTCGACAGGCCGCCAAGTACCATTCATGCAACCTTCGCATCTGAGTCCCTAGACGCGTGAGCTGGCCAGGTTTGACGAGATCATATATGTATCTATACTTGTTGGCGACGACTTCAGCCGAAAGTAATCTTGGTACTGTACATCTGCTCCATGACCTCTAGCTTCCCGTTCGATCATCGATGCCGTCTCTGGATCATCATAGCAATGCATGACGAAGTGGGGTACCGACTGATTACCCTGTTGCCCAAGCTGGGTAAATTTTCTCTCTTTTCTCGCTCTAGAGGACTGTCCAAGAGAGCGGTCATAATTAGCTGCCAACTCAGCTTTCTTTGCTCTCGTCTCGGCAAAGTGCTTCACTGTATGCGGTGGTATAAACATCTTCTTCGGTGCAAGAAATGCCTTTTGCTCATCAGTCTGCTGATGTGGTAACAACTCTGCAGTATGTGCCCTCATCGGAGTTGATGATCTCTTCGGAGCTATAGGAGGTGTCGCGGTTAGCTTCCACTTTTGCTTAGGTGGAGGCGGCGGAGTCTCCTGACGAGGAGGAGGAGGCGGTGGAGTATTCTCACGCACAGGGGAATCATCATCGCGTAGAGGAGAATTATCACGCGGAGGAGACTGCTCATGCACAGGGGAATCATCATCGCGCAGAGGAGAATCATCACGCGGAGGAGACTGCGCAGGCGGCGGAGGAGGCGGCCTGCTTGGTGGCTTCTCACCTGGAAACACAATGTTCTCCTTCCGCCATTGCACGGTGGTTCTACGGGCTTCTCCCAGTTCTTTGATTTCCCCATCTTCACCTGCAGGTTGCTCAAGGACCAAGTGCTCATAATCTCTCATCACTTCATCCACCATCACAACAGCAAAGTCCTTTGGACCAGACAGCAATGGTAAGTCCTTGTAGGTAACAGAATGCCGACCGCTGCCTTGAAGGATAGGTTGAAACATTTAACATACAGCTCACAAGGACGGCTCTCAGTGAGATCATCCACGGGGGGTAGCGAGGAGGCTCGACCACCTGGTCATCATCATTATCCTTCTGAGTGGAAGCCACACTGCTTTTTCGGTGTTGAGATTGCAGCGGGACGATAGCATCGACCAATGTAGGATCTACATGCTTCCCCTGAGCCATCTGGGATGTAAGTGCTTGGGTTACTAGGGCAAATTGGGCTTTCATGGTGCTCATAGACTTCTCTAAGGACGCTATGCGGTCTGTTTCCCTTGTCTTTCTCCTCTCATGGCTTCTATCAGGAAATCTCTTCCTTTCCGCAGGAAAGCCATACTTCCACGGAACGGAGCCTTCTGTGCCCTGTGTTCATCCGCCGTGTTCTTTGATTCCAAGGGCGCGTGTCAGCTCATCGTTCTCTCTTTCGCGCTGGAACCACCCCTCCTCCACGTCCTTATGTGCTTGTTCCAGGGCTTCAATGGGGTACTTCAGATGTGCTTTCTTATAGATACACTTCCCTGTTTCTGGGTGCCAGCTTCCCCCAATCTCGTAGAACCACTCCTTCGATCGTTCGGTCCAACCGTGTGTCCCTAATCGGATCCCTTTCCCGATCAGTTCCGCCTCAGCTGCCTGCCACTTAGGACGGTTAGCCCTGTATCCACCTGGACCCAAAATTTGGTGATATTTCTTCAACGCAGCATTTGCCTTATTTGTTGCCGACCTTTTCTTAAATTCTTATGACTCCGTGCTGTACTTCACAAATTCGCCCCAGTGATCTTTTACCTTCTCACTGTCCGGAGTCTTCTTTTTCTTGATAAGGCCGCGCAATATTTTCTTGTGGTTCTTGAATAGTTCGGCCATCTTCTTCAAAGCAAAGTCACAGACTGCCTTCTCCATCTTTGCCTTTTCATTGGCATCCTCCTCTGGAGGTACTATGTTGAAATATGACATGAGCTTGTTCAGAATGCTGTGTTTGGCTACATCATCGATATAAAGACCTTGAGCTGCTTCCTCTGCAGACAACTCTCGTCCCTTCGGCTTGTGCCATTCTCGAACGGTGATCGGGACACAGTCCCTAACAAGCACTCCGCATTGACTTATAAATTTTTTTGCAGACTTCTCGGGAGCAATCGGTCGGCCACTCTGATCGATTTCGAGGATGTCGTTGATGGGATTCGTAGCATAGAAAACAAAAAAAATTCTACCGCAAGAACGAATAACAAGCCAAGATCCAATCTAGAAGATGGTAGCAACAAGAAGATCATGAGACTAACCCTCGAAGATTTCCAAAGCCTACGAGATTACATCTCATTGTTGCTGTAGTCGATCACTTGCAGCTTTCGAAAGCGCGTAGAAGATCTTGACGGTGCCACAGTCGGGCAGCACCTCCGTACTCGGTCACACGTTCGGTGTTGATGACGATGTCCTTCTTCCCGTTCCAGCGGGCAGCGGATGTAGTAGATCCTCCTCGGAATCCCGACAGCACGAAGGCGTGGTGTCGGTGGTGGTGGAGATCTCCGGCATCGCTTCGCCGTAAGCACCGCAGAAGATTTAGGAGGAGGGAGTAGCAAGGGTTTGGGCGCAGGGTGGTGCTGCGACTTGGGGAGCTAGGGCTGCGACTTGAGGTGCCCTTGGGGTGCCCCTTGGTCCCTTTAAATAGGTGGTCAAGCCCATTGGGTTGTCCATAAACCTGCCCCCAAGTTTGACTGAGTTCCGATAGGTTTCCGGTTCCAAAAACCTACTCTTACTCGGACTCTTTTGCCAATTCCGAAATTGCATTAAGGAAAGACTTATTTTCCCTTAAGGCAACGTGGTTGCACCTATTATGGAACCCTCCGGACTTCCTTAGACAGCCCGGGTCGTCCCGGACACTTCCGGAACCTTCCATAATATTCCGGACTATTCCGGTCCTTCCAAAACCTTCTAGATGCTCCGGTCAAAACACCGGACTTTCCGACCCTGGAAAATAACTTTCCATATATGAATCTTATTCTCCAGACCATTCCAAACCTCCTCGTGATGTCCTGGATCCCATCCGAGACTCCGAACAAAATTCGAACTCCATTCCATATTCCATATCTACTTAGAACGACATCAAACCTTAAGTGTGTCACCCTACGGTTTGTGAACTATGTATACATGGTCGAGACTCCTCTCCGACCAATAACCAATAGCGGGATCTGGAGATCCATAATGGCTCCCACATATTCAACGATAACTTAGTGATCGATTGAACCATGTACATACGATACCGATTCCCTTTGTCACGCGATATTTTACTTGTCCGAGGTTTGATCATCGGTATCTCCATACCTTGTTCAACCTCGTCACCGATAAGTACTCTTTACTCGTACCGTGGTATATCATCTCTTGTGAACTATTCACATGCTTGCAAGCTAATCAGACGACATTCCACCGAGAGGGCCCAGAGTATATCTATCCGTCATCGGGATGGACAAATCCCACTCTTGATCCATATGCCTCAACTCATACTTTCCGAATAGTTAATCTCATCTTTATAACCACCCATTTACGTAGTGGCGTTTGATGTAATCAAAGTACCCTTCCGGTATAAGTGATTTACATGATCTCATGGTCGAAGGACTAGGTAACTATGTATCGAAAGCTTATAGCAAATTTCAACTTAATGACGTGATCTTATGCTACTCTTATTTGGGTGTGTCCATTATATCATTCATCTAATGACATAACCTTGTTATTAATAACATCCAATGTTCATGATCACGAAACTATGATCATCTATTAATCAACAAGCTAGTTATACAAGAGGCTTACTAGGGACTCCTTGTTGTTTACATAACACACATGTATCAATGTTTCGGTTAATACAATTATAGCATGGTATGCAAAAATTTATCATCAACTCAAAGATATATTATAATAACCACTTTATTATTGCCTCTTAGTCATATCTCCAACAGTCTCCCACTTGCACTAGAGTCAATAATCTAGTTTACATTTGTAAAGATATAACACCTTGGCCTTCTGGTGCTTATCATGGTTTGCTCACGGGAGAGGTTTCAGTCAACGGATCTGACATGCTCAGAAACGTATGTATTTTGCAATTCATTTGCGTCTTCACGTGTCACTCATTTTCCAAATGAGTCGGCATTAAATATGTTTGGTCTTCTGGTGGAACCTTAATTCCACGGTCTGAAATATGTCACTAATATTGTCACACATAATATAGCTTCAAATTCTGACACTATCAGAACTACACCAAGTTCTCAAAGATCTTCTTGACTTAACATCCTCAGTCATTATCAAAACAATGACATACTCTGCCTTCGTTTGTAGAATCCGTCACAATATTTAGAACTCATCTAAATCTAGCATAGACTTCTTCTAGCTCATTGTGCTACCTTTTAATCAACACTTAGCCTAATTGAGATTTTATATGTGACCAAACTAATATCGGTGTAACACCTTACAGTGATTTGTTTGTCATTACCCCATATAAAACTATATATATCCTTGGTTCTTCTAAAGCATTCAGGTATATTCTTACTGTCGTCCAATGATCATCACATGAATCATTCTGGTATATGCTCCTAACTTTTAGAGCACAGGACATCTGATTTTGTACATATTATTCGTGATCTAAAATCACTCATGTGTTTTTACTCATCGAGTGTCAAATACACTCAAGTCTTGTTAAACCTTCACATGGAAAAGAACACCTTCTTAATATATTAATATTGAACTACTTCAATATTCATTCTATGTACTTTAAAACTTATTATATGTTTCAATCTATCTTCATAGATCTTGACACTAAATATGTTTCAGTTCATATCCTTTCACTAAAGTTAATTCTCAATGAAACCTTTTTAATCAAGTATATAACTACATCATTTATAACAAACTATATGTCATCTACATAAAGTATTATAAATATGTCTCAGCGCTCCCACTTAATTTCTTGCAAATGCAAGCTTCTTCATCGTTTCTGATGAAATCAAAAACTCTTTGACTATTTCATCCGGTGAAGATTCCAACTCCGCGATACTCACTTCATCCAATTGAAGTTCGTATACCTATCTAGTATTCCACGGACCAGCAAACTCTTGGTTGTATCTTGTATACATCCTTAATACACACTTCTGTTAAGTAATGTATTTTTTCCATCCTACTAGCATATCTCATAAAAGAAATATGTAGCGATTACTAGAATAATCCACATAGACTATAAGCATCGCTACGGATGATCTAATCTTATCGTAGTCAACTCTTTGAACTTTGTCGTAAACAACTTTTCGACAAGTCGAGCTTCTTCAAGGATATTCCATCCAAGTCCATCAATTTTATAGATCCATTTACTTTCAAAAAGTATTCACCTATCTTGGATTTCATGGGGCATAGCCATTTTAACGGAGTCAAGGCTCATCATAGCTTCTTTGTATGTAGTTGGTTTATCATTGTTCAAAAACAATCATTTGTTCACAAATCATTTATTTGATCACAAAGTAAACCATACCTACAAGGTTCAATAGGTACTTCGATCTTCATGACTGTAACACTTTGTAGACATGGGAGCCATGATCATCGTGGCCGCTTCCAGAACCATTTCTGATGATGCGCTACTCTGATCATCCAATTGAAGTTCTATTGTCCTCCCACTCAAATACTTCGCTAGAAACAATTTCTTGGAAATAAGAAACATCGACAAACACTTTTGTATTTGTCTCCATAGTGGAAAGAATTCCCAATCAATTCTCTGGGATAACCAACAAAGACATTCATCCAATTTTGGTTGTAAACTTATTTACTTATGCTATGCATAACAACATTTAAGAAAGGACTATTAGGGTTTATACCCATGCCATAACTCGTATGGTGTCATTTCAACGGATTATGATGATGCACTATTTAGTGTAAAAGCGGTAGTCTCTAAAGCATAATCCACAAAAATATAATGGCGTCAAATTATTTTATCTCATCATTAACCCAACAAGGTTTGGATATGTCTCTCGGATACTCCATCATCACTATGATACTCCAAGAAACGTGAGTTGTAGAACAATTTCATAACTCTCTTAGATGTTCGCTAAAACTCGTAATTCAAATATTTCCTCCATGATCCAATCATAGATATTTGACTTTTCTATTACGATGATTTCCACTTCATGCTGAAATTTATTTGAATCTATTCAAATGTTTCAAACTTCTTCCTTATTGAATAAATATATCCACATATATATACTCAATTCATTGTTGGAAGTTTTCATGAAGTAGAAGAATCTCCCGCACACAACTATGCCCAGTGAACCACATACATCATCATGTATGTTTCCACTAAGTTAGTTGCCCGTTCAACTCTTGGCCTATGAACGGTATTTCAGTCATTTTATTTAGAAGAGATTTGCAAGCACCAAACGATTCAAAAATCAAATGACTCCAAAAATCCATTTGCATGGAATTCCTTCACGCGTTCCTTTCTAACATCACCTAAATTGCGGTTCCACCTAAATTTCTTTTCTTTCTGACAGCTAGCAACCCCAAAGCTTCCTAACGGCTCCAACGGCAGCTTCACAACCGTGAAGACATACCAATAGCCAGCTTTTGCCATCTTGTACCATCCAAAGATTATACTCTCTATATCAAGTGGTTAAGAGGGGGTGCATAGCTAGCCACCATGGTAGCAAATCCGCGTTGATATATATGCCAGCTAACTAGGTGGCTAGCTGTGCATACCCATCCAGCCATCGGATCATTCTATAGTGTATTCCTGACCCTAGATCTAATTAACGCCGTTAACGGTCCGAGTATACCTTTTTTATTCTTCCCTGCCCACCCACGGAACCGAATCCCTCACATCTATCCTGCTCTCTCTCCCAGCACCCGGCCACCAACCCCACACCTCAAATCCTCTCTCGAGCCTCCACCGTGCATCCCCGCTCCGGCCGGCCGCATCCTCCACGGCGCGGCTCCGCACACGCGGTACTGGTCGAATTCATCCAGGAACTGTAGCCCCATGGCCAGGCCAGGTTTGTGGCAGAGATCGACCCGGCGGTCGGCCGTGCGCGTGGCCGCTTCTGCATCGATCTCGCCGTGGCAGAGGAGCTCATGCACCTGATGCGGCGGCGCAGGCCAGGCTCCCTCCCCACCGGCAACACTGCAGTAGCGTCGCCATCTTCATGCTGCAGCACCACCGCAGGCCGACGCAGCCCAGGCCGAAAATCCCCGCCACTGCTCCGAGCCCCACGCCTTCGCGATTTCCGGCCGACGGGAAAGGAGGCTGCGTTGGGACGCGGGCGACCGCCTTGGAAGGAGGCGCGCCTGCTGCGGGGGATGCGGTTCTGCGGGCAACGAAGGAGGCTGCGCGTGGACGTGGGCGGGCACCGTGAAATTGCCGCAGACCTCTTCTCCACTGCGGGGCGGACCAGGCATCTTGACTCCCCGCGCGTGGATGGGCTGCCGGTGCTAGCGGAGCAGGTGCAGAGACCGGCGAGGCCGCGAGCGGGGGTCGCTCGCTGAGGATCTCGGTGCAGCGCGTCAGTGAGGCCTGGATCTTGATGGATTTGTGATTTTCCATTCAAGTAGCCTGAATCTTTATGTTCCTGCTGCTCTTGCCTTCGTAACACATTCCCTTTTTTTAGCTGATCTGCACTTTGCATTTTGATTCTAATATTACTCGGCTAGATTGTAGTGTTGCTTTATGATTAGTCATATAGATTTCCCTTTTTTTAGCTGATCTGCGCACTCCGCCATGCCCCATCTCTGACCGCGGCAGCTGTTCTTCCTCAGGATGACTGCAACTCCTCTGTAGAGACGACACCACGAGAAAGTTACAATTTCCTTTTTTCTTGGATCTTGTCTGGCTTTTTTCTAGATCATTTTAGAGTTCGTGTTGTATTTTGAAATCAATAAAATGTTCCTGCATTAGATCCACTTGTGGTCTATATTTTGACATCTTGAACAGATATGTGATTCCAGGTTGTACTTCGTGCTCAAGATCTATGCCTCCTCCGTTCTGAAATTTCTCCACATTACTCAACTTTTGGATGACATCTTCCTATCTTGCATTCGCGTTCTGATTTTATACTTGTCCACAGCTGCAATTGGTGCCTGTCCACTTTGCTTCAATTGAATTTATTCGTTCAAGCTTATCTTACAGAAATTATGGGGAGTAGCTTTTGTGATTGGCTCTGATTTTCCGGGTTGCCAGCTCGAGGTCATCTTGGCGTGATTTTATCTAAAGGAATTCGTGATTACAATATGAGAACACTATGATATGATTGGCTCTGATTTTCTGGGTTGCCTGCTTGTGGTCATCTTGGTGTGAGATTCTGTTGCTGATTCATATATGGTTTTCTGATTTGCAGTTCAAGGAGCGTGAGATTCTTTTATTTCCTGCTGCCAATGTTTTGGTGCTACTGAATTTCATCTTTTTCTTTTTCCTGATCTGCACTTTGGGAGCCTCTGGTCAGGGCGGCCGCTCACGCGCAACGCGCCGACGGCAATGAGATGATGCGCTTATAGTGTCGCCTGGCCACCGGCGCCACCGGCGACGCGTCGGCGTTGCCACCTGCCAGCTCAGCCTGTCGGGTACCGCGGCCTGCACCTTTGCCTGCAGCGGTGCCCCTCACGCCAGGGCCGCGTCGTCGCTCGGCGCGGGCAGCAGGGCCATTCTGGTGTGCCGGGCGCATCTGGCCGGCGCATGGCCAACAACAGCCCAGCGGGCATCGCTCCTTGGAGTACGACTCTGTGGACATGGGCAACGGCGAGCTCGTCGTCCTCAACTGCCGCACCGTCCTCCCCTGCTTCCTCGTCATCTACAAGCCCGTGTGTAAAACAACAAATATTGCTTCTTTTCTCCCCTTTGAGGCTTGGAATGGTATAGAAATGTTTTTGCTTGTCTCGACCTTTTTTGTTATCCATTCAAACGTGTCTGGCTTCACTCTCTCCCTCTACCTTTTTTGTCATCCATTCAAACATGTCTGGCTTCACTCTCTCTCCCTCTGCATGTATGTACGAATATGTTCTGAAGTTTCATGTTTTGTGGCATCTTTTTGCCAGTTTTCTGGCGCAGATATTTTGCCCCATTCAAGATTTAATTCTCCACTCCATGGTTTTTACAGTGGTTAGTTCACAGTCTAATGAATTTCGCGATTCGATTTTTTGTGCAAATAGGTAAACATGAAGCTCCTGTTACACCAGTACTTTTCTGAACCTTGCCTTCATGGCATCATCATCATTCGCTCATTCGCTGAAACAATGAATGGAGATGGTAACGGCTGTGGCTAACGGTCGCCGGTGACAGACGTTTATATGCACGAATCACTGCGCATGATCCAAGGGTGCTGACCACGTGCGTAGCTAGCACCCCGGGTAGAAAATCCGCGTCGATATATATATATAGGATAAATACTTCCTACTCCTGGGTGTAACTACACCCACGTCTCATATACTACCATACGGAAGTATATAACATACTTTATTGGTTTGAGTATGTTTATACACTATATCTAAGATACTCCAAACCAAGTTTCGTGAAAAAAATGCAAGGGAACCCATAGTTTACACTATATATCCGAAATACATGCATATGTATACGTAAAAAATGATTCTACGTAAAAAATGTACATACTGACTACAAAGTAGTATATATACTTCTAAAATAATCTTATATACTTCATACTACATGTACATACTCTCCGGTATGATAGATACTCTCTAGATTATGAGAATTACGCGTGGGTGTAACTACACCCGGGTGTAGTATGAATATGTCATATATATATATATATATATATATATATATATATATATATATATATATATATATATATATATAATTATATATATATATATATATATATATATATATACGCGGATTTGCTACCATGGTGGCTAGCTATGCACACCTAACCAGCCATTGGATATAGTGTGCTGGAAATTGAATGGATGAAGATTCCTACTAGTCAGCTGACGGAATTTTTCAACAGGCGTTACAACCGTTAGTGGTTCTGGCCGAATTGTAGTGTTGTATTGTAGAGTGTATAATCTTGGTTAGAAGGTGAAGTGTAACTTGGACTGTACTACACAGATAAATACAGTTCATATTGCACACTATTTCTACACTTTTTTCTACAATTCCATATAAGACTTGATCTGTATTTTACATAGCAGAAAGTTACATTTTATTGGAAATCATAGGAAATAAAAAAAACTGCTGCACGGCTGTATAAGATACAACAACTAAAGATACTGCTGCAGGAGACATCAGAGGAAGCATAAAAGCAATGAATCGGAAATTTCATTGTTAATCCGGATTTTGATTCGAAGGATGAGAGAGATCAGTCTAAAAGGTTTGTGTCTTACTTGTATAATCTGGCAGAGTTATAGAATTAGAACTGTCCTTGTTATAGTAACATATGGTATCGCTAATGCATATAAACAGATCTTAATGTGCATTGCCTTTTTAGCAGCATGCCCTCTGGTACTTGCCTTCCTGCGTCCTGGAACTATGGAGTTGTGGAGAGGGCTCTAAGAGAAGCATCTGGCAGGGGAGAAAAATGCATATTTGAGCCAAACATAGGACAAGTGTTTCAAACTTTGGATTGAACTGCCAAGTTAGCAACTGTACAGTGTTTAAAAGATGGTATATAATAGTGGATATAGAACAGTAGTTGTTTGTTTTGTCTTGTATTTTGATGTGGATAACAACATGTATGGGTAACTATGTGAACTGTATTTCCATGTGGATATCAAATGGTATGGATGTTTAAAATTTAACATCAGATTGTATAAAAAAAATAGTAGTGTTGGCAGGCAGTCTATTTTGCATGATTTTGTGATAATGCCACCCTCTAACAAGGTGCTATATTTGAATTTAAAATAATTGACAAACAAATTTGGTTTAGACAGGAAATGGAGTTGAATTCTGGAAAATAAAAATAGGATATTTATTAATTTACGAAATATGGTAATTTGAGCACAATTGTGCTATTTAAATGTCTTGTGAAAACAGTTCTGTGTTTATTTAAAAAAAACATACTATAGACAAGGTGACACGGCATTTCCTTTCAAATTGTAGTAAAATATTTAACATGTAAAAATGTTATATTATTGGATGGCAGATTAATTTTAATCTATTTTTTTTTGCTTTAGTCTACTATAGTTTATATACAAGTTTAGGATGCGGTAGGGAAACTATGGCAATCTGTATTTGATTTTTAATATAAAATTGATTGAAAGAGATAGAAAATGTGATACAATTCTAATAATGGTTGATATTAAAAAAATTGTTCAACATATGCGGTACAATGCTTTGGTAGATATAACATTTGTATAACACACACTATTATGCCAATGGGTAGAGGTGAACAAAATACAAACTACTAACTTAACATAGTGGCCGTGACAAACTACTGACATGGGATTATTGAAATAACTTAAGTAGAAGCTATTCCAGATCTATTTGTGGTGTGGTACACAAGGATTGGCACAATGTGCCTCTAGCTCTTTCAGACATCAAGTGCCTGCTCGGCTTCATCTGCTGCTTCTTCTCCACCGGCTGCTCCATTGGCTTGATCAACGACCTCTTCGTCTTGTTCCATATGCCTGCAAGACACTCTGTGCACAGCCTTCCAGTGTGATGCCTGGCAAGCGCGAGAACAGTAGAATGCCTCGCCGCAGCGGGAGCATGACCTGAACTCCTGGGCCCGAGTTTCTCTACGACCACAACCAAAATTGCAGCATAATATATGTTGCTCGCCAGGGGGGTGAAGATTGTACATGTATTGCCCTCTATGGATGTTCCTTGCATCGAACCACTCTGAAAGAAAGTGGTGTGCTTGGTCTGTACCACGGTGTATGGCAGCTGCGCGTGGACAGAGACAAATTTGGCTTAAGATGCATGCATGACGGTCAGAATCATTAGAGATGGCGCACGTTTGGCATCTGAGAGTGCCACCGGAGGAGGACAGCTCCCAGGCAGTTGCTTGAAGCAGGAGCCAACGACCGTTCATGACAGAACGGCTAACGCCGAATCCGTCAATGAGACAGAAGCCTAGCTCGCGAAGAGCTTCCAGATGACCAAGCCTTGCAGCGCATGAACAAAGCACGGCCCCTGCTAATATGTTGCAGTCTTCTCTGGTTCCTCCACTGCCGTTGAACATGATGACGGCAAGTGAGTAAATGGCGTGCTGTTGTCCTGAATTGCAGCATCAGCAATTAGATCGGCTCCTCGTTCGTGTTCTCCTGTGCAGTAGAAGAGTATCTGCAAGATAGATACTGGTTAGTTCAGTTAAACTTTAAATGCCTCCAACTAAATCAAATGTGGATACGGTGCTTTGTGTTTACCATGCCAAGAAAATATGAGGCACCGTCATTTCCAGCTTCAGCGCAGCACTGTAGGAAGTGTTGCGCATCGAGACACCAGTTCTTTGCCCTAACGGCTATGCAACTGGCAGATGCATTCTTCAGAACATCCTTGTTGTAACCCAGGTTCCTGAATCTACTGAACCTGCAAACATGCAGATATATTTGCGTTGTAAGAGATGGAAAGCATATGTGTTCAAAATCCAAAAAAAAAAAGGTTTCAGATGTATGCGCACTTACGTCATCCTAGCGTTTGCTAGATCTGCAGGGGAGGAGGCTCCGGATGCCACCTTAGCTAGGATGGTGATTAGCAAATCATCGGGAAGATCGACGAATCGATCAGCTTCCTCCGGCCTGATCCTCTTCTGAGACTGCAAAGGATTGTCTGGTGGATGATATGGGTCTACACTCCGGCAACATACGGTGATTTGACTCATTTTGCTGGAATGGGCAGTTGAGTGTTCGTAGATTTTGGAGAATTGATGTCTGGACTGTATTAGGCCTTCCGACTTCTATTGGTGAAGCGATGGGTAACGAGTCCTTATTTGTAGGGTATGTGTGGCGTGGATTTTTGACCGCCCGTGTATCTGTATTTCAAACTGTAGAATGAAAAGGATACAGAATGCTTTACTGTAAAATGAACTGCACTTGTCTATGGACACGGCGTTAACATGCAACCGTTTGCAGTTGTGCTCTCATGTGCAGATCCGGAATGATGTGCTGTATATCCAAGGGCTGGTGAGGTGTGCATAGCTAGCCACCATGGTAGCCCACTATTTTGGATATATATATATATATATATATATATATATATATATATATATATATATAGGATAAATACTTCCTACCCTTGGGTGTAGTTACACCCATATCTAATATACTACCATACGGAAGTATATACGATACTTTGCCGGTTTGAGTATGTTTGTATACTATATCTAAGATACTCCAAACCAAGTTTGGTGAAAAAAATACAAGTGAACTCATAGTTTGCACTATATATCCAAAATACATGCATATGCATACGTAAAAAATGAGTCTACGTAAAAAATCTGCATACTTCCTACAAAGTAGTATATATACTACCAAAATAGTCTTATATACTTCATACTACATGTACATACTCTTCGGTATGATAGATACTTACTAGATTATGAGAAACACACGTGGGTGTAACTACACCCGGGTGTAGTATGAATATGTCCTATATATATATATATATATATATATATAATATAGAGACACGCTATTTGACTCCCTGGGGGCAGAATATTATTCTGCACCCCGGCCGAAACCCCCGCGCGCGCCAGATTCTGGTCACAAACACGCCCACTCCCGACCGATGGCAAGCGACATAATTTTATTTGCATGCGACGTAAGTTGTTCCGGGCCATGCGACGCACTACCTGATGTAAGAAACTTATGCCAGGGTAAACTAGACTGTGGTAGCCAACCGTCTGTAGTCAGCCCGTGTGAACTATCATCTCAATGACGTATGTACAAATAATAATCGCTGGTGTAAGAATCCTGAAGACAACGTAAAAAGAAGAACCACTAGCTCATCTCGTGTGATTCATTCAGCCACCCATCGATGTAAGAACTACTGGAAGGTTGTTTCGCAAAAAATATAACTAATGGAGTATTCGGACATGACAACGCTGACCTGCATGTAAGAATCTGCCAGCCTGGTCACACACGGTACTCAAATATACATTATGGTCCACTAATTGACGTAAGATCCATTATGTCACTGAAAGAATTCCAATACATTACGTCTCACAAAATTCTCAATACATTATGTCACCTGAGAATTTCAGGTGACAATCTTACATAAAGAAACATGTCTCTGACAATACGACATAAGAACTCCAAGCATTGGTAGAACTACCAGTGTGGCCACATTTACGTAAGAATATATAATTGAATTAATCTATGTAATAAAGTATACTCTCCCAATGGCATAGCCATACTGTGGAGTAAAAAACCACCGATGTTTATACTATTAATCACTGAAGACTTGATAGTTCCTTTCCATTTGCCACAAGTGCAAGGCTTGCTTAGTTGAGAGCAGGAATCCATGCCTTTATCGTGGCAATGGTGAATAGTTACTATGCTCATGCCTGAAATGGCATAAAAGTTATGTAAGAAGCATCCAAAAAGGGTACTCAACAAATCCGTAGGATGAAATCTGAAGCTTTAGTTAGAACATGTGCTCATGTGGCATCGTTTTGGGGTCTCATCTGTCAATGGAGAACTTATTCAGCTGGCTTGCCACATTCACATCAGAGCCATGGACAGTGGCCGTGGTAAAGTTTCCGAAAGTACAAACTGACCATACTTGAATGTGCAGGTGTACTTCAGCACATGTATAGCTGAACCCAGAATTCAATTAATGGAAAAAAATGCCTTTTTCTTGTTAGTATCTTCAGCCATAGGTAGCACTACAACTTCGTTGTAAATCAGGTCATGGGAACTTCTGTTACCTTGCGACATGCAGATCAAAGCCAATGCATAAATTGAATTGTTGTGACCACTTTGAGGCCTTATTAAAACAGAAGAAATTACACAAGGTTTTTGTAAAACATAAATCTAACAAATAGGCAAAATCTGTATTCATATGGCTGGCAGACTATAATGCAAGTATAATGCAAGTTCAAACCTTGTTTATCACTACAACAAATACCGACTATAATGCAAGTATTTTCTAACTTCTCAACCTTATTTTCCTAGGAAGTGGAAGCGTCAACGCAATGTTTATAGAAAGGAAGTAGTCTGTCAGAATGGATCGGCACAAAAGGAATATCCTACTACCCTGAACAACAGAAAAGTAGTTCCTTGATGGGTCTTGTGTTCCATAACAACTTGCTAACACAATAATTTGGAGCAGTGGCTTGACAATCAAATTATAAATCCACTGACTTTTTTTTTACATGGTTCAAGTCATATTTGAACTTATCCTCGATAGGTGATGTATCCACACATTCTGTTATCCACGAACCAAACTCCGCCATAAAAAATTATCTCCCAACTCTACCCAAGAAAAACACAACAAGAAAGCTTAACAGACATGATGCAGATGCCGCACGCAGCGCCGCCGGCAGCCGCAACACGCCGCACTGCCCAACTATGATGCAGATGTAAACTAATCGCCACCGGCAGTTACCACCTGCCCGTAATACGCCACAGTTGCCATGATACAGCTCAAGATAAATATTTTGACATAATATATAACGGATGAGAACAAAACTACTACTGCTCTCAGCTACAGTAAAGCTCACCTTGTTCGATGGAAGGAAGCTGTTGAGGAATCACTTGTGAGCTGGTACGTAAATTTCTGATATACTGCAGCTCCTGATCAGCAGGTGTCAAATAATAATCGAATCTTCTGCCCTCGAGAGGAGAAGCGAGATCCTTATTTGGTTGGCCGCCAGCTAGGGGAGCTAGATGCCGCGCTGCCGCATGGAGCTGATAAACAGAGCATTGTGGATAAGTCAGCTCAGGTGTTAGGCAAAAACTTAAAAGGATATCTGATATTGATCGCCTAACGCATACTCTTAGGAGAAAATCAACCAACCCGCAGCCTATTGTTAAGCTCTTCCAGGTTTTTGCTACTACCTACAGTTATTCTCTTGCAAAGATGGTTGCTTAGATGAATGTGTATGCAGATAAAATTATTACACCGCCACATTGACGATCTTTGTATGCTAAAGAAATGTAATTCAACGTACATCTAGACCAAGAACTTGAACCAAGCATTAGGAAACCCTGACTAAATAGTTCCCAACAAATTTCATGCAAACCAAATGGCAATTCATATCTGCCGAACTGTAAAGGGCTATAACACCACCATCAGCAGGTTTGTTGATGCATCTCACAACACGGGCACTGAAGAAAGATGGTATAATTTTAAATGCTAATTATTTCAAACAGACAAGACATCAGTAGGCTGGCATTTAACAGTATGTACCGTCCATTAAACTTTAGTCCTAATGAAGTAGAACTGCTACCGTATCACAGGGCAGGACACCACGAAAGCCCAAGAAAAGCTGATGTTTTGGTCTGTCCCAATATTGCAACATAAAGTATTTTTATCTAATCACTGAGTAGAGCAAGATAAGACCTCACCCACCGAATTCTGACTCTAATACTAATCATGCCATTCCACTTGCAGATTACCACACAAAAAAATTCATGGCTAAGTAAATGTATCCAACAAACACGGCAAGGAAACGTGGTGCTGGAGATCGGGAAAATCACCTCCTATTCAGAGAAAGGATCCACCAAGTTGGACAGTGCATTCGCGGCCTGGTGCGCCACCTGCCCGTACCTGCAAGAGGATAACTGAGTCTCCGCTGAAAATATTTCGCCCGCAGCTAAGGCAGAGGGGAGGACCTGGAGGAGAGGGCGCCGAGGATGGTGGAGAGGGGGCGCGCCGACGAAAGGCTGACCATGGGATTCGGCCAGCAACCACCGCCCGCCGCGCTGCCGACCAGTATGCCGATACCGTTTGCAGCACCTCCGGCAAGCACCGCCCGTCTGCAGCACGCCGCCATTGCCACAGATCTAGCCGGCCGACCACGGCGCCGCCGATTCACCAACCAAAGAAGATGCGCGCATGCAGCCAAGTCGACCCACCGACGCGCTCACCCGCTCGCTGCCGCTGCCGTGCGCGCTCAATCGTCGCCGCTCACTCTGCCCGCCGCGGTCTGCGCTCGATTAGAATCTGGGAGCTGCCGTCGGGCGACGAGGTGAACCGCAGCCACAGCGACCAGCCGACGCGCTCACCCGCTCGCTATCGCCGCCGCTGCTCACTCCTCTCGAGAGAAGTCGCCGCCGTCTGCTCTCGATTAGAATCCCGGGAGCCCACAAACAAGAACGGGTGGGTGGTTGGCTAGCTCCCAGACAGCCAGACCTCACGAGCCCACGATTGGGAAACAAAACCGTCCCAGGTAAAAAAAAAAGAAACAAATTACATCAGCCGGAAGAGCCGCACCAAACAAGCCGACTTGATCAAACTGAAACCCGTTCGACTCGGTGGACCGACCCGGATGCAGGGTGACTAATAGATATATATATATATATATATAGAAACTCTATTAGTCACCCTGGGTGCAGAATAATTAATTCTGCACCCGGGTCGTTCTACCGAGCCAGCCCGACCCTTCAGGTGCGGCTCAGGCGGTGGCAGGCTCCACCCGATGTATTTTTTTTTTGTTTCTTACGTCATCGGTTTTTCCTACCGTGCATTTGCCCAGTCGACCCAGTTTCCACAAACTGCCGGCATACGATCCTCCAGGTCGACAAATCCGGCGACCACCGGCGACCCGCCGCTGCCGCCCGGAGAATCCATGCCCAAGCGCCCCCACCTTCCCCAGCCCCTTTCGACGACCCCAGCTCCGGCGGTCCCGAATTCCAGGCGGCGCTCGTGGAAAGTCCCGACGGGAGCTACGCGTGGGGCTCTTCCCGGTGGATTACGACGCGTCCACGAGCTACTGCGCGGCGTTTTCCATGGAGAGCCTGCCGTCGCCGCGGTTCCTCTCCTCCATCCGGCAGGTACTCTTCCGCACTGCCGTACCTGTTAGAGATGCAAGTACTGATCCCCCTCTCCCTCCCCGTCAGCTCTGGGCAAAAAAAAATTCGAGGTGCCTCACGTATCCTCTTGCAGGAACGAGCGGGTGGCGTACCAGGCCGCGCGAACACGCTCGAACTTGGTGGATCCGTTAGGTGCGTTCCCGATCTGCAGCACCACTTTTCCTTCCCTTGTTTGTTGGATACAGTTAGCAGCCTTTTTTTTTTTCTTCCAGAGCAAATAAAGTGGTAATCTGCAAGAGGCATGATTAGTATTAGATTGACAATTCGGTCTTTGCGTTGGGCTCTTATCTTGCTCTGCTCAACTATGGGATAAGAATACTTGATCTTGCTAGAGTGAGATCCATGTATGTTGACACTAAACCTTTATAGCCTTCTGTATCTGTAGATTATTTATACATGGATCTGCTCTTGTATCACTTCAGTTTATTAGCATATGAAAGTGGGCAAATTCTATATCCTTTTGTTAACAGGAACGCCGTGTGTATGCAATATTCTGAAAATTCTTTTCCGCAAATGTCTTCACTGATCGGGCATTTATGTTTCTTCTTTTCTATGTAGAAGTCTATGCCATACACTGCCACGGTGTTGTTGTGGTCGGCGTGAAGTGGTGGCGGCATGAGCGGTGAGTGAACTCCACCACGTCGTGAGCGGGTTCCCGTGGCTTGCGGCTTGCTGCTTGGCCTCGTCCGCCAGCGGCACTGGGAGGCTTCGCAGTGGGCCGGCATCGGGTGGGCTTCTCGCCGTTCTCGGCAGGCGGTAGGCAGCGTGTAGGTGCGCCGGTCGTCCTCAACGTCAGATTACGGCAGCGATTTTTCTTGCTGCCGGCGGCGGTCCGCGGCCATGGTTTGGATCTTCCTCATCGGTGTGTTTCAGTATTCTTTTCCTTTCCATCAATTTTGTTCAGCAGTTTCTGTAGCCTTGTGGTGAATTGGATAGTAGAGGTTAGTTTAGTCCGTCCAGCACCAACGTTGAGCAGTGGAGAAGCAGTAGTAATTTCCTGAGCCAGTCCCCAACCACGTTTGTTGAAAATAAGCAGTGTAGCATATTTTGTTTTTTTTCCAAATTGTTTTGTATTTTTCCTGGATTTGTAAGAGGGCAAAGTAGGCAGCGAGCAGGCATTAGTGCTCCAGCAATGACCCTAAGATCCAATACTATTTTGTTCGTATCTGTTTGCATTTTCCACAGAAAGATCTTAGCTGTATTTAAGCAATGGCTCTAGGATCAAATCCACTCCATGGATCATAATTGTCAAAACGTGTTAGTATAGGCTCTAGTGATTCGTAATTTTGTTATCTTGATCGCCAGACTTTTATGTCAAAGTCAGTCTGATCATAACAAAATAATTGGCTAACTTGTGCCAATTTAACAATTGGCAGGATTCCAGAGAAATAATTACTGATGGTTGTGTTTTCAGTCACAGTTAGGCTTCTTAATTACGGAGGGTTGTGTTTTGGATAAAAATACTTGATCTTGCAATATGGGGACAAACAAAAAAAGATGTTTTTTTGTAGTGTTTTCGTGGTGTCCTGCCCTGTGATATGGCAGCAGTCTGACTTTATTAGGACTGAAGTTCAATGGACTGTATGTATTGTTAAATGCCAACCTACTGCTGTCTTGTCTTTCTGAAATAATTAATATTTAATTTTATACCTTCAGTGCTAGTGTTGCCAGACGTGAATTTCCATTTCGATTGCGTGCAATTGTTGATTGAACTAGGTGGAAATGTCTCAGCTGTGACGTTACCCTACATAGCTACATCAAATTTGTTAGGCAAGTGGTGGTTCTTAGTTCACATGTTATGCAGTAACTAGTCGTAGGTACATTCTTCTAGAATGTGCTAGCAGGTTGACACTCAATTGAAACGGGAAACACTCTGTTGTGTAGTTACTTTCTATTAAGGTGTGCACATACTTAAGATGCTAGTATAGCTCGAGTAGGAATTGGTAGTGCAGCAGTGATTTACTTTCAGTTAAGTTGTGTAATGCTGCATGTTGTTCAAAGTCAATTTTACTTTTCGGAGTAATACAGAACATGAAATGTAGGTATGCTCATTAAGTTCAGCATATTTTGTTCAGTAATCCTATTTGCAAACCCTTCAAAGATGAAATTTGTTGTCGTATGGTACTTGCAAATCCGTTTATTATGTTTCCTTCTGTTGAAAAAAAAGAGTTGGTCTGTAATTTTTAACTAATTCCGTTTGTAGGTCTGGCGTGCAGGGACGGTCAAGAGCAATTTTGTAATCACTCCCTGGTGGCTGCGAGCGGCATCGGCATTGTGCTCAGCTGTGGGCAGCCCCAGCACTACTGTGGGTCCTTCCATTGCGGCGGAGCATGCCTGTGGGTTTTGGCTTAAGGTATGGTGGCCCCTCGTTTCTATTTAGTCGCTTCTTTATTCAGAACTAGCAAGGAGGATAAGTTCTTAAATGAACTGAAGCATGTTAAACAAAAATCAATGTAAATTTTGATAAATGAATTTTCAAGGCACTGCTCCAAATTACCATGTTACCCATCAGAGAACTACTTTTCTGTTGTTCGCAATAGTAGGATATTCTTGTTTTTCCGATCCAGTCTGATAGATTATATTTCCTTTCTGGAAACATCATGCCAATGCTTTCACTTCCAAGGGAAATAATGTTAAGAAGTTAGAAAATACTTGTATTTGAGTCAGATAAATAATAATTGTATCAGCGTTAGATAAACTAGGTTTGAACTCACATGAATCTGTCAACCTTATGAATACATATTTTTCCGATTTCATGGATTTGTGTTTATTTTCGAAACAGAATATGCAATTTCTTCTTGTTTAATAGCTCAAGAAGGCCTTCCATGGAAACTGAACCGTTGTGAGGAGTTGATCTCAAAACTTTTCAGTTTTCAGTTTATTTTCGAAACTGAACCTTCTTGGCCTCAAAACTTTGATCTGCATGGTTGCGAGGCAACACAAGTTTCCATGGACTGATTTTTAGCAAAGTTGTAGTGTCGTAATCATCTACGTGCTACCTAGGGTGCATTTAGCCTCTTGCTTAGAACGAGCTAGTAAGTTCGGTTATGCATTTTTTTGACCTGAAATATTCATCTACTGTTTAGGCATATGGTTATAATTTTCATATGTGCTCCATTTGGATAAACTTAATTTTTTTAATATACTTATCTTTTCATATCGTTGCACTTTACAACTTTCTGGGATGCTTCTTATGTAATATTATCTGCAGTGTGGTGAGCAGCGTGTTGCAGGCGCGTGATTACTGTGGGCAGCATCCGTATCCTGGTTGGGCAGCGTGGCAGGTGCTGGCTGTGGGCGGCATCATGGTGAGCGGTGGGCGGCCTCAGCCCTCTGGGTCGTTTCGCGGCAGGTGGAGCAGCACGCTAGTGGTCTTCGATATGAGATATGGCGGTTGCCATTTCTTTCTGGCCATTTCTTCATTCAGAAACGCTTCATCCTAAAAATCATATTCTGAATTGTTCCAGTGCAAGAATGATGCATGACATCTATGTTACATTTTGTAATTCATCTTTTATGTCCCACTGTATACCATATATCATGTGGTATGATGTGCTTGTGTGCGACAACATAATATCTTTGTAAGAAGGAACTGATGTAATTGCAAGTTCCAGTTCCCAGATTATATGTAGCAGATTAAAAATTCTGTTTGTAAAGCTGAAAGGTCCTAGAAACTGAAGATTGCTAGCTCTAGCTAACTTATTGTTTATCATAAATTTATGATTGATTAAAAATACTGAACAAGTTTGCTTAAATAATATTATGTCGCAATCAACCGATCAATCTGTTTTACGTTGATTGCATAAGTTAGTACGTCACACCCGGCTATTATGAAGTTGCAACCTATGTGGTGCGTGCTAGTCGGTGTCATAATTTTATTATGTCGCATGCGGAATTTTATATGTTGCAACTTTGCATGCAAATCTAGTTACGCCAGGTTTACATCGTGGGTTTCTGCAAAAGAAAAAAAAATCGCATCGTGGGCAGACGCGGTCTGGTGGTTGCGCGGGCTGATCGCTTGGGAGAAGTAATCTTATGTCGCATGGAACATTTCTTACGACGCTTGCTGCGTGCGCGCAAGCCGGACGAGCGCTCCGCGCGGGATGGATGGATCGGCTGGTGCCTACACCGGCCCGGGTGCAGAATAATATTCTACCCCAAGGGAGTCAAATAGCGCGTCTCTATATATATATATATATATACACACACATGCATTTTATCAATTACAAATGAAAGGATAAAGTTGTTAACCTCGATGGAGAAGAAAAAAACAAGTTAAGTGTGGCTTGATATGTGTGAACTCAAATGGCAAAACCTCTTAACCATTTCATCGAACACCTCTTGTGCATGTGACGAGAGCAAAGTAATACACCCCTCTTGTGATAAGAAGTGAAAAAATAGCTAAGTGTGGCTCACACTTAGGCAGGGGCAAAGTTATATAGGCAGATAGGGACTTTGTCCCGGTTGGTAATCCAAACCGGGTCCAAAGGGTGGGCCTTTGGTCTCGATTTGTGATACAAACCTTTAGACCCGGTTTGTATCACAAACCGGGACCAGTGCTCCATTGAACCTGATTTAGTTCAAAACGGGAACATTTGCTCTCAGAGACTTGGGACGAAAGGCCTCTACTCTGAGTCTCTGACCTTCATCAAGAGCTATGGACCTGAGAGACGCACACATTTTCTCGACGTACGTATGGCTGCCAAAATTGAGAACTTGGAAGTTGCTCAAACGTATACGTTCCATGTGCTAAAATCAAATGTACTTACACGTACTCTGTACTTGCGATCCATGGAGGCATGACTCTATAATCTGTACGTAAACAAGCACTAATCACCTCTCTGAAACCCACGACCCGATCGACGCCCGTTAGGCTTAGCCCCCCTATAAATACGTCCCGCCGGTTTGCACACACTACCTCCACAGCAACAGCAACACATCTCAAAGCAGGTAGAAGAAGAAGCATCGAGCGTTCCAGCTGCGACAATGGCCACCACAAAAGCCATGGCGTCCTCCCCGGTCCTCCTCCTCGCCACGATCCTCCTGGCCGCGACCTCGGTGCAGGCACGCAGCGACAGCCTGCCACCTCCACCGGCATCGGCACCTGCACTGGCGCCGACATCATCGGCCCCTGGCGGCGGGCAGTGCACGCTGGACGGCGTAGCTGAGCTCGGAGTGTGCGCCGGCCTCCGGCTTGGCGGCCTTGGAAGGACGAGAACGGCCGCTAGGGACCTGTGCTGCCGGCGAGTCCGTGAGAAGCCGATCGCCAACACCGTGGCTTGCCTATGCACCGTCTTCTGGCCGTTCAATGCTCGTTCCCGCGCCGATGTCGCCAACGACGTCAATGACATCCTCAGCATCTGCGGCGAAGCTCGCGTCCCCGACCCCGTTTGCCTCCTAGGATAGGCCTGAGGCCTTAACCTCGACGACGTGCCTCTGCTACCCGATCGCCTTATGCAGATATACTGCCTAAATAATACGGAGTACTCCGTACTATATTATGTGTGCAAAGCTTAAATCAGCGGCACGTCACATTATTTCCGATTATGTGATATGAATCAAAATTGTTCTAAGACTAAAATATGGTGTATGTTATGTGAGTAACATATTTTTGCATCTTAATTTGTGGTGAATGATTATTGTCTTTTGTCGAAACACCCATGTGTGTGGTTTGTAAGAATACTAAAACTATATTTTTACATAATGGTAGATTAGTATGCATGCTAGGTTAATTAACTTTGATAACAAATTCATGAATCAAAGGACCAATGGTATATCCTGCTTAATAGGTTGTCCATGTTAAAACATGAACATTGTCTACGTGATGAAGCTTTGGCAATTACATTTCATATTATTATGCTGCTAAAAATATATTTTATCGGTTTAAAAATGTTTATACATAAGTTGTCAAAGTTAGAAAAATATGCCACTAACTTTCCTAGACACAATTTACTTTTGGGATTTGCTGGAAATAAGGCGCCTGATACTTAATAAGTTTAATTTGAACGCTTGGAGATTCATATTTTGTGCTTGTAGATTCGTGCTCTGACTTTTGTGTTGTTTGTGTGTGTTTGTGTTATTGTTGGCCCGACGTGTAAGCGGGCTGACTTATTTTTTTGGGGTCTCGTGGAGTGGGCTCGTGGTGACGGTTCCTATCTACAAGGCGTCTTTATCTCTCCCATGAAACCGCTTACATCGCGCATTCCAGTTGCGCGTGTGTTGCAAACGACATATTTCCAGTTGCATGTGGGTTGCAACTGAGATTTTGCCAGTTACATGTGGGTTGCAACTGATTTTTTTTCCCAATTGCATGAGTGTTGCAACTGAGATTTTTCCAGTTGCGCATATGTTGCAACTAAGAATTTCCACATGTGGGTTGCAACTGAGATTTTTCCAGTTACGCTTGCGTCGCAACTAAGAATTTCCACTTACATGTGGGTTGTAACTGATTTTTTTTCCAATTGCATGAGCGTTGCAAGTGAGATTTTTCCAGTTGCGCATATATTGCAACTAAGAATTTCCACATACATGTGAGTTGCAATCGAGATTTTTCCAGTTACGCATGTGTCGTAACTAAGAATTTCCACTTACATGTGGGTTGCAATTGAGTCTTTTCCAGTTACACGTAAATTTCTACTAAGATTTTTCTTATGTCTTAAATGGTTGCACAGATTTTTTTTCTAATAAAAATATGAACGCACAAAACTGGACGCCAAAACTAAAATAGTACACTGCTTAATAAGCTACTAATGTCAGCGACTGAAACTTATTAAGTCTCAGACGACTGATCTCTAGGCGCTCCCTTTACTTTTATACCTCATTTTTATATACGTTGTTTAAATCTCTAAATATTATCATGTTCTTCAGTTTATTTGTTCTACACAATTGGTTACATGTTTTTGTCATATAACATGACTGGACGGTCTTGATAGTGTAGTTAAAGATTAATCAGTCGTCAATTTTTTTTTTTTTTTGAGAAACACAGTACAAACGCAGACGCTCACATACACGCGTATACACTCACCCCTATGAACGCACACACGCACACCCTACCCCTATGAGCACCTCCAGAAGACTGAGCCGGCGGATTGGATCTTGAAATTGACGAAGTCACCATAGGCGCCTCGCTGTCGTCAATTTTATTGTGTGATAGGAATTACATGTTCTTTTATGTTGATTTAATTACATCACACAAAGACATATAAGATACCCAAATATTTTTACCATATAAACCAAACAATATCAGCCAAAAGAGTTCCTTGGAACTAAGATTGTACGCTTTTATGGGTCCGCTAAATAAAGTATTAGTGCCACAATGCGTGGTTACTGAAGATGAAACATAACAATTTATTCACCAACAAATAAAACAATAACTTATATGAATATAGAGAACATTGCAAGATGCTTCATACTATACTACTGAGAATGTAGAGTTGTACTTATTTTGCATGCATATATACAAGTGCTGCCACGTTTCACTATTTTACTATCACGAGATTTAGATGTGCATTCCTAAGAAAAAAATTTAAAGTTATGTTCGGAATTTTTTGTATCTCCTCTTATTCTTTGTAACCAAAATATGTTGTTGTGTTGTTGTCTTGAGAACCAAACTGTGACTGCGTAGTTAGTACAGTGGTTGTACCCACAGTTCATCTGAAACTAAACCTGATCGGCGTCATTGTCTCATTAAGAAATGATATTATTTCTGTTGGGCTACATTCTCATCGCTCAAGAGAATTTTGAGGCGCTGGGACTTCCTTCTCTCATTCAGTGCTTACTCACTGAAAAAATGTGCTACGATTCTAGAAACATGATTGTCTAAGCTGTGAAACTTTGGCCAATGTTTTATAATATTATTATGTTGGTACTTTTTAATTTTTTGGGTGTATTTGTAAAATGTTTACACATAGGCAAAAATAGAGAAGTGCGACTCCAAGCTTTGTAGAACCCATTTTACATATCTCCATCTCCATCTCCACTAATATAAAAAGAGCCCGACCGACAGATCTAGATAATCTTGACCATCTAATAACCAAACTACTACCGTTAGATTATGTTTCCCAAGCCTTGGTTCCAACAATTTTTCATGCACGCCGGTTAATCTGTACCGAAGGGAGTAGTTCAGATTTACATTAAAGCAGTGTTAGATGCCCGCCTCCCCCATCCAGAGCAAAAGAAAAACAAAACAACCGTTACAAACGACTTTTCCATCAAACACAGCCACGCTGCTGGTTGTCCAGAGCAAAGCAAAAACAAAACAACCACTGCACGAACTTTCCATCAAACGCAGCCACGCCGCAGGCTGCCGACAATGCCCCGCGCACACCGCCGCACAGTGCAGGCCGCATCCGAGCCTTTGGCGCTAACAAATGGCTTATCAATTTAAAGAATGACTGAACTTCAACTGAAATAGGTTTGAGTTATACAGACGATGTGCTGCGTACAATCGGGACCCTTGTAATAAGACATTTTGAACTAGGATGAGATGGCATCGTTTAGCAATTTTGAGGGCATCTTGGCACAAATGGAACTGATCTGTAATCCCTCGCGTTAACTATTTAGCACAACTTTTTGCGACAGTGTAAATATCTATATTTTTTCAAAGATAATTTCTCTGTTGAAATTTTGAACATCAACAGTAATTTACCGGTAAAAAATGCTAAATCGTATGTCCTTTTATTCGGGAAACATACTATTGTCTTCTCCTGAAAAACAAATTGTTGAATCGTTCGTTGTCTCTTTTACCTGTAAAAAATATTACCGCTTACATAAAATCCTTCATTTACCACAAGAGAAAAAAAACTTTTACAAAAAAAACTACCGCGTCATTTGTCGCCTCTTTTATATGAAAAATATACTATTGCCTTCTTCTACAGTAACTTCAGATAAAAATACTTTATCATGGCACGCCGAGCTCCAACTCCCTAGTCGTTAGTTAAGTGCAATATCATGTCCTTGAACTGGGGATCTCTAAAACCATGTACCATGTTGAACTGTATATGCCAACCTATTCACCCAACAGCAATATTTATTAGGATTCACAGGCAATAATATTTCAACAATAATGGAAGTTATATTTACAGATATTAGAGCCTGAAACTTAATCTGGTATGTTAAGAGGAACTATGAGATACTCTTAATCTTTCTGGGAGTACATCTTTATTATAGCCACATTGTCCAGTTCAGTATTAACGATGTTCCTAAATAGCAATATTATTGGAGATGAAGTTAATCATGTTATTTTTGTAGTTTTAGAAATCATGTTTACCAAATGGGGGTGACAAATTTAAGTGATCCATCAACTAAAGAATTAAATATCAAATAACACCATTCGAAATGTACACATTTTTCTTTTTCGTGAGAACCAAATTATGTACAGCTGCAGGAACCACTCACAACCATGCTACCAATCAACATTATTCAAAGGAAACATTGACAAATGAAGAATTGGATCGTGGGTTGGACAAAATAAAATGGCCATTTCTAGCCTGTCTCTCAAATACAGTAATGGTTGAACATTGCTATTGGTATTAGAACTATAGTCATGCAATTAGCATCACCGGTACAAATGTCTTTACCAACACATTATTGATATTGACAATCCGCAGTCACCTAGATGCAAAACAGAACACCTGCACGAGGTCATGTGCTCCGAACTTGTGTCATGTTTTTTTAATGCAACTATATGTATGCAACATGACGTACTGATTTTAATATTTTGTAGATGTGGCTTCAGTTGCTCGACAAAATTATGCATCTCAAATTGGTTCACTAGATTCATCACAATTCCATGCAAATGGTTCACTCAACCATTTAGAGGGTATGATAGTATGTGACATCATGTTTTCTCCGCTATATAGATATGTTTGTCTATAATCTTATTTATACTAATGTTTGCATTGTTCAGGTGGTGAGTCTATCCTGGGTTGCAATAATGTTAATCTCTAATAACAATCGGGCACATCCACTTTGCAGTCTGATAAGTGTGGCCCAGACCTAACAAACAATCGTGATGAACAAATTCAACAAGGGAAAAAACAGCTAAGTGGTCAAAGTTGGTATGCTCCATTGTTCGTCGAGCAAAATGCTAAGTATATACCTATATTGTGCTAGCAAAAAAGAAGATGGCTGCAACCCAAAGTTGTGTTAATTGTAAAGAGTTGTCTGAAACAAGAGCGGCGCCCTCACTGATTTCACAGAGTATCCCATTGAGCAACGTAACCAACACAGATGCAAATGGTACATAAACCTAATTTCAGTCATTGTTATAAAAACTGGTCTATGGCTTAATTGTTTCATTGTGGCTGCAGGGCATATGTTCATATGCAACCCCGAAAAGATCGATCTTGGTGTATGTGGTATATTACCTAGAACTTCCACTTCTTCTCAGGATGCACCATACACCTGGTAACAACCTCAATCACATCTTCAACTATCTAACGCGTAGTACACCCTGCTCCTCGCCAGATCAAGTTGAAGTTGATTAGGTACATAGGTCCGGAATAAATAATTGTCGCGGAAAGGATGATATTTTAAGTGTTACTATTTCTTTCCTTTGTTGTCATGTTATATTCTGTTGCCTGCCAAAACTCACCGGCGAGCAGTGGTTAAGCAACACGAAGAGCCGGGAGGCTCCCAAGGCCGTTTAGTGGACCCTGGCACCTCGCGTCGTCCCGCAAGTTTCCAGCACACGTCCTGGCGGTTGCAAGGGCGTGCCACCTGACCTAGACCCGATCAGGAAGGTGTTAGATTGCTTCGATTATTCTCCTGCATGGTAGACACGTAAACATTAAATACGAGCCCTATCGGCTCTCGAGTTGCCTCGTGGATCGGCTCAAAGAGCCGATCGCCCCATGGTTCACGTTGGATTTGCAATGACATGGGGATCCTGCTTGATCAAAACAAAGCTAAACCAATCTACGATAGTTTAGGGTTTTCACTGCATAACCGGAACATCCTACGCGTAGTTGGGCCTAGCAGATACGAAAGATGATGAGAACTATCCCTAGAAGAGGCCTAAAAACCAACATTACGTCAATTCCCGGAACATCCCTTATAGGAACGGTAAACAACACCTAACGCACTACCGGATCCTCCAACCCCAGCATAAGGCCTAATCATGCGGATGTTAAACTAATCCTTGAAGAACAAGGAGCAACTATAACAGATCGGATCTACTAAGCAACGAACAAGCAAGATGCTGCCCTTACACCCAGATAGGTGTAAGGGCAGCTAGGTGTCGAGGGACGGCATTGCTAAGCAAATATGCATAAGAAAAGCATCAATGCAAGCCCCAAAACACCTAAGATAAGTAGTGCTACTCGCCATCAACAACGCTTCAAGCACGAGTAGCACAAGGTAGACGAATAAACGTATATCGCCTAGATCGCAAGATGCGATCTAGGCAGCATGATGCTTACCCGGAAGAAACCCTCGAAACAAGGGGTGGCGATGCGCCCGGTTTGTGTTTGTTGTGAACGTGATTGTTGTTTATTTCATAAACCCTAGATACATATTTATAGTCCAGGGGACTTTCTAACTCAGGCGTGCACCTAACCGTGCACGGGCCAAACTCTACCTTTTAATTCTAAACACGATCTAATAAAATACAGATACACGGGCAATCTAGCCCAAACTCTTCGTGTAAGGCCGCTTCAAAGATGCTCCACGTGTAATCTTCCAAGCCCATCTCACTTACGGCCTATCTCCCGATTTGGCCAAAATCGGTGATAACACATGCCCCCCGGTTTTGGTAATGATAATTTCAAAACCACTCGTTTTTCCTTCGAAGGGTCATGTCGTGGCAAAGCGTAACCGTCGCAGTATTCTTCATCATGACGACCGGCCTTCCCAACTTCTCTCGCACGATTTGACAGTTTTGGCACCACATCCTCGAAAACCGCTCGAACATTAAATCTCCACTCCATCTCCTTTTATTTAACCGCATCGAACAGCTTCTCCTCTTCATCCCCTTCGCATTAGCACTCCAAAAACCCTCCTCTCGCCACCATGTCTTCTTCTTCTTCCTCCTCATCGGGTCTTTCCGCCCGGTCCTCCCCCTTCCGCGAGCCGACGCCGGAGTGGGACCCGCAGGAGGCCCACAAGGCCAACATCCGCCGTGCCATAGCCGACGGGGACGAGTCGAGCCACGACTTCTCCGTCTGGTCTGAGGACGATAAGTCCTCGACCGACGGGGAGAGTGACCTCCGCTTCCTCGCCAACGGGGAATCGGAGGAGGAGAGCGATGACAATCGCTTCTCCTGGGACGACTTCACCTCCTCCGAGGAGGCGAAGAAGTAGGAGGAGGAGGAGGAGGAGGACGACAGCTCCTCCGACGAGCCGCCGGCCAAGCGCTTCTGCCCCTGGCCGGGGAATCTCAGCGACTTCGACAGCGACGACGACGCTGACGAGGAGGACGAGGACAATGAGGGTCCTGCCGGCGGCCGCTACAACAGCGACGACGAGCCGGCCGGGAGCAGCGCCGACAGCGGCGACGACGACGATGATGATGACGAGGGCAGCAACGGCCCCTAGATAGGATCTTTAGCATAGGGCCAGTAGTAGTAGATGGGGCAATGTATCCCCTAGTAATTCCTTTTGAGAGCAATTAGCTCTTCGTGTAAGAAATCTTACTATCAATAAAGAATTTCCCTTAACTTGATTTTGCCGACTCCTTTTATGCTAATTTAGCCGATTTCCCCTCGTACTGATTTTGCCGATTGTCAACTCGGTCAATGTTCAATGAGCCGATGGCAACACATCGGTCCTTCACCATAAACTGCGAGACATGCCAATTCAGTCATCCCTTCGAACGGTAGCTGCAACCCTTGCTCAAATTCAGATCCCAAATTCCAAAACGAACAGGTCTAGCCCTGATGACCCTCTCTTCTTTTCTTATCAAGAGTCTGGGAACATTGAAAATCCAGTCTCCTTCAAGTTAGCTAGCTCCGCCGATGACGATAGCACTCGGCACTTATATTCCATTACGATCCGTCCCTGCCCCCTCACAGTTGACAATGAACACCTCAAACAGGATCATAAAACCTGATTATGAATCTTACCGACCGGCCGCAACGAGGTCGGCAATTTGGTCTTGGGCATGTGTCTTCAAAAGAGCTCGGGACCGTCGCCGAATCAACTTGAATGCTGAAACTGATAATTCCGCAACACAAGCACCATTCCTCGGAAAAGTTGTGATGCAGAACCAGCCGATTCCAACAAAATCGGCTCCCCAGAGCAAAGAACCTTTAGGGCGAGCTGCCCCCCCGAGCCTCAGTCAAGGCGAGAACAGCAGTGAGCCAGCCAAATCGGCTTCCAAGTTGTAATGCAGAGCCAGCCGATTCCAACAAAATCGGCTCCCCAAAGCGAAAAACCTTCAGGGTGAGCTGCCCCCCCGAGCCTCTCCAGCTCCCATCAAAATGTGGCAAGAAAGCTTACGCCCAAAGAGCCGACGCACTGAAAGGGTTCGGAAGGATCAGCAAATCCATTCCTTGAACTAAGAAGCCTCAAATGTAATGGCTCTCCAACTCCTCCTAGTTTAATTCTTGCGCCTTGCTGCTCAGATCGGCTCATCATCTTTGGCAAACTAATGCAACTCACCCTTAACCTGATCTGCATGTTCATGCTGTTCTTGTTGTTGGTCAGGGTTGTGATCCCTCAAACTTGCCCCAGCTGATATTGCAGACAAATATCAGCGTCTTTAATGAGAAAAAGGCAATTTTGGACACCAAAACTGACGCTTCTGCTAGCACTGCTAAACTTGAAGACTTGCAAAAGGAGTTGGAGGTCCTTGAAGAGAGGATCTGAGTCACCAGACAATTCCATTGAGGAGTTCATCCAGTAGAGCCTCTCCATGTAACTCGATAACTGCTCCATTGGGCTTCTGCTTATAACAGTTTGTACCCCTTGAGTCGATGGCTGCGCATCGGCTTTCTATTCTAAAGTCGATGTCTGTGCATCGGCTGTGCTTAAAAAAATTGTATTTTTTACGGCCGATTTATGCATCGGCCCCCATACTTCAATACCCATCATCATCACAGAATATATCTTGAGTCTGTCGGGCATTAGACAGCCCACTTCAAACTTCGTATCCTCGTGTCTTATCCATCTAAGTGCCCCCGAGCCGATTCTTTCAAGTAATTGAGGGTATCGGCTCTTCGAGCATCCCCTGTTAGATCAATGCTGAACCCAGGCAAAAACGTATGTCGAGGATAATTTTGGCCGATTGCTAGAATCGGCCTCCTTCTTCATTGCAATGCTTAGTGAAGGTTTACCACGTCTTGGTTTTTTTTTTACTGTAGCTACGTGACATGCTTGAGATGAGATTTTTGTTTTCCATTTTTTGGGGCCGATCGCAGGGATCGGCCTCGCCACGTACGTCCATTGTCTTGGACCTTGCTACTCTGTCAGGCCGGTGGATAAGACCAGCCTCACCCCATTTTTCGAAGCTTCGATGCGCTCACAGCCTTCCAAACTGATTCCAGAGAGCGGCTCTTGGTCATCTGCCTCCCAAATATTCATGGCAGCTAGTGATATCTCGATTGAGTCATCTGCCTGAACGACCTCCACTTCATCTCCATCCCACTGTATGATGCATTGGTGCATTGTGGATGGAATGCAACGATTAGCGTGAATCCAATCCCTTCCTAGTAGGACAGCGTAATTGCTTTTGCCGTCGACGATGAAGAACGCGGTAGGTATGGTTTTCCGGCCTACGAGTAAGATCTACATTCGAACACCTTTTGCTTCGATGCTTGGCCGTTGAAATCGCTTAATGTGACGTTGGTCTTGATCGGATCATCATTGGAGTGTCCCAAACGTCGTAGCATGGAATACGGCATTATGTTGATCGCCGCTCCGGTGTCAACCAACATCTTGCCGACAGGCTGCCCATTGATATAACCTCTCGGGTATAGGGCCTTCAAATGCCTCGTAGCTTCTATCTCGTGGCTTCTCAAAGATAACTGGCCGTGGACCGCAGTCGAATTGAGCCACCGATACTTCCTCGTCGTTTGGAGCGTGAAACTCTGACGGGAGTACGAACACCATGTTTGTATCAGCCGATGCCTCTGCATCGGCTTTTGTCTGTTTAGGGCGCCACACTTTCTTCGGTGGGCGCGCCTCCGTCTCCAATGTTTGCTGAATTTTCACGGTCAGATCGGGCCGTGCATTTCTCAACGTGTACAGGTACTGTGCCTCGGCTTCCTCCAGGTTTCGTAGCCGCTGCACCCTACGCTTCTGAGAATGGCTGAGTCCATCAGGGCACCACCTTGGCCGGTGATACCTATCTTCTTCACCCTCTGACTCCTCAAAGTCTTCTTCTTGAGATGACTCAGCTCGCTTTTTCTGAGGTGGGAGAGGCCCTAGACGCTCGAACACTGAAACCTTGTTTGTCCTCTTCCTTTGCTGTCTGCATTCTGGGCAGTTCTCGATTGTTGGCAATCGGCTCATTCCTGAGTCCCAGCAATGTTTAAAGAAAGGACAGTCCCAATGCCTATCCATGTCATCTTGCTCCCTTGACCTCCCTCTAGCGTGACGCTCGTACCCGTTGTTGTTTCTATCATGCCGACGATACCTCCTGTCCTCTACATCAGACCGACGATATCTCTCATCATCTACGTCGTAGCGCCGACGTCGGTCATACCGCTGTTCATATTTGTTAAGGAGATGCGCGGAGAGTGGACGTTGATACCGCACGCTTCTCACTTCCTCCTCGGTTAGGTACCGTCTATCATCATCATGGGGCCGGTCGCGTGGATCGGCCTCCTCTTTATCCTTGCCACGGGAGTGGCTGCTCTCTGCTTTATCTTTGCCATGGCGGCTCACAAGCCCTGCCATGTTGACACTAAAAGAGAACTCTGGCTCGCACCTTATGGAGTGGCTAAGATCCACCATGTTGACGCCAGGAAACGGGCGTGTGTCTCCTTTGACCCTGATGCCGTGCGAACGGGTCTTCTCAAAGGAGCCGATGAGTTCGGCTTCACAGATGGCCTTCAGCTCATCGTATTTCTTCTTATGTTCTGCAGGGAGATCCTCGTACTTGATCGGTTCGTCCGCCATCTCGGATGCAGGTGTTGACGTGGATGTTGTAGAAGATTGTCCCACCGGGCGTGCCAGAATGTGTTGCCTGCCAAAACTCACCGGCGAGCAGGTGGTTAAGCAACACGAAGAGCCGGGAGGCTCCCAAGGCCGCTTAGTGGACCCCGGCACCTCGCGTCGTCCCGCAAGTTTCCAGCACACGTCCCGGCGGTTGCAAGGGCGTGCCACCCGACCTAGACCCGATCAGGAAGGTGTTAGATTGCTTCGATTATTCTCCCGCATGGTAGACACGTAAACATTAAATACGAGCCCTATCGGCTCTCAGGTTGCCCTGTGGATCGGCTCAAAGAGCCGATCGCCCCATGGTTCACGTTGGATTTGCAATGACATGGGGATCCTGCTTGATCAAAACAAAGCTAAACCAATCTACGATAGTTTAGAGTTTTCACTGCATAACCGGAACATCCTACGCGTAGTTGGGCCTAGCAGATACGAAAGATGATGAGAACTATCCCTAGAAGAGGCCTAAAAACCAACATTACGTCAATTCCCGGAACATCCCTTATAGGAACGGTAAACAACACCTAACGCACTACCGGATCCTCCAACCCCAGCATAAGGCCTAATCATGCAGATGTTAAACTAATCCTTGAAGAACAAGGAGCAACTATAACAGATCGGATCTACTAAGCAACGAACAAGCAAGATGCTGCCCTTACACCCAGATAGGTGTAAGGGCAGCTAGGTGTCGAGGGACGGCATTGCTAAGCAAATATGCATAAGAAAAGCATCAATGCAAGCCCCAAAACACCTAAGATAAGTAGTGCTACTCGCCATCAACAACGCTTCAGCACGAGTAGCACAAGGTAGATGAATAAACGTATACTGCCTAGATCGCAAGATGCGATCTAGGCAGCATGATGCTTACCCGGAAGAAACCCTCGAAACAAGGGTGGCGATGCGCCTGGTTTGTGTTTGTTGTGAACGTGATTGTTGTTTATTTCATAAACCCTAGATACATATTTATAGTCCAGGGGACTTTCTAACTCAGGCGTGCACCTAACCGTGCACGGGCCAAACTCTACCTTTTAATTCTAAACACGATCTAATAGAATACAGATACACGGGCAATCTAGCCCAAACTCTTCGTGTAAGGCCGCTTCAAAGATGCTCCACGTGTAATCTTCCAAGCCCATCTCACTTACGGCCTATCTCCTGATTTGGCC
>NC_061511.1:229856035-229948486 GCF_022539505.1 Lolium rigidum | reverse complement strand
AAAATCTGGTGATAACATATTCACATGATGCCCCAGACCGTATATGCTATGTTCACAGCTCGCAAACCATCCACACCACGGGAAGTCAATAAATGGATGAAAGAAACTCGTACCTTTATAGTGTTGTTGTTGTAACCAAGGGTTTTTTGTGTACTCATCGAATGTAGTGCCTTATTTAGTAGCAACAACTGAAATTCATGTAACCAGAGATTTGAAACCTTGATGACATTGGGACTCAAAGTGCAGATTGTTGCGTCAGTAGAGTATTTTCCCCACAAGGGTGACTTGAGGGTTATATCGAACTCTCAGGAAATTGAGTAAAGAGTTATGTCTCTTTCTCTTCTTCTAACAATCCTGCAAAGTAAAATAAAGCCTTGTGTCCTCAACTCCACCGTGTGGTTGTCAAGCACAAAGTTTCTTATTAGTAATAGTAAACAAAAGTAGTAACACAAGTAAAGTAAACTAGACAAGGAAAATAAACTAAGTAAAATCAGTAAAGGAATGATTGTTTTTGGGTTTTGTGTGTGACTAAGAGAACTAAATATTTTTGTATTTTCAGATTAAAATAGTGCTGCAAATAGAAAGTAAGATAAATGCAATGTACATGTGTTTCTTATAATTAAAATTGGACCGAGATTAATGGGTTCACTTGTCTACTCTCGCTTTTAAGTTGTAGTGGATAATAATAATTCATCAATGGGATAATAAGAATAGAACTTCAATATGTGTAAGATACGCATTCATATGGGCATCATGTTCTAACATAGAGATGATGCAACACATCTCTCTTATACTCCACAAGAAAAATAAAACTCCATGCAATCTTGTATTAAGAATTAGCAGAGCATAGCCACAAGTACTTTGACATGATGTTTAAATATCAAATATGCTACCTTGACCAAATAAGATCATCACTTTTGTCACGTGACGAGCATAGCACATGCATTCACTTTATCCCTAGTGAGGTAGCAAAAGAAAAGGCAAAGCCATAATAAATCATGAATTTGTTGTCACTATCCAATCACTAAAACCTTGCTACTCCATCTAACACACACATCTCACCACACATGTTCTTGCATACAAGTTGGATCAGAACCAATACTTAAGAACGTGGTACATAATATGCATCTATCAATACATCTTGCACAAAATAGAGTCAAGTCTCATATCACAATATCATAGAATAAAGATCAACCACATAGGAATTACATATATGACCAAAATCATGTTAGGCAGCTCATATGATACTAAGATCTATGAAGAACAAGAGAGAAATATATCAAGCTACTGCCACAAAACCGTAGTCCAGAGGTGGAGTACTCCCCCTTGATCATGGTGTTGATGAGGAAGTCATTGGAGAAGGTGGAGATCCCTCCGGCGGCTGCTCCGACAGAGCTTCCCCCTCCAATCTTCACTGTTGCAGCCTCTGTTTTCGTGTTTATGTCTCTCTGCGGTCCTCTCCTCCAGAGAACCCTTGGGGGGAGGGTCATATATATAGGGTTTTTAGGTCAAAAGAAGTCGGTTCGCGAAAGAATCAAGTGAATCGGACGATCGATGACGAAAAGAGGGCAGGTGGCGCCCCCTGCTGGGCGCGCCACCTGGTCTCTTTTGGGCCTCAAGGCTCTCCAGGTCTGGTCCAAGTTCCCATGCTTCTTCTCTTGATGAAAAGATGACGTCCCCGAAAATCTTGCTCAATTTAACTCTGTATAGTTCTCTGAAAGTGAAAAATACACAAAATAGGGGTTTATTGTTCTGATGAGTTATAACCCAAATAAAGATGATCATTGGTAAATTACTATAAATCAATATAAAACATGGAAATAACATCATCTATGTTGCAAATATGTGAGAAAATGTGTTAATAAAGTACAAATTTCATGTATGCACACTTACATGCATCATACATGCAGAGCAAAACTTGAATTAATGGAACCATGTAGAGAGATGTGATGATGTCATGTGTGGGACAGTTCGACTATGATGATCTTCATGGACAAGATTCTTGCATATCTGCTCCTCGAAGCTCATCATCAGAATTAAAAGTTATCAGTCTTCTGCACGAAAGATCGATTGTTTGGCATGGACCGACATGAGCTTCACGAGACCACCATGGAAGCGGCCGTGTTCCATGATGGATGGTGAGTGAGGGTGTGTATAGATTTTAGACCCGTTTTTCGGCTAATTTGACATATGTGTGTCTCGTAAAGGTGGAGTATTCATTCAGTGGGAGGCGATGTTCCCGTCGACAGCGAGGCACCTGTGGTGACTTCGTCAATTTCAAGATCCAATTCGCTGGCTCAGTCTTCTGAGGTGCTCAGGGCATCTCCAACGGGGCGACGCAAATCGGATGCCAAAATCGACCAACTGAGTTCGTTTGCGTCGGTTCGCGGACACTGAAATGGTCGTCAGGCCAAGATTGTCCGTTTGCATCGGGAGCAGCCCTAGCGGGCCGACGCATTTCGTCCGGCGAGGCCGGCATGTTCTCTATTTCTAGGTACAGAGAAAAAAATGTTCACCATGGTATTTCTAGGTAGAATCGGAGGTTCATACGGGTGAGTGTATAAGCGTTACGTTTATAGTGTGTTTTTTTTTAAATTAAAACTAAATAAAAGGATGCGATATAGCCTGCCAGTTTTGTCAAAAATATTCAATCGGAAAGGCGTGGTCGCCCGTGCATCGATATTTCAAATTTGGTGCGTCCCGTTTGTTCCCGTGACACGAGACCACGGTACAGGCACACCCTACATGCTCGCACGGCCGCACACACCATGAGCGCCGCTCCCCTCCCCGTACTCCCACCACCGTGGCTTTTGGCGAAGGCGCCGGTGATGGCGGTGCGGGTGGCGGGCGCTCGCTCCTCCTCCTCCTCCTCCTCCCCCACACACTCCATGCCCCCAGTGCCAAAAATAGATGGGATTCGCCTCGCCTCTGGTTCGCGCCCCACCACGCTCCCCCCTCCGGCTCCGGCTCGCCGCCCTCCGCCCGCGCGCTGGCTTCTGGTGCCGGCATTGCGCGCCTCCCCGCACGCGCGCGCGCGCACCGTCGATCGGGGCGTAACGCGCCGGGCTCGGGCTGTTCCACGCTGCCGCGAGGCGATCGGCGAGCGGCCCAAGGCAAGGAGACACCGCCGCCGCCCCGCCTCCGGCCGCCGCCGACACCGGAGAGGACGATTCGGTTCTTCACCACCGATCGTGCATGATCCGGCTCTCCCGTGCGTGACCCCATGGTGAGCTTGTATATGCCCTGTTGCTGTGTATGCCCTGTTGTTGTAGGATTGTTGCAAAATTTATTTTATGGAAATGTGAAAATGTAGTTACAGGGCTGCATCCCCTTGATTTGTTGGGATTTTTTTTGGTTGGTTTGGTGCTATGCGCGGTGCATGCGCCTCGCTATCCGCAGTTTGCCTGGTCGGACATGTTTATTGGGCTGGAATTCAGGAATTGTGTGGTGTTGGTGCGTGGAAAACTCAGGTGCACGCTGATCAGTTTCGCGGCTTCTGCCTCACAAGAGGGGCAAAGGGTTCCGGTTCGCAGGTTTGCCTAGTGTACTAGTGTGTACTCGGTGAATGGAACGATTTTGTGTTGTTTTTTAGGATAACTAAAGTGTTTGATATGCGGGGAACAGTTCAAAGCTGCAGGAAGCAGAGTTGTTTGCTGAAATGCACTTCTGGCTGATCAACGCTCAGTTCCCTTTGCTCGTACAGAAAGTGTATTATGTTGCCAGGCTCAACTTAAGCACGTTGGACAGAGTTTTAGCTGAAATCCAGTTTGGTGAATTGATGATATAGTTCGTATGGTCTTGCAAACAAGTAGCACTGGGCAAGATAAATGTTGCAGAAATAATTAAAGAACTGAGTGCTACTGTCTTCTGTTGCTGACTATGCTGTTAGTGTTAGTGTTAGTGTACTGGACAGTTCCAGATTGAATGCGTTGGTTCAGTCTCATCATTTGACAGGTCATTGTTAGGTTTACTGCACAAAGGATGCCAATTCAATAATGACCCGCCTCATGCTATTTTGTTTTTCATATGCAATCCGTGTCTCTAATGGTGTTTTGAGATTTTCTTTTGCAATGCCAACTTAGACAAATACACATCCATCTTACCTTTGAACTAGTTGATTTTTTTCTGACCCTACCTGCCACATGTGCAGGCTGGCGCATTAAACATTGTTGTAGGTTCCCATATATGGCTGGAGGATAAAGATTTAGCTTGGATTGCTGGCGAGGTCTTCCGAATTGAAGGTCGAAATGCCCATGTCCGCACTACCAACGGAAAGACGGTATGTGTGAGCGTGAGGTTGATGTCAGTTATTACCTATCTTCTCCAGTAATGATTCTCTCTCTGTGCTGCCCAAATGTGCCCTTTTCTTGTTCATAATGGACTACATTTCTAGTTTTTTTTCACCTCAGGCACTCATCATTTTTATGTATTATAGATTTTAGCCTTTTAGGTATCCTTATACAACACTTATATACCTGTGGTGTATATTTGCCCACAGCCTATGTACAGATATCTATCGTAACTATTGTAGCAGCTACAACGTACCTAAAATACTTAATGCATATCTATAATGTGCCCTTTGTATTGCGGTTTCATATTATGATTTATATTGATATGCTTCTAGTCCTGAAAGCTTCAATTTTCTGAGACCAGGTTACCGCGAACATATCAGACATTCATCCAAAGGACACAGAAGTTGTACCTGATGGAATTGATGACATGACACGACTATCATACTTGCATGAGCCTGGTGTTTTAGACAATCTCGCTGTGCGATATGCCAAAAATATAATTTATGTGAGTGTTTGCTATTCATCACTTGTATAACCAGAGAAATGTTCAAATTGAAAACGGGTTTACTTTTTCTAATGCAATATTTTTTTGAGTTCCAGACCTATACTGGTAATATTTTGATTGCAATAAATCCATTCCAAAGTCTGCCTCATATTGCTGAACCCCGTACTATGGAGAAATACAAAGGTGCAAATTTTGGTGAGCTTGATCCTCATGTATTTGCAATTGCGGATGTTTCTTACAGGTGAATGCCTATAACAATATTGATGGATAGTTTCTTTACATAAATACTGCACGGGCAGTACCAATATTGATGGTACCTCTTGTGACATTGTTTTGAATAAGGAAACAGGCAGATGATTAATGAAGGAAAGAGCAACTCCATTTTGGTGAGTGGTGAAAGTGGTGCTGGTAAAACTGAAACCACAAAGTTGCTTATGAGATATCTTGCATTTTTGGGTGGACGATCTAAAACTGGAGCGAGGACAGTTGAACAACAAGTTCTAGAAGTAAGTTACATATCATAATATTCCTTACAGTTCTTTTTTTTTTGTTCACGGAAAAATTATGTCTGTTCAAAAATGCAGTGAAGGGAGTAAAGTTATATGCCATATGTAGTACTTTCAACTGCAACTAATCTCTTGCATCTAATTTTGCCTTATTGCAGTCTAATCCAGTCCTTGAAGCATTTGGCAATGCAAAAACTGTTCGGAACAACAACTCAAGGTATTTTTTATACACAGACAGTTCATTAAGAGCTATCCAGGTAGCATATTTAAGTCTATAAGCAAGGAATATAGCTAATTCTTCCTTATTTCCTCCTCAACATTTCTCATGGACATAAATGGAATGTAACCAATGCATCATTTTTGCCCCTTTTCACTCATACTATATGCTTACTGACCTGTTTACATTTTTTATAACATGGTAAAGTCGATTTGGAAAATTTGTTGAAATCCAATTCGACAAGAGCGGGAAGATATCTGGTGCAGCCATTAGGACATATTTGCTTGAGAGATCTCGCGTTTGCCAAATCAATAGCCCGGAGAGAAATTATCATTGTTTTTACTTCCTATGTTCAGCACCATCAGAGGTATTTTTCCTAACTCAATGTGATTGATCAGCTGAGTCTCCACATCATTTCTTGATAAACAAACCCTAATGACAGGATATTAAAAGGTATAAGCTGAGTGATCCTTCATCATTTCACTATCTCAACCAATCCGCTTGCATTAAAGTTGACGGAATTAGTGATGCTGAGGAGTATCTTGCGACAAGAAGTGCCATGAATACAGTTGGCATAACTGAGCAGGAACAGGTTTTTGGCCTTCAGTTTATAAACCTTTCAATTATTGATATTCTATGTGGATATCTATGTAACATTTTCATGTAACATATAACGCAGGAGGCTACATTTCGGGTTGTTGCTGTTGTACTTCACCTTGGCAACATAAATTTTGTTAAAGGGAGAGATGTGGATTCATCTGTATTAAAGGATGAGAAAGCTAGGTTCCATCTGAATGCAGCAGCAGAGCTCTTGATGTATGCTTAATGTCTGCCCTGCTGTTTTTTATAATTATTATTCCCAATATTCTGTTTGAATGTTCATACTGTATACATTGTGGAATTCTTACTGCAGGTGTGACTGTGAGAAGCTGGAGAATGCACTGATAAAGAGGAAAATAAATACACCGGAAGGAGTGATTACCACAACAGTTGATCCTAATTCTGCTACTGTTAGTAGGGATGGCTTAGCAAAACAAATATACTGTAGACTATTTGACTGGTAATGAATATGGCGCTGTATTTCATTTCCCAGTTACATGTCGGTCTTTGTAAGTATATATGGTTGTACCTTGTGCAGGCTTGTAAACAGGCTAAATGCATCAATAGGACAAGATGCAAGCTCAGAACATTTAATTGGGGTGCTTGACATATATGGTTTTGAAAGTTTCAAGACTAACAGGTAAAGTTCTTAAAGTAAAATCCAATATCCATTGAACACCGTTTATAGAAGTTTCATACTCTCATGTCTTTATAATAATTCTCTTGATGGAAACAGCTTTGAACAATTATGCATCAATTTCACCAACGAAAAACTTCAACAGCATTTTAATCAGGTACATGTGTAACACTTGCTTGGTAGTCTATGATATTGCATTTATCTTTGCTTGTGTTTGGTAAATTAGGTAATGTTATGTTTGCAGAATGTCTTCAAAATGGAGCAGGAAGAGTATAATAGAGAGCAGATCGACTGGAGTTACATAGAATTTGTTGACAACCAAGATGTGCTGGACTTGATCGAGCGGGTATGTGGACATATGGAATTTATTTTATCTAGGGTGCTTAACTAGCCTGTATATGTGTTGCAGTCTTGCAATGGTCGTGTCAGTAAGCCAAAATACTGGGTTTTAAGATTTATTCGTCGCGGTATTCTGATACTAGTTGACTTATATATTGACCATTTGTTGTTTCTTGAATGTAAAGTGGGAATAAACATATAATTTTCTCACTGAGTGTCAGTCGAAGTACCAAATAGGTGTAGTGTAATACATTGTGCACTATTTCTCTTCAAACACTGCTACTGCACTTTGATTTTGAGGCTGCTAATGTGCTCTGATTTCAAGGCTTGGAGCTGCTGCTGGTTGTAGTATGTCAGAGTTTCTAACTTATTATGATCAGCTTCTTATCATAAGAACCAGTAGTCTTGTGCAAGATAAGTGGTTTAGGAATAGCCGTGGTGTGTAGAGTCACTGGGCAACGTATTTGTGTATGCTTGATAGTTGTGTGTCATCATCTTTTTTCAATTAACTCAATGATATTTTCTTTTCAGAAACCTGGTGGGATTATTGCACTTCTTGATGAAGCTTGGTGAGTTTGCTGTATTCTTTATTGCACTACATGCAACCAGAAACTTGTAAATAGTTGATTTCTTGTTATGATCAACATTACTTGTTTCTATATCTGATTTATGCAAATAAATATCTGAATTGATGCTTCTAACAATGGTTCTTTTGTTTCTCTATCCTGTATGCATCAGTATGTTCCCGAAATGCACGCATGAATCATTTTGTCAGAAGCTGTATGAGAAGTTCAAGAACAACAAAAGGTTTAGCAAACCAAAGCTTTCTCGTACTGCATTTACAATCCAACATTACGCGGGAGATGTAAGCATTTGTTGGAATGAATCATTCTTTGCTTCTGCATTAATTTGAATAAACTCCTTTCAACCTTATGGTTTTCTTTACAGGTAACATATCAGTCTGATCATTTCCTGGACAAAAACAGAGATTATGTGGTGGTAGAACATGAAGAATTGCTTAATGCTTCCAAGTGTTCCTTTGTGTCAGGGTTATTCCCATCAGTACCAGAGGAGAACACGAAATCCTCAAAGTCATCAATTGCTAATCGCTTTAAGGTATCATTCTGCTAGCTGTTTCTTATGTATATGTTTCCTCATTGTTCTTTAGACACCAAGTTTAGCTAAATTCCTATTTTAGTCCTTGAGGTTTTATGCACGTAACTTTTTGATAGATTTTTAGGGCGTGTTTGGTGGCTCGGGCCAACCGAGAAATTCCCATCCCACCCGAGATATTCAGGGGAGAAGTTGTTTGTTAGACTGGCCCGGGTCTTCTCAGCAGTGCTCCACTCATACGAAAAACGCTCCAGAGCCTGGTTGAGGAGGGAAGTCCAAATCGAGCTTCTCTCCTCATCCCGGGCGAGCTCATCCCGCAAAGTACTGTAGCCCACTAGCCCGTGACCCCCAGACCCTACCCGGCTGGCTCATTCCTCCCACCCCACGCTCTCATCTCTCTTCGCTCCTCATCCCGTGCAGCGCCTCCTCGCGCCTCCATGGCCGCCCACCTCGTCGTCGACCGGCCGCCCACCTCCTTCGACCTCCCGCCTCCGGTCGACCGGCCGCTAAAAGCTCCGCCCACACACGAAGCTCCGCCGGCCACGGGATGCGCCGCCGCGGCCTAGCTCCGCCGGCCACGGGATGCGCCGCCGCGGCCTAGCACCGCCACGGAATCGCGCCGCCACGGCCTCAGCACGCGCGGAGCAGGACTGGAGGAGGGCCTCGAACTTCCGGCGGCCGCTTCTCTCGCCGGCGGCCGCTCCTCTCGCCGGCGGAAGCTTCTCAGGGACCCGATTGCTTTTTTATTTTTCCTTTTAGGGACCTGATTGGTTTTTCGTTTTGGCTGTCAGGGACCTGGTTGCTTTTTCGTTTTGTATGGCATGGCTGAAGTCATACGTGGGAACCAAACAGCTTCTCAGCTGAGAAACTCTGAACAAGAAATGGCTGCCAAACATGCAAAATATCTCAACTCAACATAGTTGAGGGGAGCATAGCTGAGGGGAGAAGGAGATGTTGAGGAGAGCCGACCTACCAAACAGGCCCTTACACTCCCTATGCAGAATGTACAATTGGGGCATACTAGCGCAAATTCGTAGCTAGGGCAATCATGTAACTACCTTGGTTCTCTTCGCGCATTAAATCAACATGCAAATATTGACTTGATTATGATTTAGCCGCAGGTAGAAAGAATATTCATGTCATCTGAGTTTTTGCAACAAGTTGAATAACCAATGTATTGAGTATAATGGCAAACACATACATGTCTCCAAAAAGGATGAAGTACATTTTAGGATGTGAACGAATATTACTTGATACATACTAAAGTGATCATGACCATTGCTCGATCATGCTTCTATCTTCATGTAAATGTTTGGTATGATTGCAATGTGTAATTATTCCATTTAATTCTCAGGGGCAACTCCACGAACTAATGGAGACTTTGAGTTCTACAGAACCTCACTACATTAGATGTGTTAAGCCCAATAATCTTCTCAAGCCTGCTACTTTTGAGAACATCAACGTTCTGCAGCAACTTCGATGTTCGGTAAGGAACATGATTCATCACAAAGTTTCACAGAAGCTCGGTACCACTGTATATCCCTAACGATCCTTCACCCTTTCAGGGTGTTCTTGAAGCTATCAGAATCAGCTGTGCTGGATACCCTACACGAAAATTATTTCATGATTTTCTTCACCGGTTTCACATCCTTGCGCCTGAACTTTCGAAAGGAAGGTGTGTAAACTATTTGATATAAAAAAAAGCCATAATGCCTGCTAACTATCACCTTTGACCTGCGTCTATAACTGTTTTCATGATATATGATAGAACCGATGAAAAAGTAATCTGCCAAAAGATTTTGGACAAAATGGGACTCCAGGGTTATCAGGTGAAGCATGTTTTTACCAGAATGAATCCTTATTTATGTATGCGGTGCATCACATTTTTATTTATTCTGCATCTTGTAAAATAGACAGGGAACTGAAAAAGAGATGCTTGTTCTTATTGAATAGTTTAGCATTTGTGACCGAGGAGATAAATGATGGGGGAATGTCGGTGAAAACATACCATCATGTATTAAACTTAAAACCTTTTTTTAAATATGAGAGCATAACTCAGCTTTCTGGGAAAAGAACATGTAGATCTAGACCACTTGGCACTCAAACTTATGAATTACTCGATTTGTTTTTAGATTTTCACTAGATTACTTCCATGCATGGCGAGAATAAACAGATACAACATAAATGACTATTTTTCACATTCTTTTGGATCATGATCTGTTTTCCTGATATTGCATGGAAAGATTATATGCATGCATCATACCGAGAGGATATTTCAGACACTGTTTAGTCATGATCTTTGTCAAAATATTTCAAATAATTTCTGTTTGGCAGATAGGAAGAACTAAGGTTTTCTTGAGAGCTGGTCAGATGGCTGAACTGGATGCTAGAAGAACTGAAGTCCGAAGCAAAGCAGCTAGAGCTGTTCAGAGTAGATTTCGCACTCATGTTGCTCGTCAGAGATTCCTTATAGTGCGCAACAAATCTGTAGATATGCAATCTATTGTTAGAGGTAAGATCGCACTATATGATGTCTCTATTGGGAGACAGTGCTTGCAGCAGTATAGCACTGGTGAATATGTGGAGCACTACTTACAAAGAGTTCCATTCTCATTTGCAGCATTATTGGCTTTTAAGCAACGTGTATTCCTGAGAAAGCAAGCTTCGGCCGTGACAGTACAGAAAAGTGTCCGCTGCTATTTTGCTTTGAAGTCTTATTCTGAATTGCGACGTTCAGCCATTACGTTGCAGACAGGATTGAGGGCTTTTGGTGCTTACAAGGAATATGTTCTCAAAAAACAGGAGAAAGCTTCTATCAATATCCAGGTAGACTATTGATTCATTCTCTTTCTGTTTTACTTACTCTGTCCCACAATCTGAGGGAGAATCATTTAAGCATATTTACACATCTATCTTATGATGGATGATTTCATAATCAGTCCTTAGTAAGGAAAAAAATTAAAAAATCAGTCTTCTGAAACTCTATAAACTTTTTCTGTTTGTCTTTTGGCTGTAATAACATCACTCTGTACACTGACAATTGTTGTCTGCAGGCTCGATGGCGTTGTCACAGAGATAATTCAAATTATCTTAAACTGAAGAGATCAGTATTGATTTATCAGTGTGCATGGCGAAGACGTGTCGCTAGAGCAGAACTCAGAAAGCTCAAAATGGTACATAAGCATTCATGCTACTTTTGTTAATTTATGTTGGTTATTACTTATGCGGCCTTTTATTTTCTGTTGCATCTTTTTCGTAGGCTGCAAGAGATACAGAAGCTCTGAAGGTGGAGAAGGAGAAACTTGAGGAACAGGTGGAAGAGCTAACAAACCGTTTAGGTTTGGAAAAGAAACTACGGGTAAATAGCGTCTCTTGAATTAAGGCATATTTAGATAAGAAAATATGATGCTGACTTGCTGAGTTATCTGGTCACGCTTTATTGATGCACATATGTCTATTTTCAGACTGATTTAGAGAAGAACAAAGCAGGAGAAATTGCCAAATTACAGGCTGCCCTGTGTGAGATGGAGCATCGAGTAGAAGAAGCCACCTCAATGCAGGAAAGAGAATCGGCCAAAAGGGCTGTTGAAGAAGCTCTAGCTCAAGAAAGAGAAAAAATCAGTATATTGACTAATGAAGTTGAAGAGATGAAGGTACGTCCCCCATGCTCAACTTATGTATCATTGGAAGTTTGGAACAGTACAAAATTGGATGGGTTTAAGGATTGCATCATTCATTGTTTACGTTAAATTAAATATGTATGGCTATAAATTTTTTTAATCTTGCTCAAAAAAAATTTGTTAACAAAGTATGACCAAAGTATTTCCCCTTTTTTTTGCGGGGAAGTATTTACCTGATTCAACAGAGACTGTTATAATTAACTTATTTTTTTGCGGGTAATAATTAACTTATTTAGTTATGTCATGATATTTGATTGGCCGATGATTGGGCCTTTGACAGGGACTACTATCAAGAGAGCGAGAAGAAAACATTGCAGCAAAGAGTGAACTTTCCATCGCTCAGGAAAGATGTGAAGACCTGAATAGGAAAATCGAGGTTGCGGATGAAAACATCAAGCAGCTTCGAGATACTGGCAAAAGGTTAGTTGCTGGGTGACTAGATCTTAGTAGACTAAGTTCCAGGTGCTTTTGGTTCCAACCAAAGCTGGTTGAAACGGAAAGCAACGTGCATATGATCGATACCCATGGATGGATGGTGATGCCCTAATATGCTTCATGGAGCTGTAAAAGACATTTTTCTCCCACAATTATTATTATTTTTACGCGCTGGCATTTGATACCTTTTTTAATGTACAAAATTATATTTCATGCCACAGGAAGTGACCATAAGTCTAATCAAGTAAATCCACTTACATTCAGTCCTATTGTTTGGAATAAGAGCTTACTCCATTTCTGTTCCATACAGATTTGAAGAGAATGTGACAGAACTGGAGTCATCACTGATGATGGAGAAGCAACATAACGAAGCAACCAGAAGGGAACTTGGTGAAGCACACCAGAGAATTGAAGAACTACTGGGACAAGTTGTAGATGCTAATGGAAAATCCGCAGTGCTTCAGACTACCGTGCAAAGGTCATTTTCGTTTTGCAAGACATAACAATCCTCGTCCAACAGACAATCTTATAACTGGCCAACTTTTTAGTACTCCCTCTACCCCGAAAACGATGTCGCAGATTGTTCTAAATTTGGATGTATTTATACACTAAATCGTGTCTAGATACATCCAAATTTAGACAAATCTGCGACATCCTTTTCAGGACGGAAGGAGTACTATTATTGGTGTGATATTTCTTGGCTACCAGGTTGTTAATTTATTTCATTATCTTATTGTTGTGGTATTTTCTTCTTCATGGGCACAGGCTGGAAGAAAGTCTAACTGAGAGAGAGGGCACTCTGCTTTTGGAAAGGCAAGAAAGCGAGGCAATCAAGAAATTACTTACCGAAGCTCGTGGAGAAAATGAGGAATTGGTCCATAATATTGAAGTTGCTGAAAGGAACATTGCTAAGTTTCAAAACAATATTGAAAGGTCTATTGCCGGATGCCCTGCATTAGCTTTTGCTATGCTTCGATGGCATTGCTAGTCATCCAAGTTTTCATCCATTATTGACTATCGTAATCTTAGGGATGGAAAATGCTGATTATTCTTCTCAACTGGCAATTTGACAGATTTGAAGAAACTACAAGAACATTGGAGACTTCATTGCTAGCTGAAAAGCAACACAGTACTGGAATCATGTCCCAATTAGCTGAAACAAAGGAGGAAATTGGAGAACTGCAAACGAAGTTTACAGATGCCAGTAGGACAAATGATATGCTTCAAGATTCTTTGAAGAGGTTTAGCTCTCATGCCGCATTAATTACTCAATGTAATCATACTTCTACTACTGATATGAGTATCATTTTGATGTTCCAGTTAGCAATATATATCACCCACATTCATCCAAGCTCTAATCTTTATGTTTCTTTCTGCCAATATATGTTCTTTTGGGCGAACATTATGGTGTTCTTCGTTTCATTCCAATTAACATCGGGTGTTATTTGTGTATAAACTACCAATGACTTTCATCTGCAATACCTCTTTGGGAATAAATGCATAAAATTAAGACATGGTTGTAAAGATGCAAAAGAATAGTCATGGCACTGAATCCTTGGTTTGTACCTGTTTGTTTAGGACATCCGTCGGATTGGTCATTGCTTGGGATAGGGTGCTATGTCTATGCAACTTTTTTCTTATCAGCTCTTTGGCAATGTGGCATCAGTCATTGTTTATACCTTTACTCCTGTCCTCAATACTCGAGCTAACCAGTGTTAACATTTTCTTCACTGGATATAGATTTGAAGAAAATGCAACCACAAAGGATGCCTTGTACGTAGCAGAAAAGCAAGAGCATGATCAAACCAAACAGGCACTTTCTAACTATCAGGAGAAAAACTGGGAATTGCTTAAGAAAGTCGACGAATCTGAGAAAAGTATAAATAAGCTGCTGGAGAATGTTCAGAGGTTCTGGTCTCACTTCCATCATTAGCTTTCTGAAAACTCTAGAGCCACTCGCCTTTTCGAATTTATGAGCTAACACACTTCTTTTCTTCAATCAATTTAGACTTGAGAAACATGCAACATCAAGGGAGTCATTGCTACTGAAGACCAAGCAAAATCAGGACTGCACCACAAAAGCACTAGCTGAAGCTGAAAAGAGAAACCGAGAGTTAATGAAAAGCTTTGAAGATTCAGATAAGAAAATCAGTCTGCTTGAGGATTCAGTTAACAGGTTTGATTTTATTGCCTTACAAATGTTTATAACCTTTAAACAGCTTAGCAACTAATTTTTGTCCAACTGGAGTTTTCTGCCCGTTTCTCCGACTACCTCTTATTGAGTGACTCCGACGATAATGTTTCTTTTTCTTATGCATAGACTAGAAGAATGCACCGCAGAGAAAGACTCTCAATTGATAATAGAAAGACAAGAAAACAGTGCTACCAAGGAAGAACTAGCCAATGCCCAAAAAAGGATAAAAGAATTAGTAAACGAGTTACAACATTGCCAAGAAACCAGAAAACAACTCGAAGATATCATTAAGAGGTCTGACACTTCTCAGTGGATACAGTGTCCCATATTTTCTCAACGTTTTATTACAATGTGATATTGAATTCTCATTTAATGATCTCAGACTTGAACAAGATGCTACTACCAGAGATGCTTTATTGGTATCAGAAAAACAAACACATGAGGCGACCAAGAACACTCTGACTGAAACTTTGGGGAGAAATGAAGAGTTAATCAAGAAAATTCAGGATTCTGATAAGCATAATCTTCAGCTTCAGCTAACTGTTGAGAGGTTGATAATCATTCTTGGCAGTATGTTCTTATTTAAGAAACTTTCTGAGATCCTATCAAGTAAATCATTCATATGCTCTATCCCTCTTTATCAACTTTCTCTGCCATGATTACAGACTTCAAGAAAATGCATCTACAAAGGAAGCTTTACTGTTGAGGGAACGAGAGCAAAACAATGCAACAGTGAAGGCACAAGAAGAAAGTCAAGAAAGAAATTCTCAGTTAATAAAGAAATTTGAGGACGTTGACAAGAAAATCGATCTTCTTCAAGGCACCATACAAAGGTACTTTATGCACCCATGTGTCTGTTTGCATGTGTTGATGCTTAATACATCTTCACATCTGTAGATGCAAATTCTAATAATGACATTTCTTTCTTATTTTAATTCAGGCTTGGTGATCATACAGAGAAAGACACTTTGCTGCTATCTGAGAGACGAGAGAAGGATGAATTGAAGAAAGCACTCACTGAGACTGAACACAAAAATGAAGATTTAATGATAAAGATTGGTGAAACCAACAAAAAGACTGAGCATCTGCAGAACACTATACATATGTATGTAACTTTGACAAAGGGTTTGCGATACAAGCTCATTATCTCTTATGTTTACGTTCCAGTTTGATTTCTTTTCATTTCTTGAAGAAAACATAAATGCGGAGTTCTGCAATACATTGTGACCTTAAGTGCAGTTCTGCAGAACTATTTCTTAATTATTTAGTCTGCCATAGTTTATAGTACAACATGTGTATATTTTTGAATTTAACTCTATTGGTTGTCAAACCCATGAAATTTAACAGTTGCCTCTGTCAAAAAAAAAAAACAGGCTTGAACAAGACATAGCAGCAAAAGTTGCTTCTTTGGAAGCTGAAAAACAAGAAAATGATTCAATCAGGAAATCTCTTGTTGAAGCTCAGGAGAGAAATGATGAGCTATTTAAGAAAGTTAGAGACAGTGAATACAAGGCCCACCAGCTTCAAGATACTGTGCAAAAGTTGGTATTTTAACTTCCTTTCCGGCTTTGTACAGTTTTTTGCACTAAGTACAATACCATTGTTATCTATCATCATTTTCTCCTTTTGGAGACTAACGCCTTCACCAATTAGGCTTCAAGTAGATGCCATATCAAGACTGTCTTCCTTTGTACTGGAGAAACAAGAAAGTGATGCTGTGAAGAAAGCGCTCAATGAGGCTCGTGGAAGAAATGAAGATCTGATAAAGAGAAATGAAGACCTCCTCGATAGAAATGATGACCTTATCACAAAAATGGAAGATTCCGCTAGAACTGTTACTCAGCTTCAGGAGACCGTACAAAGGTATTCATTTAGAATAATCCAGCTTTATTAATTCATCTGTCCAAATCATGCCCTTTATCGTGCTTAACTGTTCATTGAACAACTGTAACTCAACACAGGTTAGAAGGAAAAGCAGCTAACTTAGAGGCTGAAAATCACGCTCTTCGTCAGCAATCGATTGCGACGACTCCATCTACTGCCAAATCTCAAGCTGCATACTCAGCCGCGACTCCATCTACCGCCAAATCTCAAGCTGCATACTCAAAAATCAGTATGATCCATGTAATGTGTCTTCAATAGAGCTTACATTTGCATGACTATTGAATGTTCTCATCTGAATTATTAGATGCATTTCAACAGAGAAGTCCAGAAAATGGTCATATTTTAAATGGCACCATACCATATGCTGAAACCAAGTCGTCGATTGGTCCAGCAGAATCAAGACCCTATATGGTAGTTTAACCAAGCATATGGCTGCATATCAATTCTTATTTTCGTATATAGTTTGATCAAGCTTTCATGACTTTGACCAAAACAATATGGCAGGGCTCTGCCCCTGATTTGACTACCTACAAGGACTATGATAATGGGGAGAAAATGCAAAGGGTACTCAGTGAAGCATATCAGGTAGGCTGGTTGATACTTGCTTAATTTACGTACCACTCCCTCCATATTAGCTGAAATGTTTTCTAACTCTTCTCAGCGTCAGCAGCCCCAGGATGATCAGAAGTTATTACTTAAGTACATTACCCAACATCTTGGGTTCTCCGGGAGCAAACCTGTTGCTGCTCTTCTTATATACCAATATCTTCTTCAGTCGAGATCGTTTGAAGTTGCAAAAACAGGTGTCTTTGACAGTATCCTACAAGCTATAAACTCAGCAACAGAGGTTTGTAGCACTCTGTTGATTTGTTTTTCCTTTTTAAACTTTATATTGTCGTGGACTCGTGGTACTTGAGAAGCATATTTCCCGAACCTTGTAACATGATAGATGACAGCTTTATGCAGCCAACTTTTCAATAGCTGAAATCCAAAATCACTGCATTGTTCTTATATTAACTCACATTCTTCTTTACTTCAAGGTTCAACATGATACAAGAAGCTTGGCCTATTGGTTATCAAACTTGTCAACGTTATCAGTTCTCCTGCAGCGCTCTTTCAGAACCACTAGGGCGGCAACCTCAACTCCATACAGACGGAAAATTTCGTACGACAGGATTTTTCAAGCTAGTCAAGCGTCAAATAGTGGGCTTGCTTATTTCAGTGGTCAATCGTTGGATGAACCTAGTGGAGCTCATCAAATTGATGCAAAATATCCGGCTCTGCTCTTCAAGCAGCAGCTCGTGGATCTGATTGAAAAGGTGTATGGCTTGATAAGTGACAAACTGAAGAAGGAACTAAATCCATTACTTGAGCTGTGCATTCAGGTAAATCCTCTCTCAACGAAAAGTAATCATCAGATGTGAAACTTACCCTGTAAATGTCGTAATATTTAGGATCCAAGAACTTCCCAAGCAAAGGCCTCAACTGCTAGTGGCTTGGGCCAACACAACCAACTTACACATTGGCTGGGCATCGTGAAAATCCTCAACAACTACTTGTATCTGCTAATAGCTAACCATGTAAGTACTGCATGAATACAACCATCAGTACATTATCCACTTGCAAAGTTATGAAATTTGAGTGCAAGTCCAATCTGTAAATTTGAAGGTCCCAACAATTTTGGTCCACAAGTTGCTAACCCAAATATTTTCTATGGTGAACGTGCAGTTATTTAACAGGTAAACATATTTGTGCCCTCTACTGGCATTTTTTCAAACTTCTAAGTGTATGATGTTCTAATTTATTTTTCTCTTATTTTGGAAACAGACTCCTTTTACGACGTGAGTGCTGTTCATTTACCAACGGTGAACATATAAGAGCTGGATTAGCTCAATTAAAACATTGGTGCAATGATGTTGCTCAAGAGGTTGTCCATTGTCCTTTTCTTATTATGGAAGCTATTTTCAGATTCTATCAGCTTATGTTTTAGTACAGCTTGCAGATTCAGCCTGGGAAGCACTGAGGCATATAAGACAAGCGGCTGATTTCCTGGTTCGTATTTCCATCTTTCCCATTAGAAAAAGCAACCTTGGTGGCCCTTATAGTGAAATTAAATCGCAGGTAACTTAATTTTCTGACATTTTTGTTTGTTCTTTTCATTCATCAGGTCATTTCCCTCAAACCAATAAGGACATGGAGAGAGATACGCAATGATGTTTGTCCGGTAAGTGTTGTTTGCTCTGACCAAGGATCTTGTTTTGCTAATGCTCGATTTTGCGTCCCTAATCGTTTTACCATATGTGCAGGCTCTTAGCTTACAGCAGCTAGAAAGAATAGTTGGTATGTACTGGGACGACATGAACGGCACAAACATAATCTCGGCAGAGGTGTGTTGATAGGCTGAAACGGTGTAATCAATACTGTTTACACACTTACATAATTTGATTTTCTGCTCCCGTCTGAAGTGTAAATTTCAGCGTTATTTCCTTAATGTTTGTAGTTCACATCAAGCATGAGAGCAACGATGCATGAAGAATCTAAAAGCCTCTCCAGCTTTTCAGTCCTGCTGGATGATGATTCCAGGTCTGTACCATGCCAAAGAAAGGAAAATGTGCATCCATTGTTCCTGCCTCATTTGAACAACAGTTGCTCCTTTTCTCACCTCTTGTTTCATTTCTCTTTGCAGCATACCCTTTTCGCTTGATGACATCGCTAAGTCGATGCCGAACATTGAGGAGACGGTGGAGAGTGATCTGCTGCCCTTTATTCATGAAAACCAAATCCTTTCATTTATATTGCAAAGGAGGGAATGAGTAGCTCTCTCACCGCCAAGCCTTACCGGGAATGAGTAGTTCTCTCTTTGTGGAGCTCCTCCGGAAATGAGTAGGAGTGTATCTGCTGTAGGCTGTACATATTCTTTGTATATTCTAGTTGTATAGTAGATAGGAAGCTATGCAATGTAAGAGAATTCTCACCTCTAAAGTTGGTTAAGCAGTTGCGCTTCTCCTCCCTAGGTATCTTTGCCTACACCAATCACTTCTGCATTCTTTGAGTGGTATAAGCTAATATAGACAGTTTGTTAGGTAGCAACAATTGATACGAAGGTTTAATTCAGGAAGGTGATACGAGTACGTTAATCTTAGTGCCATACTAGGAAACTTTAAGCACTTGTCACTTGGCTCTTTACAGGTCAGCTTCACATCTTGTACAGGCAAAGCACTGAACATGTCAGGGCTGAAGACTGAAGCCGTCTAGAGAATATTTTGACCACATGAATGCAAAATGGGGATACAATTAATCATAACCCCTAGGTTGAAAATACATCTACCATATACATGTACAATTCTTGGAACCCAACAAAAAAATGTGGGTCAAGTCTCTAGACAAAGATAAGGGTCCAGGTGTATTTAAGCAATGTTAGGAATTGTTCTTGGCTTTTCTCCGTGGTTTCAAGTCAACCACAATTACACTGATATTATCCTGACTTCCTTTCTTCAGTGCGAGCCTTGCAAGGTAATCAGCAGCTGCTTGGGCAGCAGGATCAGTAGATCCATCACCTCCATCTGATGATGATGTCGTAACACTGTTATTTTTGTGCCACTGCTGGATTTGCCGACGTGCAACTTTGCATGCCTCTTCATTCGACACGACATCCCACAGCCCATCACTGGCCAGAATGAGACAGTCATCATCTTTAGCCCGAGCAACAACTGCAACTTCTGGTTTCGGGATGATGTACGGCTTCAAGTATCGGTCACCTGCAGCATCAGCAATTTTTGGTTCAAGTTAGCAGGGATCGCAACTGGTTTGGACAAATGTTTACCCAATTGACAGAGAAAACAGCTGACTATCATTGGTTTAACAAAATTTTCAGTTGATATTGGAGGAACAATGTTATACAAGTGTTAATTATGCATCAGATTTGAATGCCACAAGAGATGTGAACAGATGGTCCAAGCTGCAAGCGCCACTTGCATTAAGGTACCTGTGTTGCTTCGATAAAAGATGGCTTTTCTACGTTGGCAGGCGACTTCTTTTCTTAATCACATCTAGGCATCTTCTTTTCTTAATCACATCTTCATACTTGATTCTATCACAGCTACATCTAACCTCATTTTGCAAGTTTAACAGCAAGATTAGTGGAAACATCCAGGCAGTCAACAAGTAACATGATTGCATAAGAGTTAAGCCCGGCATGGTTTATATCCAGATACTGTCAAACTAAAACTGCCGATGCTTTGAAGTGATCTTTTTTTCATACATATATAACCTAATAAAACGAGAAAAAGGAAATATCTACCGTACAAATAAAGCAAATGTTAATATAGCATTAAAAATAACCTACTAGTACAGAATTTCAAGAATAATACAAGGGTCTTTTGGGGCATGTCAACATAAACAGTGAAACGTTTTGTTGCTTATAGTGGTCGATATGAGATTCTTTAGGTCTATATGAGACAGCCATTTGACTTCCATATGCTTTCCTAAATGATCGAAACTACGACAAGCTACACCCAAGAAATGGGGACGGCAGGCTCCATAAATGAGGAATCTAGAAATGGTAATAACGGTATCAAGAATCAGATCCCAAGACACTCTACGGATTTCCTGGATTTCAAAAGGAAGCACAAACGCGCCAAGAAGTTCGCCTCTAACACGCTGGGCCAATTAATTCTGCATCACACTCTCCGGTTGCTACGACCACAATTTCAAACTCCAGGCATAGGTGTTTGTATGACACGTATCGTATAATTCATTCTAAAAAACAGTGGCATGTGCTTCAAGATAAGGCACGTACCAATTGATCGAGACATAGCTAGTATGCCGGACACCCGGTGACCGTTCCACTGGATGACCTTGCCTCCGGCAGCCTCGATCCTCGCGCGCTCATCCTTCCTGTCAGGCTGAAACAAACAAGGCATGATGAGATTAACCCCAAACCATCAGATCATGCACCATGAATGAAGCTCATCATAAAAACGTTGTGTACCTTCTGATCAATGGAGAGCGGCACGGGCTCCTTCCCGCGCGAGAGCACGATGCGCGAGTCCCCGCAGTTGGCCACGATCACGTGGGAGGAGCACACGAGCACGGCGACCGCCGTGGAGCCCACGTTCTCGGCCGTGATGGGCTCGAGCCGGGGCTCCCCGTCGACGAGCCTGGTGGAGAGCCCTGAGACCTCGTCGTCGACGAGCTGGAAGCACCGGGCGAAGAGGTCCTCCCAGTGCTCCTTCATGTCCACGTCGCTCATCTCGCCGAGTTCTGTAGTGGGCCGCCTCAGCTCCTTGCTCAGGAGGACGTGGAGCCTCTCCCGGCAGTAGTTGGACACCTGCAAGACAGGGCAAAAAAAGGTCAGATCACGAGGGCGGGCTAGGCTTCACATCGTGGTAGGAATTCTGATGGTGGTTTTTGTTGGGAGATCCGTGCGTGCGTGCGTTAGCGTACCTCGGCCCCGCCGTGTCCGTCGAATACGGCGAAGAGGTGCGAGGGCAGGCGTAGCGCGTCGGCGTCGATGCCGAGGCCGTCGAGGTCGCGGCGCCTGGCGAGGAGGCGCACGGGCACGTCGGCGAAGCGCGGCAGCGCGGCGCAGGCGTCCTCCATCTCCCCGCCGCGGCCGGGCGTGGCGACGCAGCCCCAGACGGGCTCGCAGTCCATGAGGTAGACGCTCCGCTTCCCGCCCGCCACCAGCGCCGCCCGCCCGTCGCCGAGATCCAGCCGCTCGATCCCGCCGCCCGCCGCGGCCGTTTCCGCGCATTCGGCCGCCGGGTCCCCGCGCGGGGCCGGCTCGTCCTCGCCGCAGATCGCCTCCGCCGCCGCCATCAAGAGAAGAGGAGAAGAAAGAACACCTCCGCCCGTCCGCCCGCCGGAACCGAAACGGCTCGTCGGGCCAAGAAACGCAGCACGGAAGCAGCTGGCGAGACGCACCGCCACAGGAGTAGCTGCGGCGGCGTGGAGGTATGGGGCTAGGTTGGGGAGGAGTGGTGGGTGGGGGAAGGGAAGAAGGAAGGAAGGAAGAGGATGATGGTGTGGTGCGCGTGTCCGGGAGGGGAAAGGAAAGGAGGAGGGAGGAGGGGATTGGAGGGGCGCGCCGTATGGGACAGGTCTTCTTCCTCTTCCCCGTCTCTGCTCTGCTGTGCTGTGCTGCGGGAGGGGTCCGCGTGGCCACCCTTGTGAGTTGTGATTAATTTCTTTCTCCTTCTTGTCGTCCCGGGGATGGTTTCTGCTACCCACACGCCACCCCCGGTGTACACTTGTTGAGCGGCGGTGCTCTCCGTGGCACGCACACTCCTGCTGATTTGTCACTTGGTTTTTGGTGGTCGAGAAATTGGTGGTTTTATGGAAGAGAAATGCATGGAGTACGAGTAGCCAGAAAAGCTATGTATCTCCATGGCTTCTTTATCCTCCCCGCACACCACCTCGCCAGAGCCGGCGATGGCGCGGCGGAGAAGACGACTGCGAGCCTGGACCGAGATGGCGCCGCGCAAGAAACTTAGGATTTGGGAGGAGGGGGTGTTTGTTGATACACAGGGAAGAAATTAGGGTTTTCGAGGAAGGGTTGTTGTCGGTACAAGGAGAAGAAATTAGGGGTTTCGAGGAAGGGGGTGTTGTCGATATGCGGAGAAGAGAAATGCATGGAGTACAAGTAGCCTAGCGATCTCTCAGTCGGTCCTCGCGCAACACCTTGCTAGCCCCCGTGATGGCGACGGAAAAGACGTCGGCTAGCCTGGAGCTAGCAAGGTGACGCCGAGCAAGAAACTTAGGGTTTGGAGGAGGAGGGGTGTCGATACGTATATAAGAAATTAGGGTTTTGCATGCGCGGAGGAGGGGTGTTGTCGGTACGTGGAAAAGAAATTAGGGTTTCGGAGGACGAGGGGTGTTGTCGACATGCGGAGAAGGAACTAGGGTTTCAGAGGAGGAGTGGTGTTGTCGGTACGCGGAGAAGAAATTAGGGTTTTGGAGGAGAAGGGGGAGCCTTGTGGAAGGGCGGGGACGCTAGGTGCGCATATAGAAAGGTAGACAGTTCAACCAATGACGGTTGGCAGGGAGAGCAGGTGGAGTCGAGGAAGAAGACACCGAAGTCCGGGAAAAGGTAGGGTTAGGGAATGGCAGCGCCTTTGTCGCCTTGCTGTCTTAAACGACGCCATGCTCGCTAACTAGCAATCGGCACAAATAGCGCATACATGGAGCGGAGAATGCCTCGCTACGCGTGTCATCATAAAATCTCACGGCAAATACAACGCCGTGTCGCTAACAAGGTAACAAGCGTCAACTATGGAAAGGCGATAGTATCGCCCTCTAGTATTTAGTAGCCGAGACAAAAACGGAAAAAAAAAATTTCTAAATAAGCAGTCATGTTCAAAACTAGCATTTTAATATGTCGCACCTAGAGTTTTTTTCTTCTCCGTTTTGCAATTCAAATGCAACCTAGAAAATTTAGCAGATTGATGATCAATCTTGCGGAGTTGCTGGCACATAATGGCGTGCAGTGCTTACCCATGCTTGTTCTATCGCAAACGTACACGGCCATCATACACTTACAACATACGCTCTCAATCAATCATTCAAACACTACAATAATACATCCGATATAGATCTTCCTATAATTTCCTACGTAAACTGAAAAAAATCTCAATCGTATCTTGCGATCGATGCTGATGAGACGACCCTTTCCGGGATGGGCGACACGAACACACTAAATAATTCTCCTAGAGCTAACAGACAAGAGGAAATTAACGAGTTAAGAAGAAGAGTGTGCTGCCGGGAGGGACCATGTGTCGTGTCCATCGAGGGTCCATTCCAACAGGTGTTCGTTGCGTTTTCCTCCCAAACTTGCCATCCTTTCTTCCCTTTCTCTTTCTGGGGGGCCCACCGTGAGGGACACGTCGCCGCGTTTGGGTGTCGGAGCTCGTGGCCTTTCTCGGATCTGGGCCCGGGGCGTGCGCCAGCCAATGGGATCGCGCCACCTGACGAGCGCAGGACAGAGAGATGTATAGCTACAGGAGATACCGTCTGGGCGGGCGCGTGCCAAGTGTCGCGCGCTTTGTGCAAAGCTCCGAGGATAGCATTTGCGTGTCCCAGGTCGCACGTAGCCGGTCGCTAGCCTAGCCAAGCTAGAGAGTAGAGACCATATGCGTGCGTTTGGTTTTGATTTCTCACAAAACGAGGGATGAAATGTGGTATTCCATTTCCTTGCTTCTTCCTTCTTGTATCACATTTCCTTATTTTCACTTTTTTCTCTAGTGGCAGTCGTCCTTTTTTTTTACAAAGAGCATATATATCGATATCGTGAAGATACTAATTACATTAAAGTTCTGCAATAACGCGTTGTCCTATTGACATTACCGTCCATTTAATGATATTGTTTGGTTGTAGCTGAGGTGGATGACCATCAGAGGAGAATGTTCTTTGGAAAACACGGATCAACCAATATGTGTAAATTGGCCAGCCCTCTTGTCTACATTTTGCTAATCGAGTGGACTCCTCCTAATCTCTCGCAAAAGAATATGTCGACGACTGTCCTCGCTGCACCTAGCCATAAAAAAGGATATCGCTGCCAAGTCCACCATCTTCGCTCGCAGACGTTGCCTGCCTCGAGCCCGCCTGACGCCCCCCCCCCCCAAACACCATCATAGGCGGTTCAATCTACATGGCATCAGTAGATCGAGCAAGAAACTTGGAGTTTGGAGGGGGTGAGGGTTGTTGTCGACACACGTAGAAAAAATTAGGGTTTTTTGAGGATGATGAGGACTAGTGTCGATACGCAGAGAAGATATTAGGGTTTTGGAGGAGAAAGGTAGCTTGTGGCACAACGGGTGGCGAGGTGCGTAGTAGCAAGCCGGCTGTGGATAGGGAGGCCATCAGTTTGCCGTTCCCATTTTTATTAAGCTAATTGCAAACTACTAACATATTTTAACCAAGGGCTATAAAATATCCCAAGCTAAACAGGTTTCATTCCAAATCCTTGTAACCAAACAACTACTGGAATCACCCTACCAAGAAATCTAGACCATCCCATCTCATAAACAATTGTGGGTTAGCCGAAGATATTGTTTAGCTGAGGGCAGAGCACGTCGTCACTAGTGAGGAGGAGGCGTACAAGCCTACAAGGATCGCGACGGCACGAAAAGTGGCTGCGCGTGTACGTCACATTCACTCACAGGTAACTACAATGGATGTGCTTTTCTGTACGTACGTACGTGGGTGGATGGATGAAACCTCTCCGCTCGATTTGATCCAATCCAGTGGAGATTCGTCTCGTTTCTCTTTCTCGGTTCATCGAAAGCTGATTCCATCGTGGAGGTTCAGGCCCGACCAGATCGGCGGACAGGCGTGGCCGCGAGCACATGCGTGGCGCATGGGCGCGTACGTGCGCCGCGCCGGCACGGCACGGCGGGCGCCGGGCGGCGACGTGGCGGGAGATTCATCAAGGCGCTCCAATCTGGAATCTGCTGACAGGGGATGAAATGCAGCAGCAGAAAATAAAAGTACTGAAGCTTCAACATACGAAAGAAATGATACTCAGCAAGTTAATTCTACAACATAAGTTATGTCGACTCTCACACAAAATCCCTTGAAACGTGATTGGTAGCATGCATCCTTTTCCCCGTCTCCGGCTGACAGTGCTGAGTTGAGCAAGTCAAGATAAAAACGAGAATTTTGCAAAATCTGCATTTCGTTTGGTAGGCTCAATCGGCATAATTTGCACGAGTCGAGAAGCAGATGGAAGTTATTTGGTTCTATGCACTCAATTTTGTTGCCCGTTATTAGAGGCACATAAACCAGCATTAGCGGACAAATAAGCCACTAGTGTGGCTCCTCGGGTGGCGACCACCACGCCGAGCGACGGTGTACTTCACTGGTGTCTCCACCAAAACCGCGGCAAAGCCGCCGCGCTCGCTCGGATGCACACCACCGACAAGGCGGTGGCGCCATAGAGCGCGCCCACGGTCGCCAGGAATCTGATTCCGTCGTCCTCAGCCACGAGCGTCGGCGGCAGGCCACCTCGTCTTCACGAGTACTCCAGCCGTGTTGTTGCGCTCACCCGGATGCACACCAACATCACGACGATAGTGCCGCCGTGCACGCCGAAAGTCGCCAAGAATTGGTGGCCGTTGTCCTCGGCCAAGAGCACCGGTGGCAGGCCACCTCATCTTCACGAGAACCATGGCCGTGCCTTCGCGCTCGCCCGGATTAACACCAGCGACATGGCGGCGCAACCCAGACGTAGCTGGGGCCCACCTAATAGTCGTGTGCCCGCTTGTCAGTGTACACTGCTAGTATGGCCATGCTGGTCGTGCCCTATTTGCGCACGCGACAAACAATAGCAACCACATGTGTTTTAGAGGGCCTGCTGCCAATAGTGAGTCTGCCATTACTAGAATTGATACCTCCGCCGCCATAACATTCTCTGCCACTGCCTTCTTCATGGAAATCTAAAACCATATGTCCCATGATGGCAAAAGATAGCGAAGCTCTGCGTCACTCCCTCCTGAAGCCGCACGATCAAAATATGGGTGTGCACGACCGAATTACATCCGATCCAGCAATCTATAGGCATCATGCGCCCAAAGGAGATCGTCGGCGAAGCCTTCCAGAACTCATCACCTCCCATATCAATGAGGGTCGGCATCAAGCAGAACACCATCTTGGCGCGATAAGAACCCAAGCAACGCCACCTTTATTAGGCATATCAGCAGCCCCCCACGCCACCGCCCGCCAGCTTTCAATAGCAGACCGGAGATCTTAGCGGGCACCTCCACCACCACAAGCTCACTACGCGGAGATGAGGGGCTGAGCCATACTTAGTCTCCCGAGCCAGACATCGTGATTGCCAAGGTCGCCGAAGAAGTGCGAGGCCATCGCCCCGTCGTCCATGTCCGTCGGACTAGCCACGTCATGCAAGGCCGCCGCGAATACTGGGTGAAGATCCCACCACGTGAGGAGGAGGAAGCCCTCGCCACTGCTAGACGCGGTCAGAGATAGGAGCCTGCCACCATCGTGATCCGGGAGGGGCTTTTCCCCCTGGCTTCCTCCGGTGGTGGCAAGGAGATGTGGTAGACAAGGGGTATGGGTGGACAGGGCTAGGTTTTCGCTCGAGCTGTTCCGTTGGAGCGACACGAGCTAGGATGGTGGCGGCTAGGGTTTCGCTCCCAAAAAAATTCACTCTTCTATCATCTTCGTTATCATAAGTTCAAGCTTGACAACACTTGGGCTTCAACCACATGTTCTCACCTTGTTCGGAACTGCTGCAAACGAAGTCTTTCTGTAATTGTGGTTGCCACTTAATCAACGGAATTGGAGCAAAACAAAAATTGAACAAGTTGAGGTGTCGGAGACACCAAATTTCATTAAACTCATAGGCAGTTTACAACGTGTAGTAGAAGAAGACCCATTGGAGCAAATATGACAGTGTCCTACCAAAAACAAGAAGATGCAGTCGATTTCAGAGGTTGCAACTGTTTTGTAGTGTGTTTATTGTGTACAGCAATGTACCATTAAGCTGCAATTACTAGCCAACAACGGTGACGTGTTACCAACAATATGTTTTTGCTTACTAGGAGTACAACAATCGTGACATGGTGTGCATTTGCGTTTTCCCCCCAAACTCTTCCTTCTCCTTTGTCTTTCCGGCGGCCCCACCGTGAGAGACAAGTAGCCGTGTTTGGCTGCGCGCCCGAGCTCGTGGCCTTTCTCGGAAGCTTGGCCCAGACACGCTGCAGCCAATGGGATGGCGCCACTTGACGTCGTCCGGGATGCGGCGCAGGAGAGGAGAAAAGAAAGGACACCGCGTGCACGTGTCGCTTGCTTTGTGAGGAATTCCGAGGATAGCATTTGCGTGTCCCAGATCGCGCGTAGCTAATTAAAGCTAAACCTAGCTAGAGAGCAGCCTTTTTTATAGGTTAGCTAGCGAGTAAGTTAATCATCGAACGGGTTTGTTTAGCTGAGAGCAGAACACGTCGTGGTAATGGTGAGGCCGACGCGTGCAAGCGTAGCTAGAAGGATGGCGACGTGTTTTTGTTTACGAAAAGGAGGTGCGCGCGCGTGTGCGTCCCAGTCGCTCACAGGAGTCACAGGTAGTGTAATTGCGACGGATGAGTTTTTGTTTAGGTTTATGTACGCAGTACGTGGGTGGATGGGAGTTTGTCCAGCGGTGGCGAGCCTCCGCCTGATCCAATCCACAATCCAGAATCCAGTCGAGGAGGTTCATCGAAGGTGACTGTGATTCGATCGTCATTCGCAAGAGGAGGGTTCGGGCCCGACCGGATCGGCGGACAGGCGTGGGCGCGTGCACATGCGCGCCGTGGGCACCGGCGGCACGGCGCGGCGGGCGCGGGCAGCGACGTGACCATCGCTAGGCCGGCCGGCGCGTGGCGACGACTCCATCCACGTACGGTTTGGAGCGCTCGTGGGTACCGGCAAAGCACGACAGCGCGCGGACGCCGGCCGGTCCAGGGACCATGCATGCAGACAGTGCGACGTGCGCGAGCGAGCAGCGGCGGCGCACGGGAGGAGGGTGCGTGGACAGTGTCTCCATGCAGTCCTCCGAGAATTAATGGGGAGATACGGCGCGCTCCTGCCGTGGCCGTTTTTACAAGTAACGTGGCGCAAGAACAACATCGCAAAATGGGAGTTCATCGGTGCATATCTAGGGTGTGCCTATGTCCCAGTTGACAGAGATTTTGTTAAGTCTCAGTCACCTGAGAAAAGTCTGAACTGCAGTTCAAAAAAAAGTGCAACTCGGTTCTCAAGCACATTTCTGTAAGTGACTTAGACTTAAGAAAATCTCAGTTAACTGAGACATAGCAACGGACCGATTTAAAAGAGCATACATAATAACATCTTCCCAGCGAGGGAATTTAAATGGTCTTAGCGCATTTAAATCTAAATCAGCCCACACGCATAGACGGATCAACGTGCATGCTCCAGCGAAGTGATTTAAACGGATCGGCCTATCCGGTGTGACTCATCAGTCCACCAAATTTAGAGCATCAGTGCGAAAAGCCTGCATGCCCTCCCGTGTTCACCCATGTGGATCAAAGACCTGCACGGCATTGGCACAACGACCTTCTTCCTATTGTCGTGAATGGGGGTAGGCTGACTTCAAAGCTGCATGCATCGCCCGAGTTTTGAGATAGCCGCCTGCCTTCATCAACACAAGCGTTTCGTCTTTCACCCTGGCATCTTGGCACCCTGGCATCCAATGCCTTGGCATTTTTAGCAGCCCAGTGACAAGTATTTTCTTCCACAAACTGATATTCATCCATTCCCTACCACTACCATAGATATCACATGCAGGAGCCACGGTTGACAACACCGAATCAAGGGAAGGCCGCCTAGGATGGGCTTTTCCTCTGCCGAGCCGGCCATGTGGTAGATTTTTAGGCCGATGGGCTGGTCAGGCCTGGGTCTAGAATTTATGTGCCGAGCTTTGTTTGACCTAGCCCTAGAAACAGCCAGGTATAGTTTTAACCAGATATTTATATTTATATATGTGTCTGATCGTGGACACGACTGATTTGTGTTGTCACTTTGTTCCAATCACTACTAGAAAAATTATTATAGGTAGAAATATATTCTGTGCCGCATCTAGAAGTGTGTGCGCCACAAAATTATTTCTGTGACGCCACAAAAAAATATGCTCCACGGAAATTTCTAATTTCTATGGCGCATGTAGGACTGGTGCATCACCGAACTTTACCTTTCTGTGGCACATGTGGACGGATGCGCCACTCTTCATGGGCCCACGTGGGGTCCAGCACTTGACATGGGCAAAGGAAATTCTGTGGCGCATCTGCCCACATGCGCCACAGAAAGTCAAAATTATGTGGCGCATATGGGCATATGCACCACATAATTTCATCATTGTGTGGCGCATGTAGACACATGCGCCATAGAATTTTCTGGCTTTTTTTTTGCTTCCCATGCAACTCCACACCCCTCCAATGGATCGCCTTTTTAGTCTTGTGAAATACAAAAGAAATAGATAGAAAATGTAAAAAATAAAATCCTTCGAGATGCTCATGTATTATATCATTTAGTACCATTGAGAGTTAACAACCGTGAATTTTGACTTTTTTTCTGCAAAATTGCGTTGCAAAATAATAAAACTAAATTTCTGGTTGCATACGAACTTGAAGAAAAACGCATAATATATCAAAATGTACCCACGAAAATTCTACATCCGAAATCATCATGGGTTTACCTAGTTAGCAAATTTTTAGAATTCCCAAATTCGAAAAGAGCAAAATGTTACGGCAAAGTAAAAAAAAATTCCTGCAAAAATAAAAAAAATTGAATTTTTCCTGTGGCGCACGATATGCCCCATGCGCCACAGAAATTTTGAAGCCTCCTCCTCCTCCACTTCTCCTAATTTTCCCTTCCCCTCCTCCCACTCCTCCACTTCACCTCCTTCTCCCTTTTTCTCCCTTCTCCTCTTTCTCTTCCCTTCTTCTCCCTCCTCCTCCACCCACTCCCGATGACCTTCTCCTACTCTGGCGACCACCTCCTCCTTCTCCGGTGACCACCTCCTTCGGCGACCTCCTCCTCCTCCCCCGGTGACCTCCTCCAGCGACCTCCTCCGACGACCACTACCACCACCTCCTCCTCATCCTCCACCCACCACCACCATCTTCTCCTCCTCCTCCTCCGGTGACCACCACCACCTCCACCTTCACCTCCTCCTCCACCACCACCACCACCTCCTACTCCTTCTACTCCACCACCAGCTCCTCCTCGGCCTCCTCCTCCACCACCACCTCCTCCTCCTCAGCCTCATCCTTCACCCACCCACCCACACACCCAACCAACCACCCACCTCCGGTGAAATTTGAAAAAAAACCCGGAGAAATTCCGGTGGCCCCAAATCTAGATCTAGATCTGGCCACCATTTTTAAAACTTTTAGAAAAATTCTATGGTACACCACTGCTGAGTGCACCACAGGCGCATAACTACCTGGTGCGCCACAAAAGTTTTAAAATTTCTGTGGCGCATGTAGATATGCGCCATAGAATTCAAATATGTATCACGTGACAAATATGGTGCAAGGAATATGCGCCACAGAAATCTAAAATAGTGTGCCACAAAAAAGAGATTTCCTAGTAGTGAATTTTCCTATCAAGCACTTACACCTCACACACGAGCCTATATGTGCGAGCTATAGCTTAGTGCATCTCCAGCGGCGCGACGCATTTCGGACGCCCAAAAGTGGTCGCGAGCGTCCGTTTGCGTCGCCCCGCGGACATATGTTGTCCGCGCGTCCGTTTGCGTCTGGGTGTGCTCCCACCGGGGTGACCCATTTTTTGAATTGCAACATAGTTAAAAACATTCAAAGTAGCACATAAAAATGCATAAAAACTATACAAAGTAGATCTATAGGCCTAGACTACTTGCTTCCTGACGGGCCGGCACCGTCGTTGCGTCGCTCCGTCGCCTGCTTCTCCGCCGCCTCCCGCGCGGCCGCTATGGCTCGGTGCGCCGCCGCGTCCTGGCTCAGTGCCTGCTCCAGCCTCGCGTTGGCGGCGTCATCCTTGAGCGTCTCGAAAGACTCGACGATGGCCCTCTGCTCCGCCGCCCTCTCCTCCGGCGTCGGCGCATCAGGGTCATCGGAGGACCAAGATATCTCTGAGTCGGAGTCCTCTGCTGCAGCGGCGGCCGCCAGCCTGCGTTGTCCAGCTCGGCGTCCAACGCCGCGTGGCCCGCCAGCTCCTCCTGTGCTTCTGATACGTCCAAAACGTATCCACTTTCCCGAACACTTTTGCTATTGTTTTGCCTCTAATTTGTGTATTTTGGATACAACTAACACGGACTAACGCTGTTTTCAGCAGAACTGTTCTGGTGTCTCGTTTTTGTGCAGAAATCCAACTTTCAGGAAAAACCTCGGAATTTATACAGAAGGCCCTATTTTCCCAGAAGACTCACGGAGCCAGAAGGGCAAGTCAGGTGGAGGCCCGAGGGCCCCACACCCTAGGGCGGCGCGGCCCAGGAGGGGGGCGCGCGGCCCTAGCGTGTGGCCCCCTCGGCCGGCCTCCGACGCCCTTCTTCGGACTACTTATCGCCCTCGACCTAAAAACGCACGGAGAGAAGTCGAAGTCGCCAGAAACCCTCCAGAACACCGCCACATCGCGAAACTCCGTCTCGGGAGCCAGAAGTCTCCGTTCTGGCACTCCGCCGGGACGGGGAATTGGAGGAGATCATCGCCATCATCACCACCGACGCCTCTCCATCGACCAGCCATGTTTCCCCCATCCATGTGTGAGTAATTCCCCCGCTGTAGGCTGAAGGGGATGGTAGGGATTGGATGAGATTGGTCATGTAATAGTATAAGATTGTTAGGACATAGTGCCTAGTGTCCGTAATCGGTACTTTGATGATATTGTTGCAACTTGTTATGCTTAATGCTTGTCACTAGCGCCCGAGTGCCATGATCTCAGATCTGAACATGTTATTATTTCATCATGATATTCATTGTTTATGGTCTTACCTGCAAGTTGTATACACATGTCGCTGTCCGGAACCAATGGCCCCGAAGTGAGAGAAATCGGGACAACCGAAGGGGGTGGTAGTGATGTGAGGATCACATGTGTTCATGGAGTGTTAATGCTTTGCTCCGGTGCTCTATTAAAAGGAGTACCTTAATATCCAGTAGATTCCCTTGAGGCCCGGCTGCCACCGGCTGGTAGGACAAAAGATGTTGTGCACGTTTCTCATTGCGAGCACGTACGACTATAATTGGAACACATGCCTATTGATTGCTTTGTACTTAGACACCGTTTTATTATTATCTGCAAATGCTCTGCTTGATTGTTACATGAGTTTCTCTCATCCATGCAACGCCCGTTATCCGTCCCCGTGCCTACAGTATTTTAATCCTGCTGTTTACTATAATCACTACTGTTGTCTCTGTTACTCTGCTGCTGTTATTTCACTACTGCTACTGCTATAAAACTGTTACTACTGATAAACTCTTGCGAGCAAGTCTGTTTCCAGGTGCAGCTGAATTGACAACTCCGATGTTAAGGCTTTCAAGTATTCTTTGTCTCCCCTTGTGTCGAATCAATAAATTGGGTTTTACTACTCGCGAAGACTGCTGCGATCCCCTATACTTGTGGGTTATCAGCTTCCTTCTCCGCTTCAGCCAGGGCCGCGGCGTCCCTGACCGAGTGGAGGAGGTCGGTGTTGTCTTCGGAGTCGAACTCCTCGGAGGAGCTCGAGGCCGGAGGAGGTGGAGTGGGAGGTGGAGGTGGAGGTGGATGCGCGACAGCCTGGCCGCGTCCGGCGCTGCTCATGGTGGATCTGCTGGAGGCTGAGAGGAAGCGGCGCTACGACATCGGCGGCTAGGGTTTACTGGGGAGGAGATGAGATGCTCGCGTCCCTGTATATATAGGTCGGAGGCAGGGCAACGGCCACGCCACGCGTGGCATCACCATTACTACGTGCGCAGAGGTAGGCGACGGCCGCGCGCCACGCAAGGCATCGCCATTTACGTGGCCGCAGACTGCCGAAGCGAGGCCTCGCTGCCAATAGTGGCGGACAAGACGCATCGACGTTGTGTCACTGCCAGGCGAGCCCGACGAAACGTCCGCAGACGCGAGCGGACACTTTCCGCGTCCGCCGAGCGTCCACCAGAGACGCATCCCAGGCGCATATTTGGGCCAGGTTTGCGTCTCCGCGGACAGCCCAATCACTTTGTGTCGCCCCATTGGAGGTTGTACCAGACGCATTTCCGGTCACAGCGGACGAAAACGGTCGCTGAGCGACCGTTTCGTTGCGCCACTGGAGATGCCCTTACGTTACTCCTTATGGGTATGAATGGATGAAGTCACTAATCAGGATCTCGAATGTTACGTGGAGATTTTCTCTCAGGACATGCATCCATGCTAAGCGGCCGTGATATCCATTAGTCATGGCAACTCAAGGGCGAAGCTTTCAGTAGGGCAAGGTTGAGCAGATCTTGATTTTGGTGAATAAAATTATATGGGTGTACTTATTCTGAAAATTTTAAATGGTCATACCTCGAAAATAGATTTTGTATGAAAAATTTATTCTTGTTCCAGTGAATACTGCGCAAAATCGATTAGAGCATCTCCAGCCGTCTCCCCGACGAGGCCTCCGGCAGCCGTTTTCTACATCCGGACGGTGTCATTTGGCCCAGCCGCGTCCTCGGCTCCTCATTTCCCCCTGGATTTGGCCTTTCATCCGTCCGGAGAGCCCAGGACATCCCCCCCCCCCGGGGTGCGCTCGGGGACTCCGGTCGAGAGAAAAGCGGGGACGGGCACGCTCTGTCGGCGAGAGAACACACGAATCCCACCACTTTGTCGTCGCAAATCCCCCTTCCCCTCCCGTTGCTCTGTCGCCGCTGGCACCACCCCTCGCCAATCCGCCGGCCGGTTGCCTCAACTCCACCGTTCCTCCACCCAACAGCCTATATATCACCGCCCGTCCTGCCCTCTGCGTATTTTCCGCCCTCCAAAATCCCCCTCGCGTCGCTCCTTGTCGCCACGCCCGGCAGGTGTTCGTCCAATTGCCTGACCGGACATGGACTCCGACGAGAAGGAGGAGCAGATGTTCGTCGAGCTTTTTGAATAAGAAATGGCAGCCGCCGCCCAAGACGAGGAGCACATATGGATGCTTCGAGGCAACACCAACTAGTTTCCATTTGTTTTATTTGAAAACTTGTCTTGTTTTGTTGAACTGTAACGTTTATTTGTAAAAATAAGCTAAATGTTGGCAAACTGGTCAAATTCACCGAATTATGCTGCATATTTGAGATTGTGGTCGTTTCCAGGACGTTTTTTCTTAAAAACACCGAACATCGGGTGTCTACCGGGGAGACAGCTGGAACTTCGGCGCTCCCCGGGTCAAACTTTCGTCCAAACCGGCGCAAAATAGCGTCGGATTTCGGCTTGGGGAGTCCCAACGACTGGAAATGTTCTTACAAACCAAAAACATAGACTATTTACCTCCAAGCATAGACTCCTATTCTAGGTTCAATGTGAATAGTATTGCTTGTATTGCAGAGATTTATCATTGACTGAACCTTAGTATATATACAAGGTAAGCTCGAATTATTCATTATTCATACTCACGAAATTGGAGACTTTAGATATTTCTAAATTTCTAAATATTTGAAAGGCACATCATAATTTCTCTAACCAAATTATCACCCAATTAAGATAACATTGGTTCTACCAATGGCAACATCAACCATTGAAAGAATATTTTCAGCAACAAAGATAATCAAGATCGACTTGCACATTGAAAAAGGGGTAATCAAACGTTCTAATTGTTTAAATTGCATTAAAAGAGGTAAAGCTTTGCCATTGAGTTAGCATTACTAGCATTTTTTTTTGTTTTACTTATAACTAAATATATTTTTATTGTATTAAGTGATTGTGTTTGAACCATATACACCACTACCACTTTAGGACTATTTCGGTATTTGTATCATTCAAGGTTTGCCTACCTCAATTTTTTTTCGTCGTACGCCACTGTGGCAACTGATGGATGGACTCATCGGGTGCCTCGAATGTCTTAGCCTATTTTTGTCAGCGCGGTGTTGAAGTGTTATGTTTGGAGTGTTTATTTATGTGGCGTTGTGGTTTCTTGTGTTGTCTAGAGTGGATGCGACTCTGCTATTAGGGTCCTTGTTATGCTTGGTTGTGAACTATTTGTGTGAGATTGAGCCTGTTATTGTAGATTTTTGTTTATTTTTCACCGAAAAACATAACACTTTTTTTAATTAATAGATGAGGCATGTTTTACATCTACTTTTTTTTCTAGAAATGACAACCTCGATCGGTCTAGGAGAGTAGATAGCTTGGGGGTTGGGGCTATGCCATGTGTCGCAGGCTTCATGAAAAATTCCAAGGATAGCATTTGCGTGTCTCAGGTCGCACGTAAAAGGTAGCGAAGCATAGCCAAGCTAGGAAGAGATATTTATCGTGACGGAAGAGGAGGACGCGTACAAGGCATGATCGTGATGGTACGCGCACACGAAAAGGAGATGCGTACATCACAGAAAGGTAGGGTTTAGTTAACGACGAAGATGTGCTCTTGTTTTTTAACATAGGTACCCTCTTCGTTCTCTTTTAATAGATTTTTATTTAGTACAACTCCATCTACTCTCTTCTAATTGATTTTATTAGTATAACTTTGTATTAAATAAGAATCAATTAAAGACAAACCGGAGGAGTGTTGGTCCTGTGCGTGAGAATTTCGGTCGATCCAATCCAGCCGAGCATGCGAGGCCAGTCACTTGCCCGTTCTCTACGGAAATGCACTTTTGATCCAGTTGTAGATGCTTCCTTTATTCAAAAAATAAATTTAAAATTTTCAGAAAATTCAGGAACAAAATTGTGCTCATATATCTCCACATTCTACATGATCACTTACAGTTTCATAACAAATTGATATTTTTCGTGGTATGTGCAAAAAAGACAAACAAATGCCTCTCACAATATTTTATTTTAGCACCAAATTTTGTCTTATATGCACAAGACACATAACAATTCGGTTTTTCATGAAACAACTTTGTGAACACGTAAGATGTAAAGATGCATGCTCAACATTTTCTTTTGAAATATTTTGAAATTATTTAGTATATTTAAAATGCATTTTAAATATAGGGAGCATATGCACCCAGGAGCAAAAACACCATGTCCGTTCTTCTATGGGTATTTTATTGGAGTAGAGCTTCAGCCGTGCATGCCTGAAATTTTATGATGTGTTGTCCGGCGTGTGCGCGCGTTGTCCACTGCTTCAAGTGTTCCTTCGGTGGAGAACCAATATGAGGTTGGGTGGTTTGAAGGGTGGTTGTACCCCTGATACGTCTCCGACGTATCGATAATTTCTTATGTTTCATGCCATATTATTGATGATATCTACATGTTTTATGCATACTTTATGTCATATTTATGCATTTTACGGCACTAACCTATTAACGAGATGCCGAAGAGCCAGTTGCTGTTTTATGCTGTTTTTGGTTTCAGAAATCTTAGTAAGGAAATATTCTCGGAATTGGATGAAATCAACGCCCAGGGTCCTATTTTTGCACGAAGCTTCTAGAAGTCCGAGGAGTAAATGAAGTGGGGCCACGAGGCGACGACACGCCAGGGCGGCGCGGCCCTGTTGTGTGGGTCCCTCGTGACCCTCCCGACTCTGCCCTTCCGCCTACATATAGTCTTCGTCGCGAAAACCCCAGTACCGAGAGCCACGATACGGAAAACCTTACTGAGACGCCGCCGCCGCCAATCCCATCTCGGGGGATTCAGGAGATCGCCTCCGGCACCCTGCCGGAGAGGGGAATCATCTCCCGGAGGACTCTTCACCGCCATGGTCGCCTCCGGAGTGATGAGTGAGTTGTTCACCCCTGGACTATGGGTCCATAGCAGTAGCTAGATGGTCGTCTTCTCCTTATGTGCTTCATTGTCGGATCTTGTGAGCTGCCTAACATGATCAAGATCATCTATCTGTAATGCTATATGTTGTGTTTGTTGGGATCCGATGGATAGAGAATACTATGTTATGTTGATTATCAATCTATTACCTATGTGTTGTTTATGATCTTGCATGCTCTCCGTTATTAGTAGAGGCTCTGGCCAAGTTTTTACTCTTAACTCCAAGAGGGAGTATTTATGCTCGATAGTGGGTTCATGCCTCCATTAAATCTGGGACGAGTGACAGAAAGTTCTAAGGTTGTGGATGTGCTGTTGTCACTAGGGATAAAACATTGATGCTATGTCCGAGGATGTAGTTATTGATTACATTACGCACCATACTTAATGCAATTGTCTGTTGTTTGCAACTTAATACTGGAAGGGGTTCGGATGATAACCTGAAGGTGGACTTTTTAGGCATAGATGCATGCTTGGATAGCGGTCTATGTACTTTGTCGTGATGCCCAATTAAATCTCACTATACTCATTATATCATGTATGTGCATGGTCATGCCCTCTCTATTTGTCAATTGCCCAACTGTAATTTGTTCACCCAACATGCTATTTATCTTATGGGAGAGACACCTCTAGTGAACTGTGGACCCCAGTCCATTCTTTTACATCAAATACAATCTACTGCAATACTTGTTCTATTGTTTTCTGCAAACAATCATCATCCACACTATACATCTAATCCTTTGTTACAGCAAGCCGGTGAGATTGACAACCTCACTGTTTCGTTGGGGCAAAGTACTTTGGTTGTGTTGTGCAGGTTCCACGTTGGCGCCGAAATCCCTGGTGTTGCGCCGCACTACACTCCGCCACCAACAACCTTCAACGTGCTTCTTGACTCCTACTGGTTCGATTAAACCTTGGTTTCTTACTGAGGGAAAACTTGCTACTGTACGCATCACACCTTCCTCTTGGGGTTCCCAACGGACGTGTCGACTGCACGCATCAAGACTGTTTTCTGGCGCCTTTGCCGGGGAGATCAAGACACGCTGCAAGGGGAGTCTCCACAATCCAATCTCTTTACTTTGTTTTTGTCTTGCTTTATTTTATTTACTACTTTGTTTGCTGCATTATATCAAAACACAAAAAAATTAGTTGCTAGCTTTACTTTATTTACTGACTTGCACTTTATATCAAAAACACAAAAAAATTAGTTACTTGCATTTATTTTATCTAGTTTGCTTTATTTACTACTATTAAAATGAATACTCCTGAGAACAATAAGTTGTGTGATTTCACTAGTTAGGCTTAATGGAAAACAACAAAAATATTAGAGATCTTTATAGTATTTATCTTGAGTTAGGACATGGGGTGTTTGAAGAGAAAATTAAAAAACCTATGGAACTTTATATGCATGATAATGCCAATGTTATTAGTATGAATGCTTTGAACACCATTGTTGCTAATGCTATGGAAGAATTTAAGCTTGGGGAAGCTGGTTTTGATGAGCATGATATTTTAGTCCCCCAAGCATGGAGGAGAAAATTTACTTTGATGATACTTTACCTCCTATATATGATGATTACAATGATGACTATCATCCACCTACTATTGAGGAGAAAATTAATTATGATTATACTATGCCTCCTATATTTGATGATTATGGTGATAATAATAGCTACCTTGTTGAATTTGCTCCCACTACAATTAATAAGAATGACTATGCTTATATGGAGAGTAATGATACTTTTATGCATGTGAATAAGAATGCTTTATGTGATAGTTATACTGTTGAGTTTGTTCATGATGCCACTGAAATTTATTATGAGAGAGGGAAACATGGTTATATGCGTCTTAATAATATTAAGTTTCCCCTCTCTATGTTGAGAATCTTGAAGTTACTCGTGTTTTATCTTCGTATGCTTGTCACTTTGCTCCTCATGAATTTATTTGTGTACAAGATTCCTTCCCATAGAAAGTGGGTTAGGCTTAAATTTGTTTCGTACTTGCTTTTGATGCTCTCTTTTGCTTCAACTCTTGTTTCTTGCGAGTGCATCATTAAAATTGCTGAGCCCATCTTAATGGCTATAAAGAAAGCACTTCTTGGGAGATAACCCATGTTTTATTTTGCTACTGTTTTGTTGTGTCTTGGAAGTTGTTACTACTGTAGCAACCTCTCCTTATCTTAGTTTTGTGCATTGTTGTGCCAAGTAAAGTCATTGATAGTAAGGTTCATACTAGATTTGGATTACTGCGCAGAAACAGATTTCTTTGCTGTCACGAATCTGGGCCTAATTCTCTGTAGGTAACTCAGAAAATTATGCCAATTTACGTGAGTGATCCTCAGATATGTACGCAACTTTCATTCAATTTGAGAATTTTCATCTGAGCAAGTCTGGTGCCTCAATAAAATTCGTCTTTACGAACTGTTCTGTTTTGACAGATTCTGCCTTTTATTTCGCATTGCCTGTTTTGCTATGCTTGATGGATTTTTCTATTCCATTGACTTTCAGTAGCTTTGTGCAATGTCCAGAAGTGTTAAGAATGATTATGTCACCTCTGAACATGTAAATTTTAATTGTGCACTAACCCTCTAATGAGTTGTTTTGAGTTTGGTGTGGAGGAAGTTTTCAAGGATCAAGAGAGGGAGATGATACAATATGATCAAGGAGAGTGAAAGCTCTAAGCTTGGGGATGCCCGGTGGTCCGCCCCTGCATATTTTAAGAAGACTCAAGCGTCTAAGCTTGGGGATGCCCAAGGCATCCCCTTCTTCATCGACAACATTATCAGGTTCCTCCCCTGAAACTATATTTTTATTCCATCACATCTTATGTGCTTTGCTTGGAGCGTCGGTTTGTTTTTGTTTTTGTTTGAATAAAATGGATCCTAGCATTCATTGTGTGGGAGAGAGACACGCTCCGCTGTTGCATATGGACAAATATGTCCTTAGGCTTTACTCATAGTATTCATGGCGAAGGTTGAATCTTTTTCGTTAAATTGTTATATGGTTGGAATCGGGAAATGCTACATGTAGTAATTCTAAAATGTCTTGAATAATTTGATACTTGGCAATTGTTGTGCTCATGTTTAAGCTCTTGCATCATATACTTTGCACCTATTAATGAAGAAATACATAGAGCTTGCTAAAATTTGGTTTGCATAATTGGTCTCTCTAAAGTCTAGATAATTTCTAGTATAGAGTTTGAACAACAAGGAAGACGGTGTAGAGTCTTATAATGTTTCCAATATGTCTTTTATGTGAGTTTTGCTGCACCGTTTCATCCTTGTGTTTGTTTCAAATAACCTTGCTAGCCTAAACCTTGTATCGAGAGGGAATACTTCTCATGCATCCAAAATCCTTGAGCCAACCACTATGCCATTTGTGTCCACCATACCTACCTACTACATGGTATTTCTCTGCCATTCCAAAGTAAATTGCTTGAGTGCTACCTTTAAAATTTCTATCCTTTACCTTTGCAATATATAGCTTATGTCACAAATAGCTTAAAAACTATTGTGGTATTGAATATGTACTTATGCACTTTATCTCTTATTAAGTTGTTTGTTGTGCGGTAACCATGTTTCCTGGGGACGCCATCAACTACTCTTTGTTGAATATCATGTGAGTTGCTATGCATGTCCGTCTTGTCTGAAGTAAGGGAGATTTACCACTCATTTAATGGTTAGAGCATGCAGAATGTTAGAGAAGAACATTGGGCCGCTAACTAAAGCCATGATCCATGGTGGAAGTTTCAGTTTTGGACATATATCCTCAATCTCATATGAGAACATTAATTGTTGCTACATGCTTATGCATTAAAGAGGAGTCCATTATCTGTTGTCTATGTTGTCCCGGTATGGATGTCTAAGTTGAGAATAATCAAAAGCGAGAAATCCAATGCGAGCTTTCTCCTTAGACCTTTGTACGAGCGGCATAGAGGTACCCCTTTGTGACACTTGGTTAAAACATGTGTATTGCGATGACAATCCTGGTAATCCAAGCTAATTAGGACAAGGTGCGGGCACTATTAGTAAACTATGCATGAGGCTTGCAACTTGTAAGATATAATTTACATAACACATATGCTTTATTACTACCGTTGACAAAATTGTTTCTTGTTTCCAAAACCAAAGCTCTAGCACAAATATAGCAATCAATGCTTCCCTCTGCGAAGGGCCTTTCTTTTACTTTTATGTTGAGTCAGTTCACCTATCTCTCTCTCCACCTCAAGAAGAAAACACTTGTGTGAACTGTGCATTGATTCCTACATACTTGCATATTGCACTTGTTATATTACTTTACATTGACAATATCCATGAGATATACATGTTATAAGTTGAAAGCGACCGCTGAAACTTAATCTTCCTTTGTGTTGCTTCAATACCTTTACTTTGATTTATTGCTTTATGAGTTAACTCTTATGCAAGACTTATTGATGCTTGTCTTGAAAGTACTATTCATGAAAAGTCTTTGCTTTATGATTCATTTGTTTACTCATGTCATTACCATTGTTTTGATCGCTGCATTCATTACATATGCTTACAATAGTATGATCAAGGTTATGATGGCATGTCACTCCAGAAATTATCTTTGTTATCGTTCACCTGCTCGGGACGAGCAGGAACTAAGCTTGGGGATGCTGATACGTCTCCGACGTATCGATAATATCTTATGTTCCATGCCACATTATTGATGATATCTACATGTTTTATGCATACTTTATGTCATATTTATGCATTTTCCGGCACTAATCTATTAACGAGATGCCGAAGAGCCAGTTGCTGTTTTCTGCTGTTTTTGGTTTCAGAAATCCTAGTAAGGAAATATTCTCGAAATTGGACGAAATCAACGCCCAGGGTCCTATTTTTGCATGAAGCTTCCAGAAGTCCGAGGATTAAACGAAGTGGGGCCACGAGGCGACGACACGCCAGGGCGGCGCGGCCCAGGTGCTGGCAGCGCGGCCCTGTTGTGTGGGTCCCTCGTGACCCTCCCGACTCTGCCCTTCCGCCTACATATAGTCTTCGTCGCGAAAACCCCAGTACCGAGAGCCACGATACGGAAAACCTTACAGAGACGCCGCCGCCGCCAATCCCATCTCGGGGGATTCAGGAAATCGCCTCCGGCACCCTGCCGGAGAGGGGAATCATCTCCCGGAGGACTCTTCACCGCCATGGTCGCCTCCGGAGTGATGAGTGAGTTGTTCACCCCTGGACTATGGGTCCATAGCAGTAGCTAGATGGTCGTCTTCTCCTTATGTGCTTCATTGTCGGATCTTGTGAGCTGCCTAACATGATCAAGATCATCTATCTGTAATGCTATATGTTGTGTTTGTTGGGATCCGATGGATAGAGAATACTATGTTATGTTGATTATCAATCTATTACCTATGTGTTGTTTATGATCTTGCATGCTCTCCGTTATTAGTAGAGGCTCGGCCAAGTTTTTACTCTTAACTCCAAGAGGGAGTATTTATGCTCGATAGTGGGTTCATGCCTCCATTAAATGCTGGGACGGTGACGGAAAGTTCTAAGGTTGTGGATGTGCTTGTTGCCACTAGGGATAAAATATTGATGCTATGTCCGAGGATGTAGTTATTGATTACATTACGCACCATACTTAATGCAATTGTCCGTTGTTTGCAACTTAATACTTGGAAGGGGTTCGGATGATAACCTCGAAGGTGGACTTTTTAGGCATAGATGCATGCTGGATAGCGGTCTATGTACTTTGTCGTAATGCCCAATTAAATCTCACTATACTCATTATATCATGTATGTGCATGGTCATGCCCTCTCTATTTGTCAATTGCCCAACTGTAATTTGTTCACCCAACATGCTATTTATCTTATGGGAGAGACACCTCTAGTGAACTGTGGACCCCAGTCCATTCTTTTACATCAAATACAATCTACTGCAATACTTGTTCTACTGTTTTCTGCAAACAATCATCATCCACACTATACATCTAATCCTTTGTTACAGCAAGCCGGTGATATTGACAACCTCACTGTTTCGTTGGGGCAAAGTACTTTGGTTGTGTTGTGCAGGTTCCACGTTGGCGCCGGAATCCCTGGTGTTGCGCCGCACTACACTCCGCCACCAACAACCTTCAACGTGCTTCTTGACTCCTACTGGTTCGATTAAACCTTGGTTTCTTACTGAGGGAAAACTTGCTACTGTACGCATCACACCTTCCTCTTGGGGTTCCCAACGAACATGTCGACTGCACGCATCAACCCCCAGCTCATCAGAGTTTAAATCCCAGGTTTGATATCTGTGTGTCTCATAAATGTGGAATATTCATTCAGTGGGAGGAGACGATGTTTCCATCGATAGCGAGGCGCCTATGGTGACTTCATCAATTTCAAGATCCAATCCGCCAGCTCAGACTTCTGTAGGTATTCGTAGAGGTAGAGTGTGCGTGTGTGAGTTCATAGGGGTGAGTGGATACATGTGTATGTGAATATCTGCGTTTGAATTGTGTTTCTCAAAAAAGTGTTCCTTCGGTGGATCATTCTACGTGTCGGGCCGGGTTGATGTTGCCCGACTTTAACACTCGAGATCTTTTTCTTTTTTGCGGGTAACACTCGAGATCTATTAGAGAACTGAGAACATCAGTTACTAGAAATCAAACTCAAAAGAAGAAGCGCACTAATCGAGCTAAAGCTGAAGAGCTTATGGATGGTTAAGAAAATTGCCACTGCCTTTTCCTTTTTACTAAAGCTTGTAAGCAACAAACTTGCGATTCTTCGAATGGAATCATTTGGTAAAAAAGAAAAAGTGCTTCACATTAGAGTTCACAGTAGCACACACACCCCTGTATCTCTCACCTTCATTGGCTGAACCTAGCAATGGTGGTGTTTTAGACAAATTTTCCTTGTTACCGGCATTTACTGTACTTTGCTCATATTTCTCTTTGTGTGGAAACCGATGATCGATCTGGCCCCAATAGTTGGACCCAACGATACTGGCATTGTGCATCGTTACCCTGGTGTTCCCATCATTGGTGGTTCACAATGTAGTGTGAATGTGTGTTACATCTATTTTGCTGATCGATATTTCTAAATGAATTTATTGTGTGCATCCTCGATATCTTGGATACTAGCTCTTGGTATCGTGTTAGTGCAGAAATTGGGTATGATAGACACTGTCTTCATATCAACATAGTTCCTCTATCGTGAGACGGGTGGTGTTCACGGTTGTGTTCTCACAGAGGCTGGTTTTTTTTTTTTGAGAATTAATCACAGAGGCTGGTGTATTAACATAGTTAACTAGATTTAGATGTGCGCCTTGGCGCACGACCCCGTGAAGCTCGTACCGATATTTATTATGTACATGGATAATAAAAATTAACTGCCAGTATGTCAGATAAATAGTGTACTAAGTTATTCTTGTTGCAACGACCAAATAACTGCGACAAATACTATGATTGTGCTATTTAGCACACAATGCTCCGAACCAAGGGATTCTAATGAAAAAGGTCATTATGAAAATCACGATAGAACAATAAGAGAAAAAGGCCAAAACCCCCCCCCAAAAAAGGATCATATTAGGTGCAGATATTATGTTGGGACGGGCCTCGGCCTGCGGGCCCAACATTCGCACTGATAAACGTTTTATATAATGACATAGCAAACATGTGGTACATGGCTAATTTATCTCCTAGTTGGGTTGTACTTAAAAATTAAAATGTAACATATATCGAACCACCATTCAGTGAATATTTGAGAGGTTTCATCGTGAACTGTTGGATGATTAACAAATGGTGTGGAATGAAGGTGGGATCTAAAACCAGTAACTTAACCCTATTTTTGAAGATTCCTCTTTGGCTCAATAAATAATAAATTCATTTATGTTATCTCCTCCGGCGACATGATGCTGCACCCACGCAATGGATGGGCTACCACGGCGTTGTCCCATGTGACAGAGAATCAAAGGCCATGGATGTGCCCCACGCAATGGAGACTCAGCTGGCATGGCGCTGTCCCCATTCGACAGCGAGATGACAACTTGGCATGCTAGTAGGATGATCGACCGCCCCTAGGATGGTGACTAAGGGCAGGATGCTTTTATAAAGAAATAGCAATTTAGCCGTTGTACATAATTTTGTCTCTTGTAATCTATCCTTCTATTTTTATTTAGTTTACTCAGCAGTGTGAACCTGCTAAGAAAATTTGTTGCTGAACTGAGCTCTTTTCATCTTTTGTAAGTGACAACAAAGGGCATGATTGCTGGAGTATTTTATAGCTTGGTTTGGACGAAATGAGATGATGCGTAGAGCAAAACAGAAACACAAAAGGATAAGATAATACTCAATGCCATCTTGCAAACACATGATTCAAGCAATCTGGAGTTTTCCATAATTTCTGTTTGACAAAAGAAAAAGCTAACAACTCCCAATATTCAGAGATACAGACAATAGTAATATAGTTCTCCAAAGAACATCAATATTCATCTAAAAATTGCAACCCATGAACTTCTTGTAGTGCACCAAAACAGGCATAATAATAGGCTAAACTGCCCCTCAAAGCAAGCAATATAGATTGATCAGGGGAGGATGTATTTCCGTGTCATGGTGCCCTCCATCATTACAATCGTGGTTTTGGTAATCCAAGTCACAGTTATGCTGAGGCTCCATCCGTAAGGGACCATGTTACTCACCAGGATTCACTTGCAAAAAAATAAGAACCTGAAAGGAGGTAGGCAATTGGTCAAATGGTAGGAGCCCCGTGCAAGTATAATTATTCCAGCTTATGTCTAATCCAGAATCTTCGCATCATACAAGGCTAAGCTATACCTTTTTGAACCTATAAACAAAAGAGAAAAATCCTCAACATACATGCTCAACTAATTTGTGAAATAATGATATTTTTTCAGTAGTAATGAGTACTGATAGTCCAAATACTAACTGAACCAGATCCATTTGAGTTGCAGTGCAACAACTTCCTTTTCGGGCTATGAAACAAAGCATTCACATTATTGGAAATGGTCATGCTTCGAGGAGAAAGAGAGGAAGCAGAAATTAACCACAACAGTTCAATACTTGGAACCCACATATTTTCCTTGGAGCTTACTCATATATTTCATCAAATATATCATGCACGAGGCGAGTCACGCAACGGAGCTAAATTTGACACTTATATATTTTCCTATTTCATTAATATTTAGTTTACTTACTAAATTCCTGAAATTAATAGCAGGTTTTCAAGTAAGAAAAAAAGAAAATATTTTGTTCAAACCAAAAGAACATGGTAATCTAATCTAATATAAGCCCATATAAAAATAGCAACCCCATATGCGACCCATATGCCGATAGGCCAGCCACAAAAGCAGGGCCCCCACTTGGAATAACCACGGCTTCCCATTCCTAGGGAGCTTAATGTTTTGAGGAGACCTTATTGTCAGGCAATAGATAATAGTCGGTGTTGTGTGTGTAGTGTGTACAACAGAGCTCCGCAACTGTGAATCTGAATTTACTTCATTAATATGAGATGATAACATATAATTTGGATTTTCATATGTAGTCCATTTTATATGAAATTCAATGGGAATAACAGAGGAGAATGATGAAGAACCCAATAACTGTTACATTTTCAAATTTTAGTTTATGGCAACAATCATAAATATTACTGACTAAATTGCAAACTATTAGCTTTCATGAGCATTGTGAAGTGGTTTGATGAAGATGACCAGTCCCTTCATGGATTTGCTAATAATATAACATGTTTATACTTGCAAGCTGCACTAATAAATATATACTTCCCTAACTAACCAGCAAAATTTCTAGCTTTTCTTCTTTCGAAGTGATATCCCAGAACCATCTTGGCTGAAATTTAACTGAAAACATGGTGATATTACTTCCATTTTCAAGAACAATGCAATGCAAAGTAAGTTTGTGCAGACATTTTTTTACTGGATCACCTCATGATGTGTTATTATTACGGATAATCCTTTTTTTTGTGGTGATCAAACTACAACAAAGTTCTGGTATCACCTGTAAATATATTTGTATGACAGCAAGGCCGAATCTAGAAAAATATGCAAATTGTTGTCGTCACTGATGTGAACCATGTGTTGCTCCACCGCAAACCTGTGAGAAAGGCATGTGACCATCCACGTGCGACAACTCATTCTTAAGCATGTTGATATCAATCAGTCAATCAGAATAAGAACACAAATAATGGAAACAATTAGATAAATTTTCAGCAAGAGGATGAAAACCACAAACTGAAAGGCAGATATACATAAGCGACTGGTTCACAAATAAATTTACCGTGATGTTTAAGATGTTGTTGACAAGGGTGGAGTTTGCAGTGGTGTAATCCCGGCGGATAAAAGCTTGGCTTGTAAACAGCCTCGTCGGTCCTGATGCCGATAGGAAACTGGGTGATTCCTTTGGAGCAATGCGTGAAGTTGGGGTTCAGCCTCCCCCAGTGCTTGGGGCCGAGAGAGCCGAAGTACCCAAACTCCACGACGTCTGCTTAAATCAGTCAAGAGTGAACATATCATCGATGACGGCATAGTAAATGAAACGACAAGCAAGCGATGAGCATTGAAAATTTGGCCGTAAGTTAACGGGATTTGCTCTGGCATAGCTAACAAGCCAATAATGACAACCCAACGACGACGACATACCAGATGAGAAACATCAAACTGTAGCAAAATTATGAACTCACTCCTAGTGAAAAATAACATTAAGTAGATGCCGCTTAAAACTGGCAAGAAAGAACAAATACCGTTTTTCCTTGGTGTCTCCCTGCATTTGAATAGAGAACCACAGATTTTTTTACATAAAGTGTACTTAGTATGTTAGAGTAACATGAACTCCAAACCTATCCTATGAATCCAGTATGAGATGCAGGCTTTCATCACAAGCCATGGAAACAAATTTGTGAAATTCAAATTAGTAAATGTAGGGATCACATCAGCATGGGGGCAGAGTGGCCTGGTTTACCTCAGGATGGTGCAGAGAAAGCAATATTGCTAGTGCCAACGCCCAACTCAGGCCGAGAATATCAAACCCTTCTTGCCTACAGGAAAAGAAAACAAAGCAGTTCTTTTCGAAAATTAAAGCTACAAAGATTTTTTACAACTCACGCATCTTCAGCGGCCCAACGCAAACGGACGTTATCCGCACAGATGTAAGATGGATCTGCACCCTGCTCAGCGACCCGATGAATAATGACCGGCATGTCCACGTGGATGCAAACGCGGCCTAAATTTGCGATGTGAATGCGTCTGCCCAAACTACACCTGGGCATTCCTCGGGCTGGGCCAGGTTTCAGGCCAGGCCTGAAAAAGCATGACCTGAAATTCCCAGGCCTGAGCTCGGCCCTGCCCGACCTTTAGCTTACAAATAGGCCCGAACCCGCTCGAACTGCCGAAATCCCGGCTTGACCCAACAAGCCCGGCCCAAATTAGGCTTAAATTGTGTTTGAGCAGAAGTGGCACATACCTCCAAAATCATGTTCATCAAGAATTTAAGAGGAATGCCTACACTTCAAATGTAGGCAAGATATAAGAGGTGGTTCTTGGAAAAATATCACCATATAAGACCGGAAGGGCCAACAAAATACCATGATCTCCAGAGAGGTCCTTCTAAGCGGCAGAGCAAAATGACAGTTGCTATCGGTACAACCTGTATAAAGATTGGAAAATGAGTAAGTATCTCCACTCACCCATATATTGAAATAAAATTTTGGTGCTTTTGAAGCTGAACCATCTGAGTATCGATTAAAAGAGAGGCTTTTAAAGATGCAAAATATAGCCAACATGTACGATTAGAGAAGCATATCATGTTCTATGGTGCTCTAAAAGATAAACAAAATCACACTGGTAGACAAAATTGCAGTACTGGAAATCAGGTTTGAGCTACTGGTACCTGGAGGATTTGTTGAAGAACATATAGCACATCTTGGCGTCCATGTATATCCATACAAAGGCAGTGTCTGCAAAGTGCTATGTATTCAAATTTATGTATATTGCTGACGACAAATACATGTTAGTGTTTTGGATAAGTGCCACCTCACCATTTCAAAAGCTAAACTTGCAGGAGCACGTGCACATACAATTTCTTTCTAGGGTATACCTAAGCTACATAGAATAAATAAACTATTGGCAGGTAGTAAACAAAAATTCCAAACTGCACAGGGAACTGGTTTACGTGACTGAAGTTTTTATATTTGCAGCTATTCTTGTCATGCTTCTTCAACCACTGAGTGTAACTGGTAAGATTATTGTTGCTCAAAATTTATGTATATTGCTGACAACTAATACATGTTAGTGATTTGGATCGGTGCCACGGTTAATTTCAAAAGATAAAATTGCAGGAGCACACGCACATACAATTTCAGAAACTAAAACTGCCAAATGGGAACTTCTATGACACCATACAGGCGAAGCAATTCTCACCAATTACAAAATAATGGAGACAATGTAGCAGGGTATAGAGAAAGATAGAGCAGATACAACTTACTTGGCATAGGCTCTTCCATCAAGGAGAATATCATCATTGTGGTCCCTGAATGGCCTAATCTGCCATATCTGGTTCATCTCAATCTGCAAGGATGTAACAGGCTGGATCAAGCAGCCCCGGAAGGGACATATGACACCACTAGTAAGGAGAGGTGCTCACCTCTGGTCCTAGGAGTCTCACTCCGATAGAGTTTGGCGGCTGCTCATTTTCCTCCCGTCGAGCATGACGAAGTACAAACCATGCCAGGTCTTGAGCATGTCAGTTGTTACCTATAAATACGATGCCAGGTCCTGAAATATAAATACCATCCGCTTTACTATATAAAAGTTAGGACAACAATATCATGAGCATGTCTTGTAAAAAGGAAACATATTGGCATTGGCATATCATATGGTGAAGGGAAACATTGGACTGAAAATGTCAATGGTGAACCAATATCCGTCAACAAAACTAAATCAATGTGTGATCCTTGCAGGTAAAAGGTGCATCGAGTACACATGAGTCTGTCACTTTTTGCTGCATAATTCCAAGGAGGGCCTCAGCCTCTCGTTTTCACATAGATTGACCCAATCCTAGTGCACCAAATCTTGGAGCATGCCAAATAAGTTTAATTAAAAACATTGTTTACCTTGTTGGGATTCCGCATGTCAAAAGTAGGGTAACACATCAAAGTTTGAACATTGGCTACATTTCCATGAATGTTGGGTAGCTTGTAGAGGAAACCACTATTTACAACCTATTCGGAATATGGACATGTATAAGGAGGTGGCAATTTGGCTCATAGGAGCAAATGCTCTCATTATATAAAATAATTAAAAAACAATTTTAAAAATGTTAAAAAATTCTGATATAAATTTTTTGGTGTACATCTTGACATTCTATGTTAGTGCACAAATTTTCGTGGAGAAACAATATTTTATATGGCGTGTACAAAAAAGACAAAAAAATATCCTATACGTAGTCGTGTTATAGCATCAAAACTTGTCTTTTTTACAGGAGCCACAATTATTTTTAGTTTTTTTTGAAAACTTGTGTACGAACATAAAATGTCTAGATGTACATGTAAAAATTTAGTTTAGAATTTTTTGACACTTTGAAATATGGATTCACATAATGAGAGCATATGCTCCTATGAGCCAAAGTGCATTTCCCCATGTATAAGCTCATATGTCATAAAACTGATCTCTACTTCCGTGGCACAATAAGATTGTTCTCAAAAAGCAATAATTCTACAAGTAGCAATCAACTTACCAAATAGTCATTACACCACTTGTTATAGAACTCCAAAAGGTCATCGTCCCAAACTTGAAATGAGTTTTGAGTGATGATGTTAAGGTAGCAAACGGATCGATCATATTAGTAGCAGAGTTGTATTCACTCACTGTAAGATCAGTGACCAGATAACTTACAAAAATTTCTCGAGAATATATTAAGATACATTGCCTGGAACATAACCCACATGCTGGAGCATGCTTTTGAAAATTAGAACATACCAAGACATTTACTTTTCAATGCACCGCCCGCTGCACTATCATGGTTAAATGTGTAAGCTACAGAATTTCTATCGCTTGTTAGCTAAGATGAACAAAAATAGTTAAGAAAAGAAAACATACCATCCTCATCCTCATATCCAAGCTGGGATCATGCCAAGATGAATTTCACGCCTCCGAGCATCCACATCAATGGAAGACCGAGCACGTGGAATAATCTCTCGCATGCAAAACAAAAGACATGCCAATTGGCAAGTCCGCAAGTGAGATGGAAAAAAGCAATCCCATCATCTACCAGGAAGATAAAAAGCATTAAGTGAAATCACATAGTGAGAAACGGAAAGAACGCGAAGGCGTAGACAATTTTATGTAAAGAAAACGGAGAAACCCTTCTTTATAGTAGTCCGAAATTAAATATAAAGTAAGTGTGTGAACAATATTTTTCAGCGGAAATACCTGAACACATGAAAAATTGGAGAACAGAGGCTTATATCACTCAGCATAGAATTCACAGGGATGTATAGTTTACTGCTGGCATAGACTTGCATTTTGTTGGCCTTCCCATGGTTTGACCACTTACAGCTTCAGCCCATCTCCACCTGTGCAAAAAATGCTAGTGCTCAAACCTGCGTGGAGTATGCAAAAATGCTAGTTTACTGCTGGCATAGACTTGAATTCCCTGTAGCAAAAAGACATTCAATATCCAAATAATCCGAGTCACCAAAATCATAACAACTATGCAATTGACTGCGTGGAGTATATGAGGATCCCAACTTATTCTAGTAAAGTATATTCCTGTGACATATAAATGGCCTTCACCAGCACACAATATTTTGGTACACAAAACATGATTTTTTGCATTGAATAGTAGGCAGCCGCCACCGAGAATTCCTATTAAATTGTTTTTTGGATCAAATAATTAGCTGGCATCACCGAGAGTAACCCAGGTGCACAACAACACCTGCATGAGAAAACAAAATGTCCAATATCAAACAATGACAAAGTATGGATGTGGTACGAATGGAATGCCAAAGAAACCAGTGAGGAAAATTTAAAAGACAGAGATTAAACGTTAGCTAAACGACCACTGGTAACCGAGAAATCCAATATATTGTCATCTTATTTAACTTGGAGATGAAACATGAGCTAATTGACCACTTTATCAAGCACTATATAAGCAGTAGAAAAGGATCCACACAAACCAAAACGTGATGGCGGCTAGGGTTTTCGGAGCGGGTCGCCGGCCCGCACTTGACCTGCGCCGATGAAGATGGTGAGCCCGGAAGTGGTTGTCCCCTCGTCGCTGCTGGCCTCCATGGCAGGCTGATAGGTGAGTTTGGAGGTGGCGACGACCCGTATTCTTGCTCCTTGCCACCATCTATCTTCGGCGACCTCAATCCCCTTCGCGCCACCTCAGTCTCCGGCGGCCTCCGAAGAGTCTCCCGCTGCTGAGCCCCTCTCTGGCACCTCCTCCTCCACCTCCTCCTCTCTTGGGCGGCGCGCTGCTCCTGCAAACGCACGCCCCCATCCGCTCTCTGCCTAGCGAGCGGCGGAGGGGATCCTCGCCGGCCGCCCCGGGCACAACGGAGTTGAGGAGGACGGGCGAGGCGGAGGCGCGGGGTATGGCGCGAGGTGAGAGAGGAGGGCGGGCGAGGATGGGAGAGAGGAGGACGAGCGAGGCGATGGCGGCGATGGGAGAGGAGGACGGGCGAGATGGGGGAGGGCGCGGCGTTTGGGGGAGCGTGGGGATAGGGTTGAGGATTTTGTCTCACGTTGGGCTCAGCCCAGCCAATCAAATGGCGACACATGGCCCACTCGGTGGAGTAAGAAAAGAGGAAAACTGCCCAGCCGGGGCGCGCGACGTGCCTTACGTGGATGCGCTGTGAGAGCTCCATGGGAATGCAGCAATCATACCTTTAGATTACTCATAGAGACTGGTTTTTTTTTTTGAGAATTACTCACAGCGGCTGGTTTTTTTTATCTAAAAAAAATCACAGAATTTAGATCAAATTAATAAGGTCATGATTATGATGGAAACGAAGGAGGCCCATTACTCAACATGCTAATCATGAGCCGGCCATTGTGTGTGGATAATATGCTATGCTTTGCAGCCTTGCTGGCACACGGAGGCGTCCCCAAGGCAGCTCCGATAATTGATAGTAGGATCGAGATTTGTGAATCGATTGCAATCACTTTATCCCCGAACGGAAACACATGGCTTGTGACATCTGTTATATATAGCTGTCACTTCGTTCCAATTTCTCTGTCAAACATTTTAAAGCCATACACGTAGAAGTAGCTATATATGCGAGCTCCAGCCTACGTGACTCGCCTAACGTGGGCAGGAAGAAATCACTCAGTCAGGATCTCGATTGGTACGTACGAACCTGTCACAGATATCTCCGGCCGCATGGCAACGGAGGATGGACCGAATCAGATGGATCTCAGTACTGCAGTAGTAAAATGACAGCCTCGATTTAAGCTCGGAAGCAACCGAAGGAAAAACTGCCGTTAAAGTAGGGATAATTAATCTCGGCTCGGCAGCGCATCGTTTTCGTTTCACCGGTCGATGGTTACGTGTTATCTTCCAAGCGGAGCGCTCCCATTGGTCCACCTCTCAGGGCGAGCTTTTGCGCGCGTGTGAACGCAACTGGCACGACAAGCATCTTCCTCCGCATGAATCATGGATTTTCATTATGGAGCTAGGATCGATCATGTGTAGCTTTCAGGATCTAGATAGCCAGGAGCCCGGGATATATACGTACTTATCTGAATATATATACGTACGTGTTGCTCGAGTAGTTGCATGTTCTTGGAAGGTTTCATATGCGTCGCGCAAATAATTGATGTGTAGCACGCGTGAATAAATATACGCATGGTAAGAATTTAATGGAGAGGGAAAACGAGAGATGCCGTGCGTCTATATATGCTTACGTACGCGTCAACGCATTGCGAATGCTCTCGTTGGAGAAGTACTAATAAACCGGCCGATACGTATGGCTCGGGAGAAAGAAGACATGCGACTTATAAAACCTATTTAGGGTTTTCGTCCCCTTGCCAACGATGTTGTTGTTGGTATGCTCCATCTTCAGTGGCTTTGAGATCTTAGAGGTGTCGTGGGCCACTACCCCTTGCCGGTGGACAAGTTTCCATTATTTGAGATCTCGGAATAGTGAAGCGGCAGCTGCATCTTGAAAGCAGATTAAGGTCGTCTCGTCATATTTATGCTTGCGCCGGTGGTTTGTCTAGCGCCGTCCTTGGATGCGTGGAGTTGTGTGTCTGGCAGATCTCTTTGGATCCAGTATGTTCTGATGTTCGTCGGTGTGGTTACAGGTTTGACTTTTTAATCTACGATTTTCATCACTGGCGACAGGTGCGGCTCTACCGTGTTGGTCCTTTCGAGCTTTCGCATGGACGATTTCTCGTCCGCCTACTATGACAAGCTCTACTTCGACAAGCTTTAGGCAGCATCGATGATGAAGGGGTGATTGTCTTCGACTCGAGCTCGAGTGCTCGTAATTTTTGCTAGTTGGTCAAAAAACCAATTTATATTCTTATTATTATTTTTAATGTTGTTTATACTGTATATGTTGATGATCATTAGTAGACCGGCTGTCATTTTTCAAAAATATTCTCGGACGAATGTCGGCTGCATGAAACTGTTGTGATATCGGTCAAGCTCGCTCAGTGGGTTGGAAGTTGGAACCGTGGAACCTACGTGATGGGCTTCGTTCTCTCCACGCCATGCTCCAGAACTAATTAAAATGGGCCGTGAACTCTTTACTTTTGGGCTATCAACAAATTTTGGATATGAGTGATTCGGATCCTAGGATACCAAGTTCAACACTTTGGTCATCTCAAAAAAAAAGTTCAACACTTTGGAGAACCAGACCGTCGTGAAGGAAAATTTTGTTCCGCACAACCTATATACGGTTAACATGTGTCAGTCCCGCGTGGCACATTCGCCCGTGCGAGTACGAACTAGAGAAGCTCTACTACTTACATTCCCGCGCGTACAACTGCGTCCGTCTGGCCGTAACAAGCAAAACAGAAGTAGAGTCACACACGAGAAAGTACAGATATAGTTGTACCAGCGAGCAAGTACAAATACATAAGTATAGTCACGCACACCAGTAAGTACATATACAGAAGTATAACCATGTACATGAGCAAATACAGGTACATAAGTACAGTCTCGCACACCAGCAAGTACATGTACAAAAGGACAACCACGCACATGAGCAAGTATAGATACAATCGTGCACACGAGCACGTACATGTACACAAGTACAAGTACAGATACAGTCGTGCACATGAGCAAATCGGTGCAATTACAGGTTTGCCTATTCCGAGTTACGGTTTTCATCATTGGGGACAGTTGGTGCTCTACTGCATTGGTCCTTTTGGGCATTCGCACATTGACTTCTCGTCCATTTACTACGACAAGTTCTACTTCGAAAACGCTTTGCGTGGCTTCGACGATGGAGGTGCGATCACGTTCGACGCCCTCCAGTGCTCTCGTAATCATCGCTAGTTGGTCCCAAAAAACTAATTTATATTTATTTATTTATTTTTAGCGTTGTTTATATTGCTGTTGATGATTATTAATAGATTGGTTGTTATTATTTTCTAAAAAGGAAATGCTCGGATGGATGTTCGGTTGGAGGAAACCGTTGTGAGATCGGTTGAACTCGCTCAAGCTAGCCATAGTGTTAGTATCATAGCTAGTATCATGCATATTGGTCCCACAAAAATGATGACGTGACAACTAATTAAAGAGGAGAGAAGAGATTAGTGTAACATAGGTGGATACTGTATCATAGCGCATATCACGAAAACAATTAATGTCAAACAAATTTTGCACACACATTTATATTGAGATTCTAAAAAGCAATAAATATAGCATGACTATGATACTACATGATACAATCCACTCTAAAGATAATATCATATAAAAATATCATATATGCATAATAGTACTACATGGTACTTACCACTATGACTAGCCTTAGTGGGCTGGACGTGCAGCCTAGGTGATGTGCATCGCCATGCTCCAAGAACTAATTAAAGTGGACGGTAACTCTTTACTTTTGAGCTATCAACCAGTTTTGGACCCCTCTCCTCTCCCGACCCCAACCCCAACCCTAACCGCCGCCGCCGCCGATAGCGCCACCGGGGCAAAGTCCCATGGGGCGTGGCGGCGGCGGGGGATCTTCCTCGTCGACGTGGGTGACGGCGGACGGGATCTCCTCCTCGACGCAAACGGTGGATCGGCCGGCGCGGGTGATGGGCGGCGGTGGCTCTGCGCTGCGGACCCCTCCCCCGTAGGCTCTCCCCCGCAGCAGACCGGCAGGGGCTGGTGGTGGGCGGCGGCCAGACCCATGGCCTGCGCCATCCTCTCCCCCCCGCCTCTCGCCGATGAGTGGAGGCGATCTCGGGCTTCTTCCGCGACACGGGTCGCCCAGGGCAGCAGCCTTGGGTACGACGGTGGAGGTGGCCCTCTTCTTTGCCGGAGAGGGTTGTCCTGCGGTTGGTGGGGGTGGATCTTGTAATATCCCAGGTATCGGGGTTACAAAAATAGAAGAAACAGATGTGTGCATTGCATTCATGCATAGAAAATCTGGGGAATTTTCGCGCTTTAAAGTAAAACATGTCACAGTAACTGAAGTTTCACTTGACCTTGATGGAATTGATGTAGCTCATCAAGTCAAGTGTTATAAACCTCAATGTGACTTTGTTAAAACCTTGTTTTGGGTTGAGATGATTTGATCTAAGGGGTTAGATCAAATGGAATTAAAACCAACACAAGAACCTATTAATCAAGGATCCACTACTTGATCTTATTAAAGATCATAATATGGTATTTCTTGAACCAAACCTTTGAATTTAACACCAACACAAGCTTATCATTAAACCCTAGAGATGGGAGAGGTATATAACCATTAAAGAGATAAGAAGCACACTCTAAATTATTAACACTTAAAAGTTAAGCAACTACCTTGAGGTACCATTGAATTCACTTTAAAACTAAATACCAAATATAGCAAAACACAAGGACCTAACTGCATAAAAGCCACACCTTCTGATTTCAATCATAACTTATTAAATATGTGGAATATCACAAAACTAAATTCGTTTACATTACGAATTATAGTTCAAACTATTTGAATAAAATAAACTATGAGTATTTTGAAACTCATATGTTCATGCCTTGTTGAAATCAAACATCACCATTCAAAATTGGGGCATAATCCTTATCTTTGACATTATGATCCCAATAATAATATAAATACAATCACATATGATATAGTGACTCAACCACAAGCATAAAATCATTCACAAGATATTTTGTAACAAAAGCCACTTGGCTATCCAAAAATAAATCACATGAGAGGATAATATCAATGCCACATAGGATGAAAATATCTACATAGCTTGAATCCTAAGCTATGCCACCTCATGCTTAAAGGATTGCTATGGATGAGAGCATGACAACCAAGCACCTTACTCATCAAATTAAAGCAAGAGTCATCCACCCATGTGTCATGTTACTAGAGCATGCCCAAGCCTATAAAAGGAGCCTCACACTTCATCCATTTCATCATCTTGCACTTTGATGCAAGAAGACCAACACATTGAGCCACTCCATAAAATAGTTAGGATCAAGATGAAGCAGCTAGGAGGTGGAGGCATACCACAAGAGGCAGGTTTATCGGAATTCTCGAAGAACAAGCTACGGAAGATAGCAAGGTAGAATTCTTAGGCGAGACCACATGCTTAGATGATCATATCATCATTCCTTGAGTAGAAACCTAGATTATAGTCCAAGTCCTTGTGGAGTGAGAAGGGTAATTGGTATAACCATATCCAAATACTTTTAGTAATACATCAGGAAGCCAAACCTTTGATCATCACAACTTGTTAATGATCCTAAACCCTAAGAACATTAAGTAAAGAGCTATTAAGAATAATATGCTAATGATAATGCCATGATTATGCTTGTGAGAAATAGAAGAATAAGTCATAGGTTAAAACCTATATGATAATTAGATATCATTCACCACATGAAATTATAGGAAGATCATTAGTAAGCAACCCTAGGTTATATCTCAACCCTAGCTTATGAATCACTTGGTGATCATAAGTAGAAACCTACCACATCTATATTTCATAAATTAAAGAACCTAAGTAAACCTTAGAGTTAATTCTATACTTTATATGGTGAGAAACCATTCATCATTAGAACCAAAGTTAACTATAAAAAAGAACCATAGCCACTTTAATTACTTTAATGATGGATTAGGATAATAATAGAAGTCCATTGGAATCAGATAAAACCAATTCTTAAGTCCTTAGTAACTAAAGGAGAACATGAAGTATTAAGCAAGTAAACCATTTTATCATGCATTGGGGAGAGTAAACCTAGCCAATGCAATATGGTGGCATCTCATCTCTATAACCATAATTGCATCCTCATTAATATCTTATGCTTTAATTCATGAACACAAGAAACCCTTGTGCTATATTTTATAATTAAAAAACCATAAGTGGTGATCCATCACTTATCCTTATAACCAAGACCAAACCATGATGAGAGTAGTACCTACTCTAGGTATTTCAAGGTGTTACTAAACTATAATAAAAGTACTAAACTTGGAAGGAGTTCTAGTAGAAGTTCCAATTCATCAGCACATAGTTATGCACATAAGATAATAGGCAAGTGACAACATTCTCGAATAGGAGATCAAGTCCTTAGAAATATTCAGGTATAGGAAATCATGTCACTAGATCGTCTCCTTAACTTATAAAATTTAGGGCACATGAAATCACACCTTTGAAATCCTATTTCAAGATAAGAAACTAAGTCTTAAGATCAAAATTCATTAATAAATTCTTGCTAGATAAAGCAAAGTCAATATATCACCTATTATTAAAAAGTGCTATAAGTACTATAAAAATATTTGGAATTTTAAAAGAAAGAGAATGGAAGATTATAATTAATAACATACATATTTGAAATATTGTGAATGTTGAAACTATCATTATATTAAAAATCAAAATAGTATGTCTCAAGTAGAATCATCACTTAAGAGGTAATTGCAAAGTTAATAGTATTTACAAATATCTGCAAACAGATTTGAATTCAAAACTAAATTCAAAAATAGAAATTGAAAACAGAAAATAAAAACAGAAAAAGGAAAAGAAGGGAAAAACTCACTTGGACTTACCTTACCACGCAGCAGCCCAGCAGTAGCCCACCAACGCGGCCCAAGCCACCACCCAGGAGCAGCCCACGTACCCCTTCGTCAAAATAACGACGAGGAGATCATCCTCATCCTCTCCGTGTACTGGAGGCCAGCACGACGACGTGCTCGTCTTTCCCCTCTCGCTGGCGGCCTCCCCTTGCTCGCTGGAGTGACGAGGCACACGCACAATCACCGTATAAATACCTCTGGGCGAAAACCAGTCCCTTTTCTTTTTCCTCTGTTCGATTCCCTCTCCACACCAAACCCTGGCCGCACCGGTGACTTCAATCGCCGGCGAATGGAGCCCCCCTAGGACCAGCCGTGGCCACCATAAGCATCGACGTCCTCGACTTGCTTCGCCTGCGAAAGGAATTGAGCCAAATCGCCCGCAATCGAGCACGCTAGATCGTCTTCCCCGATGACGGGAGCGACCAATTCCAGCGATGCCGCCCGCCATGGACCTCGCCGTCACGCTCTACGTCCTCCTGGTGAGCCGCTGACCATCCTGGCATGCTTATATTGCTCCCTAGCATGTTGTAGCGTTGCTGTACCGTGATCCTTTGTCCGCCGCCGCAGCACCTCATCGCCGGCCGTGCTCCGGTGGTCATTAGCGGGTGGCGCGACCACCATTCGACGTCCCTTAACGCACTGAGTCGAATAGACATAGTATTCCGTCCGCGCGTGCCTCGAATCGCCGGCGTCATCGCCGTCTGGCCACCGGCCGGCAACCCCAGCGACACCTTGCCAATTTTGACCCAGTCTATGCCATGTGGCAGCTGACATGGCCTAAGGCCCACTGGTCAGTGACTAGATGGGTAGTTTAACCGGGTAGCTCTAGCATTCTTAGTTAAAATTCAATTCCAGAAAATTGCTGCAACTTTGCCGAATTATAGAAAAATCATATTAACTCAGAAAAATAAAAATAAGACATCAAAATTCTTATAAAAGTAAATTCTATCCAATAAAAATATAATATGAAATTTTTATTTTTAATAAAAAAATTAATTGCTTAATTGTTGTTATTTAAACCTTTTCTTGTATTCTAAATTCAATCAAAATTCAATAATTAAGAAAAACTTCTAAATTTAATAAAAACCAGTAAGTAAATCAGGAAAATACTAAAACTAATTATCCTTTACTTATAACTTATTAAATCCTTAATAAGAGGATTTAAACCCTAACTAATAGTTGTCTTAGTTATTAATTCTTTAAAAATAAGATAAAGTCAAATCCAACATTATTTTTTATACAAAGTTATTAATAACTTCAAACTTTATAATGAAGTTATTAATCCAAGAATTATAGGATAATTAGGAAACCCTAGTTCCATTATAAACAAAGTGATAATCTCATAAGTTTTTGTGGAACCCTAAAAAAAAACCTAATCCATTCAGGAACCCTAGGTCCACTATTTCATGTGAACCATAATTTGCTCCTAACCCAAACCCTAGGTTAGAACATGTGATCATGATATTTTATTTTCAAACATAGAACAATAGTAGCAACTAAATATATGCTTGTTCTAATCCACATAAAATATGGGAACCCTATCATTACCAAATTAACATTCCATGTGTTCATCTTAATCAAACCTAGTCCCTATCACCAAGGATCTCATCCTTAAGTAACTTTAATTATCATCACACCATGGTGATGAACCCTAATAGCAACCATGCTCAATATCCTGCATTACCTAACCATACTCCACTAAACCCTATTAGTGTAAAATAATTATTAATCATCCTACTTAGGAGCCAACTATTTCCTACTTAGTGAATCCAATAGCAAACCCTAGACAACCTTAACCCTAATTGAGATACTTCTTATTACTTAAGAAGTATGTTCTTCAAAAGTTATTCTTTTGAAGAAATAAGGAATCATCATCAATCCTGCCTAATAGGACCTATAGCCAATAGCCAGCTAACACCAGCAAGGTATACCAACCTTGATAGCAACTATTTATAATAAATTGCTCAAGATACTTAAGCTTAACTCAACCCTACAAGCTCTAGTTGTTGATGAATCCAACCCTGCTGGGATCCATCTAATACTGACCCTAGAAAATAGTTGCAATCATAGGAAACCATAACACCTCACAAACCAATTGTCATACTTGTTTTTTTATTAAAGATTATGTTCTTCAAAAGTTATTCTTTTGAAATATATAATAAGTAATCATCAACCATGCAATATAGGACTTAAAATTGACAACTACTTTTTACTTATTATACAACTACTATTCATGGGTGTGTATGATTGTTACTATGCATTTTACCACCTGCTTATGATTCTAAAACTGAAAGATCGAGATGTCGCCTAGAGGGGGGGGTGAATAGGCAATTACAAACTCTTGCGGATTTGTCTTGTATGAATGCGGAATTAAACTATCGTTTAGTTTACAAGCACAAACCCTAAATATGCTAAGCTCAACTAAGTGTGACAATAGCAACTAGAGCTAAGCAAGATAGGCACAAGATATATGTAGCACAAGTGATAGCAAGATATATGTACTTCAAGCACGATGGCTATCACAAGGAAAGAGAGCTCGGGTATAGAAATAACCGAGGCACGCGGAGACGAGGATGTATTCCCGTGTTCCCTTGCTTTGCAACAAGGTACGTCACGTTTGGAGGAGTGGAGGTCCCACGAAGGATTCCCCGCGCCACGAAGGCTCACCCTATTCTCCGAACCACACCCACGAAGGATAATGGCCCTTTCCTTATGGTTAGCTTTTCCTCCGCTCCGGAGATGGCAAGCTCCACAACCACTTCACAAGCTCCACGAAGGAGAAGCCCGGGCCTCTTCACAATCTTCTTGAAGAGATCACCGGAGCACCAATCACCAAGCCAACTAGGAGGTCACCCTCCAAGAGTAACAAGCTCACGGTCTCTCACTCGAACAAATCGTGGTGGAGAGCTCAACACTATGCAATGATGCAAAGCAAGAACACCGGAGGTGTTCAAATCCTTCACACTCAAATCCCACCAAAGCAACGAATGCTAGGATGAGATTGGAGAGGAAGAACAAGGGGAAAGTCAACCAAAGACTCCAAGATCTAGATCCCAAGAGATTCCCTCACTTAGAGAAGAATTGGTTTGGTGGAAGTGTAGATCTAGATCTCCTCTCTTAGATCCCTCAAGAATGAGCAAGAATCATAGGGGGAACAAGAGAGAGAGCAACTTCTTCAAATGCAACAATGGAGGTGAGAGAAAGGGAAGAAGTACTTGCTCAAGGTGGAAGAAGGGCTATTTATAGTCTAGGGAGAAAAATAACCGTTGGGGAGAAAACCGGGTGAAAAACGGCTCAAAAACGAGTAAAAAAGACAGCCCAGCCGGCCAGCAGGCCGGTCGACCGGAGCCTGGGCAGGAGAGGCCGGTGGCCTGCCCGGTCGGACCGGCCCACCGACCGGGGCTGGGCAGATGCGCGCTTGGGCGGCAAGCGCCACAGGCCGCGCGGGGGGGAGGCGCCTGGCCGCGTGGGCCACGGCGGCCCATCAGCGCCGAGCGGCGCGGAGCCCAGGCCGCGCGGGGGCGCGCGACGGGAGCGTGGGCCGGACGGGGTGGCGGCCCGGTTAAGTGTCCGGTCGGACCGGAGGAGGCGCCGGGCGGGCCGGTCGGTGACCGGGCCAGCCGCCGGACGTGGGCGAAAGACCCCGGAGGCGGCCCGGATGTCACCGGCGCCGGACCCGGTCGCGGACCGGGTGGGCCGGTTCGTCGGGCCGGTCCGGCCGGCTGCCCCATTCCCCCTTTTTTTCTTTTATCTTTTTCTCCTTTTCCTTTTTCCCTTTTCTTTAATAACAAATGCTCCCGAACTCCGAATCGCATGAAACCAATTTTGTTTGGAAGATAACAACAAATGCTATCTTATGGAAAGTGAAAAACCAAGAATCTGTAGGAGGGATTTTATCATGAATATAAAAGGTAGAACCTTATATCATGAATAACCGGTAAAATCACCCAACCTCGAAAACGCAATAGAAGATGCATGTGAACTCCGTTTTCGATGAACTTGGGCTTGTTGTAAAGCTAGCAACAAGCTCAAGAACCTCACACCGAGAAATACCAAGAAGCAATAAGAATATGCAACGCATGCAAGGATTGAGCTCCCTAAGACGATGTGATCAAGTTAACCAACCGAAAGCCCCTCTTAATAGTGCGGCTATCTATCCTATAATCCGGTCTCCCATCGACCACCTCGAGACCGGTAAAAGGAAAACCTATCAAGGTCATACCTTTGCCTTGCGCATCCCATCACTTGATCATTGTCGCTTCGTGTATACTCACAAATGCTCCCCCATACACAATGATGGGAAAGCTTCATTGATGCACATCTTCACATGTCCACTATCACCAAATGGACGGCAAGCTTCAAGCATGTGATCCACTCAAGATGCTCATCTTGAACTTGCCCAACTCAACCTTGTATCTTCTCATACTCACTTGAGATAGAGCATGGCTAATATTGAGTTCCACATAAGAACTCCATCTTCATTTCTTCTTCTTGATCATATCTCATATATATCTTCATACCGATGATCTTGATGCCAAATCACAAGGTATATATATTTATCTTCATGGCATCCATACTTGAATCCAACACATGGAGAGCAAGTAGATCCTATGGAATATTCCTTCATATAAACTCAATGAAAACATTAGTCCATAGGGGTTGTCATTAATTACCAAAACCACACATAGGGGCAATGTACCCTTACAATCTCCCCCATTTTGGTAATTGATGACAACCACAATAAGAGGGTTTATATAATGAATATTAGTGACAAGTACGCAACTTATCCGAGAATAAGTTGTATACAAGAGGTTGTATTTGATATGGTCAAGTAACACAAAGCTACTAGCCCATATCAAAACCGGCTCTACTCACACAAGTACAACAAATGCAATGGATGTGAGTAGAACCAATATATATAGAGAAAACTCCCCCACAATGTATGCACGTGTGATGAACATGAATTCATTGCATATAGAGAAAACTCCCCCACAATGTATGCACGTGTGATGAACATGAATTCATTGCATACATTGTCAAGATTAACCTTTGGGATAGTTTCCACTATATATATACAACCATGCAAGACATATAAATATGGAATGCATGAGAGGCAAAACACTTAAGCACAAACCAAGCTTAAGTATAAAACCATTCCCTTAAACCCTCTAAACTTCTCCCCCATTGGCATCGATTGTCAAAATGGGTGAAAAATTTAGAAGGCCAATATAATGTGAGTTCCTCCCCAAAGTGTGCACTTCTCATAATTTGAGTGGAATCAAGTGCACATATCCAATGATGAATACTTGAAGGAAATCAAACTATATTGAGGATCAAAGATTGCATAAAGATAACATGGTGAAGTGAGCTTCAACAAGTAAAGCAAGCAATCAAAGATCCAATTGGACAAACAAAGATATCATGATAAGAGAGATATAGTGCTCTTAATAAAATAAGAAAGCTCCCCAAGGTTCATGCACAATTTATAATGTTTGCATTTGAATACAATATGCACAAACATGGAATCCTCACTCCCTCTATATTATTTAGAACATACCCAAGATAAAAATAAAATGCTTATCAAGAATAACTTGAGTCCAACAAATACGAGATATGAGTGCATGAAGAAAAACAAGTAAACCAAGCACTCATAAATCTTCTTTACCAACACCACTAAAAGCAAAAGGGTAAAAGATGATTGGCAAGGAACAAGGATATCAAGTTGATGGATTAACGCTCTCATGTATATAAGTTTCTAAAGTGGATATAGTGATCCATAAAGAAACATGCACACACAAGAGGTTAACAAAATAAATAAGACATGATATCCAAGATGAAGTCATAAAATATACCAAGGATGTTTGCTTAAAAAGCATATATAGCCTATGGCTCCAATTTACACACTTGTGGTATATGAATGAGCTTCAACAAAGAAAATCTCAAAAACATCACAACTAACAATAAGGAAAGTAAAGCTAGTTGGAATGTTTTGAGAGAGGCAACAAGTATCACAAATACGGATTTATTTCACAATTTCATCAATATTGTACACAAGAGCTCTTTGAGGAATTGATATGCAATAAATTGCTAGAGGGCATATTTGTGATAGGTGAATCATAAAATATGATATATATATATATAACCTATCATATGCATCTTCTCAAATTACTCAAGTGTTCAATAAGAAGTTTTACTTTAAAAGGGTTTTTCAAGAACCGCAATATTTTCGAAATAAATAATTTCATGCCAAGATACAACCTACAAGAGGTTGGATGCTATATGAGAGTGCATGAATAAGATACTTGTTACCGAGATGGCAATGGCTTGATGTAGTGGATAAGAGTTCATCGATCATCCTAGCTTGACTCCAATCCTCATATGGTGACAACACCTTCCTTATAGATGAGACAAGCCTCCATTGCATCTCCAATGTACCTAAAACATCATTCAAGTACATCTTGGTCCCCAAACTTATTGGGTCCAACATGGTTAGACTAACCACAATATATAGGACACACTCCACATAAACATGTGCATATTTAGATGAAGTTTGAATTTCATGCACATCTTAGCCATTTAGGATTTGATGGAGTATATCCTACATAATGGATCGAAGAAAGAAAGCATGCTATAAATATAAGTAAATTACATATAAGCACGCACAAAGACTTTTAAAGATCCAAGAGAGATATACTTTGGAAAAAACACCAAATGAATTGAATAAGGCATAAAAGGTGTGACCAAACAAATTTGTTGTCCAAATTATATCAAAGACGCAAATCACAAAAGATTTGTTCAACAAAGTTCAACAAATGAACTAAGAAGAAACCATTGAGCATAAAGGATGAAATAAAGCAAACATGCTCAAAGATTTATCTCATTCAACAAATAAAGCATAGAAGAAGGAATGAGATAGCAAAACTCCCAAAAAGAGCAAGGTTCAAACAAATAAACCAAACCCTCTACACTTTTCACAATGGCACAATGTACCGTAAGGAAAAGGTTTGTCTTCCAAAACAAACACTTGATATGAATTAAGAGAATTTATCAAAAGATTTTTCAAAGGGACAAGGAAGACAAATGGGAGCAACAAAGATTTCTTGGAAATAAAATAAGTAAATAAGAAGCAATCCAAGGTGAAGATGATCCATGAATTCAACCACATACAAGGTTATCAATTGTCAAAGACAATGAGTATATTGGAAATAATTTCCGGTGGTGAAATGACAATGGTAGTAAGGATCAACTTCACAATAAAAGGCATAGGATAAGTATATAGAATTAAGCACTATGCACGGATGAAGATTCTTGATAGCTTCAACTAGTCAAACAATCACGCACGGCAATGATTAGAATAACTTGAAGCAAGCGGTGTCCCAAATAATATATAGAGATATGTATTTGAGGAAAAACCGTACCAAGAATTTCTTACTCAAACAAGAATCCATAAGATGAGCCAATAGAAACTTTTCAATAGAAGTGGAGCTTGTTTGAGCAAACATGCCACCTAGGAACAAGATAATTAAGAGCATCAACTCTAAGTGGCAAAACCTCATATGTTCACATTTTCTAGGCTTGTGATATGTACAAAACATATTACTCCCCCATAATGTGATAAAACATTTCTTTTAAATAAGAGGCAACTAAAATTCAACTAGAGATGATTAATGGATATTTAGAATTTGAATTTCTCATGAGTATGGCACACCACATAGTGACTAGATAATCTTGCAATATCAATACTAAGTGGTGGTACCCATGTACACACATTTTAAAGAAAGAGAGATGCACAAAGCATATCACTCCCCCAAAATGGGATGTTCCATTAACCACTTCAAAGAGAGCCAAATAAGATATCATCAAGGTGCATTAGGCTCAAAACAATACACAAGTATATGGTGAGTCAAACAAACATACTTGAATACACAAGATAAGCAAGTAAGACACAACACATACATACACATATTTGGTACAAACCCAAACATGCAAAGGGGCAAGTAACTTACAATAAACATGAAGAGTTGAAGTATAAGTTACCGCAAAGAGGAACATTGGATATAAGATATAGATGATAATCCATACGACTTGGCTTGGTAAAAATATAATATATGAAGATCCCTTAATTCTTCATGAAGTAGCCAAGTCTCCAATGACCTCCACATGCACCTATTGATCAAGTTTGAGATTGTCGGTCCCCAATCAAGTTGGGTCCTAAGAGATTAGTCACAATAGGCTTGGCAACCCAAATGGTTCTTTTCTTGAAACCACTTTGAGTTCCAACAAGCTTGGCAAACACATTGCCATTCTTATCCTTCCCTAGAGAATAATCATTATCAACAATTATAGGGTTAGATAAGGTACCACCTAAGCAAGAAGAAGCAAAGTGCCCCTTCTCACGACATAAGTAGCAAGTGTTCCCCTTTCTCTTCTTTATTGATTTCTTCTCTTGGGGAACAATATCTTGATTCTTCTTGGGAAGTGCCCTATCTTCAACTTGAGGTCGAGCATGAGCTTGACCTTGACCTTGTGGCCGTTTCCCTTGTTGTTTCTCACTCAAGTGCTTCTTCTTCTTCAATGGGCATGATCTAACATGATGCCCTTCAACCTTGCACTTGAAGCAAACCAACTTGGCCGGATTCTTGACTTTATCTTGGCCCTTCTTCTTGTTGCTCTTGCTCTTGGACTTGTTCTTGTTATTGGAGTTGAATCCAAGTCCACTCTTGTCATTGGGGGATTGTTGCACACTTAGCATCTTGTCAAGTTCGGATTTCCCTTCATGACGTTTTTCCAAGTCTTTCTTCAAAGAAAGGACTTGGGCCTCGAGCTCTTTGATTTCCTCTACATGGTTAGTAGAAATACAAGTACTAGAGGAAGTAGAAGCTTCATTGTTAGAGCAACAAGGCAAAGAAAGTAATCCAACACAAGGTGTATCACTAGTTTGACTAGATGGATTACAAGGACTAGCACATGGCAATATAGCATTTGTAGTAGAGATTGTGCTAACATCCATATGAGGCTCACAAGATGTTACCTTAGTGATACTTGCCTCATGAGCTAACTTTAGCCCATCATAGGAAATTAGAAGATCATCATGAGAGCTTGAGAGCTTTTTATGACTTTCTTCCAATTCCCTATAATTGCTAGTTAGCAACTCAAGTTGAGCCCTTAGCTCAACATTCTCCTTTAAGGTCGATGCTTCACAAGAATTAAAGTTAGTAGCACAAGCATCAACAATAGTTTTCTCATTTTCATGCATATAGGATTCAATTTTTTGTGTAAGCATGAAATTAGCATGCTTCTCATCTTTTAGCTCATGCTTGAGGAGAGTGAATCTCATTTCCCCATTTTCAACATGGGACTCCAACTCCACTATGGTTTCCCTATATTTATTCAAGGTATCCATAGAGTGTTCGAGATAAGCACGAGCTTCTTTATTACCACGAAGAGAAGCATATACCATTCCCATATCATGCACCAAGATATTATGTTCTTCATCATTATCATCATCATCACTCTCATCATTAGAGGATGTGTTAGGAGTCAAAGTAGGAGATACCTTTGGTCCATTTGCCATAAGGCACATGTGCATACCGGAGGATGAAGATGAATATATTCTTGAATCCTCATTTGAAAACATGTCTTGATCCATAGAGTGTTCGATTTCCTCTACATTGTTAGTCAACAAACAACTAGAGGAAATAGAAGCATTTTGATTATGGGAGCAAGACAAAGCAAGCATATCATCATGGGATCTATGTAAGCAATTTACACATGATATGCAAGGACTATCAACACAAGTATGTAGGTCATTTTCAATGCTAGATGTGTTTAAGTCCAAAGAGAAAGCATTACAATGAGATAGAGATGAAGAATCATCACTATTGAGCACAATATCAACATTGCAATTTTCCTCACCACTCACCATATCATTACCTCGTGTCTTGCTAAACGTTGGTGAAGTGAAAGAAGATGATAACTCATCACGACCGGAGGTGGAAGCAACTTGGAGCTCTTCATGATGTGAAGGGGAAGAGAGCTCCTTGGAGTCACCACCGACCAATTGAGAAGTGGATCCACCAAACATTTCCTTAAGCTTGATCCACATCTCATGAGACGATTTTCTCTTTATATATATCAAGAACCTACGAAAATCGGGTCTCAAGGAGAATAAAAGCTCATTAGATACTTGAGCTTCAAGATGTAAGTTTTTCTCATCCTCCAAAGATATATTTTGAGGATCCATCGGAGGAGAAAAACCTACATCTAGAAATTGCTCAATGTTTGGACACAAGGTCCGAAGTTTACAAAGCAAGCAATTTCGCCACAAATGATAATTTGTGCCAACAAAGATAATTGTGTCATTGTGCACTAAATTACTAGCCGACATCTTTACTCTCAAGGCGGTGAAGCCTAAAACAAGGAGAGACCTTGCTCTGATACCAATTGAAAGATCGAGATGTCGCCTAGAGGGGGGGGGGTGAATAGGCAATTACAAACTCTTGCGGATTTGTCTTGTATGAATGCGGAATTAAACTATCGTTTAGTTTACAAGCACAAACCCTAAATATGCTAAGCTCAACTAAGTGTGACAATAGCAACTAGAGCTAAGCAAGATAGGCACAAGATATATGTAGCACAAGTGATAGCAAGATATATGTACTTCAAGCACGATGGCTATCACAAGGAAAGAGAGCTCGGGTATAGAAATAACCGAGGCACGCGGAGACGAGGATGTATTCCCGTGTTCCCTTGCTTTGCAACAAGGTACGTCAAGTTTGGAGGAGTGGAGGTCCCACGAAGGATTCCCCGCGCCACGAAGGCTCACCCTATTCTCCGAACCACACCCACGAAGGATAATGGCCCTTTCCTTATGGTTAGCTTTTCCTCCGCTCCGGAGATGGCAAGCTCCACAACCACTTCACAAGCTCCACGAAGGAGAAGCCCGGGCCTCTTCACAATCTTCTTGAAGAGATCACCGGAGCACCAATCACCAAGCCAACTAGGAGGTCACCCTCCAAGAGTAACAAGCTCACGGTCTCTCACTCGAACAAATCGTGGTGGAGAGCTCAACACTATGCAATGATGCAAAGCAAGAACACCGGAGGTGTTCAAATCCTTCACACTCAAATCCCACCAAAGCAACGAATGCTAGGATGAGATTGGAGAGGAAGAACAAGGGGGAAAGTCAACCAAAGACTCCAAGATCTAGATCCCAAGAGATTCCCTCACTTAGAGAAGAATTGGTTTGGTGGAAGTGTAGATCTAGATCTCCTCTCTTAGATCCCTCAAGAATGAGCAAGAATCATAGGGGGAACAAGAGAGAGAGCAACTTCTTCAAATGCAACAATGGAGGTGAGAGAAAGGGAAGAAGTACTTGCTCAAGGTGGAAGAAGGGCTATTTATAGTCTAGGGAGAAAAATAACCGTTGGGGAGAAAACCGGGTGAAAAACGGCTCAAAAACGAGTAAAAAAGACAGCCCAGCCGGCCAGCAGGCCGGTCGACCGGAGCCTGGGCCGGAGAGGCCGGTGGCCTGCCCGGTCGGACCGGCCCACCGACCGGGGCTGGGCAGATGCGCGCTTGGGCGGCAAACTGCCACAGGCCGCGCGGGGGGGAGGCGCCTGGCCGCGTGGGCCACGGCGGCCCATCAGCGCCGAGCGGCGCGGAGCCCAGGCCGCGCGGGGGCGCGCGACGGGAGCGTGGGCCGGACGGGGTGGCGGCCCGGTTAAGTGTCCGGTCGGACCGGAGGAGGCGCCGGGCGGGCCGGTCGGTGACCGGGCCAGCCGCCGGACGTGGGCCAAAGACCCCTGGAGGCGGCCCGGATGTCACCAGCGCCGGACCCGGTCGCGGACCGGGTGGGCCGGTTGCTGGGCCGGTCCGGCCGGCTGCCCCATTCCCCTTTTTTTTCTTTTATCTTTTTCTCCTTTTCCTTTTTCCCTTTTCTTTAATAACAAATGCTCCCGAACTCCGAATCGCATGAAACCAATTTTGTTTGGAAGATAACAACAAATGCTATCTTATGGAAAGTGAAAAACCAAGAATCTGTAGGAGGGGATTTTATCATGAATATAAAAGGTAGAACCTTATATCATGAATAACCGGTAAAATCACCCAACCTCGAAAACGCAATAGAAGATGCATGTGAACTCCGTTTTCGATGAACTTGGGCTTGTTGTAAAGCTAGCAACAAGCTCAAGAACCTCACACCGAGAAATAACAAGAAGCAATAAGAATATGCAACGCATGCAAGGATTGAGCTCCCTAAGACGATGTGATCAAGTTAACCAACCGAAAGCCCCTCTTAATAGTGCGGCTATCTATCCTATAATCCGGTCTCCCATCGACCACCTCGAGACCGGTAAAAGGAAAACCTATCAAGGTCATACCTTTGCCTTGCGCATCCCATCACTTGATCATTGTCGCTTCGTGTATACTCACAAATGCTCCCCCATACACAATGATGGGAAAGCTTCATTGATGCACATCTTCACATGTCCACTATCACCAAATGGACGGCAAGCTTCAAGCATGTGATCCACTCAAGATGCTCATCTTGAACTTGCCCAACTCAACCTTGTATCTTCTCATACTCACTTGAGATAGAGCATGGCTAATATTGAGTTCCACATAAGAACTCCATCTTCATTTCTTCTTCTTGATCATATCTCATATATATCTTCATACCGATGATCTTGATGCCAAATCACAAGGTATATATATTTATCTTCATGGCATCCATACTTGAATCCAACACATCGAGAGCAAGTAGATCCTATGGAATATTCCTTCATATAAACTCAATGAAAACATTAGTCCACAGGGGTTGTCATTAATTACCAAAACCACACATAGGGGCAATGTACCCTTACAAAAACAACACTACCCTGAATAAGAACCTTGTTTGTGAATCACTCTAAAAGTGCAACACACCCTGAACTAATCATTACCACTCACTAATCCTAAATCATCGGGGATTAGGTCACGCTTAGAGCGATTGCATCTCATACTTATGCATTATTGCATCCTTGCCAATCTTTTAAACATCGTCCTTACCGGACGATGATGCTATTTCAGAATCTGGAGTTATTGCGTATCGAAGACCTTGCCTGCATAATCTTGCAGTCAAGAAAGGCAAGTTCATCGCTTGCTCATGTCATTTGAGTATCTTTATCAAATTACTTGCAAAGTACTATAATTATCACTATTGCATAAAAACCAAAACCACTACTTTCATAACTATGAAGATGACTATGTGGTGGGCAATGGAACCATGGATTGTGTTGATATGGTGGAGGTTCCATTGCAAGGGTTATATCCATCTAGGATTAAACAACAAATGTCGTCCGGTGATTCTTGTGCCGTAATACCCGTGTTAACCATAAGATCTGGAGTGGGACGGAATAGTCAATTGTATTTCCACCTCTTGTACATCAACGGATGCGCTTACCGTAGACACTTGACCCAGGTTGGGCAAGCGGTGGGGTGGGGATCCCATTCTAATTCCCCACGGTAAGTGGTCTATGATGGGTTGCGGCTACCGGCGAAGGAGTTTGGTTAACGAGTCCCGGATCGTCGTCGTGGTCGGGGTCCATCCTTAATTGGTGTAAGAGGACCGACGAGGACCCAGGGTCGGGGTATGCAACAAAGGGTGGGTGTGCGAGGTAGCGGAGGAATATGATTGGCTATGACCTTATACCGGGCCTCACACCAAAGGAAGTGTGGACGGGGAAATTGCCCGGTTGGCACCAAGGTTAAGATCTCTTATGGGTAAAGCAACACACCTCTGCAGAGTGTAATGAATCGTGACTCGTCACTCCTCGTTCCGGGATATGGAAGCTGCGAACGCGGCCGGAAAGGAACTCCATGAAGTTCTAGTAAACCGGTGAAGGCCGACGGACATAGTTCTTCCGAATAAAAGCAACCTTTTGAAGAAATGGTTATGAAAACCTGCATTGGTATTAGACTTTCTGGTCTAATGTTGTAGCTAGTGCATTAAACACCTCTTTCCTATAATGAACTTGTTGAGTACGCTCGTACTCATCCCACTCTTAAATCCCCTGCTTAGATATGGAGGCATCGAAGGAGGATCTACAGTGCAACTCGAAGGCCGAGGAGTCAACAACTACTTCAAGAGACAGGACCCTGTCAGAGGAGTCAGATACCACATCCAACAAGGAGAAAACCTAGTTTAGCCATAGAAGGGAATTAGCCTCCTAAACCTAGCTCCTACTTAGCTAGAATCTATTCTTAGCCTCTATAGCTAGTTAAATACTCTACAAATGGAGTTCGTGACAAGATTAGACTACGAGTCGTTCTTCTGGAGTTTATTTGCAGTTTTACCTCATTGTAAAGTAGGAGGCTATGATGATCTTATGTAACAGAGTCAATGTTGTAATTCTATAGACATGCCTTGGACCCGCATATGTTTCTGTTGTACCACTCTGAGTGATATAATACTAGTGGAACGGTGTTTCATTGGTGTTATATCAGACTTGCATACTACACCATGCAGTGGTATGCCGGGTCACCACAGATCTATCGATCTATCACCGCGTTCCGGCGGCGTGATGGAGGTGCATGGAAGCCGGCGACGGTGTCGCCGGTGGAGGGTTGGAGTGGCCAGCTCGGGATGGTCGCCGACGTGGGGGTCCGACCTGATTAAAGGCGGCGGTCCTAGGGCCTCTCTTGCGTGAAGAGGAAGATCTACCGGAGGCCTGGACTCGTGATCTGGCCGGTGTGTTGAGTTCCGGAAGGCTCCGTCGGCGAATGTAACAATGCTTTTTGCCTGGAGTTTGCTGGATCGGTGGTATTCGGTCGTGCGCACCCATGCTTTTATTCCGACCGAATGAGTCTGGAGGGAGCGGCGCGAAGCTCTTTTTCTTTGTTGACATCAAGTGACTATGGATCCATGATGAAAGTCGGAAGAAGAGAAGTTCATGAAGGCCGGAGGGGAGGACTAGCTAAGGGAGGTTCAAGTCTCCGCGCTGTTGAGAGACTTTCTTGGTGTTCCGGGCTTCACAGCAGCGGTATGAAAGTGGGGGCGACAACACATGTGAAGTTCAGAGTCCTACCTTTCAGGGTGAAAACCCAAGGTCTGGCCTTAACTGGTTGTGCCTGGCAATGACCTTGTTGGAGGCATTGTTTTGAGAGCGGGGACTATCTTCAGGGTGAAAACCTAAGATATATGATCGGGCGACGACGGTGTTAGAGCACTGTTCCCTTCTTGGAGGCGTCAGTTTTGGAGAGTCTATATTTCAGGTGTTGTCTCGGCGGTGGATGTATTGCTGTTGTTAGACCCGAGATGCTGTAGGGACTTTTGTTTCTCGATTTATTTTTCTTTTTTTGGCTGTGTGCATCCGTAGTGCCATTAGGGTGGTGCGTTGTTGCAGAGGCAGGGTGTAATTGGTATCTTTTTGATATTAATATATTCCCTTTATCGAAAAAAACCCAGTTTTGGACGCGAGTGATTTGGATCCTCGGATAGGGAGCTTCTGTATTTCTAGCTGTAGCGATGGTGGCTTCGCTCCCGTTTCAAATGAGGCCCAATAAAGGTATTGTTTCTTTCTCTCTCTTTTATTTCAGTTTGATTTTAAAAAATGGTTAAATCTGAAAAATTTCATATTTAGAAAAAATTAGATTTAAAATGTGCAAATTTTAAAAATTCAAATCTTAAAAATGTTTAAATTTAAAAAATATTCACATTTGACAAATATTCAAATTTAAAAAATGTTCAAATCTAAAAAATGTGTGAACTTTATAAATATTTGAATCTGAAAAGTTTGAATTTTAAAAATGATTAGATCTAAAAAAATTCTAATAAGAAAAAATTCAAATTAAAAGTTGTTCAATATTCAAAATGTTCAAAATTCGAAAAAGTTCAAAAAATGGAAAAAAAGGTTCGGATTTAAAAAGTTCGAAAATGTTGAAAATTCAAAAAACTGGTAAAAAATGTTGGAAAACACTTCAAACCGAAAACCTGAAGAAAACCAAAGCAAACCAGAGAAAACCCTGAGGAAAAAATACAGTGCTATCGCTAATGGGCCGGCCCACCCCATCTATCGCTTCAGGCGGGAGCGAATCGCTCCCGTAGTGAGCGGGGAATAGGGAACACCTCCTAGGATACCCCCATCAACACTTCGGAGAACCCTATTTTGTGGCGACTGTATTATGGGTCGGCCTATTTTTTCCCCTCATGGTGCTTCTTTCTTTGTGTGCGTCGAGAAAAACCTATTTATCTCTCCTTAGTGATGGCGCATAGGCATCGCATGCATGCGAGCTTGGTGGGCCATGGCACATTAGCGAGCCAAGCAACACAAAGTTCGTGTGTTAGTTTTTGCTAGTTTTCCTGGTTCTTTTGTTTTTGCTAGTTTTTTTGGGTTTCTTTTGGTTTTTTGTTTTCTATCTTTTTGTATCTTTTTTCATTGGAAATTCAAACATTTAAAAAATACAAATATTTTAAAATATGAACATCTTTTTAATATGAACAAGTTTCTCATTCAAACAATTTCCAAAAAATTAAATTTGAGTTTTTCGAATTTTGAAATATTCAAATAAATTTGAAAATTTAAACAATTTTGAACTTTGCTTTTTTAAAATTCAAACATATTTCAAGTTTAAACAATTTTAAATTTGAATATTTTTCAGATTTAAATACTTTTCAAATTTAAACCATTTTAATTGAACATTTTTCAAATTCGAATTTTTTTCAAAATCTGGAATTTTTTCTTAGAAAAGGTAAAATACATGGTAAGTCATCGAACTTTTCCGTATATTTCGATTTGATCATTATATTCGGAGAAGTGATATTCATGGTCATCAAAGACGCGCACGTGTGTCAGGTACCATCACCAGATAGGTTGAAGCTAAGTATGGCCGTCGAGCAGATAGAGGCTGGAGGCGGAGCAGGGGATGCCATCGTCGGTTGCAGCTGCGCACTGGAGCATTCCACGCGCGGGGGAGGTCCGGCCCAAGGCGAGCAATGCCCACGCGCAGGCAGGGTTCCGAATCCTGTCCTCACCGTCGGCGCGCGCTCTCCACGCCGCGGCTACTGACGGCGCCTACGGGAGGTCGGCATTCAACACGATGTGCAGTGTCAGCGAGGACCGGCCCGCGAGATCCGTGCGGCCATGAGATGTGGCGCGAGGAGTCCCTGGAGCTCGAGGGATTCCGGAGCAGTGGGGGTGCGCCGTGGGCTCTTCGTGCGGCCGGGACGCGGCGTGGGCCGGCAGCGAGCTCGCCGCGCGGCTCGTGGCCACGATACGGCGAGATGGGAACGCGGACGACGTAGTTGACGATGGCCGCCTCTACCTTGCCCGGCTGAAAGTAGACGCGATGCCCGTGTCCAGCTGAAGTGGCGGGGGAGACGGCGGACGGTCATGACCGGGAGTACGCTGAGCTGCTCCTCATGAACGCCATGAAGGCCTTCGAGTTCGCCGACACTTTCATGGGCGCGTATAGGGGCGATCCGCACCTCAGAGACGGCAGCTGCCCCTTGACTATGACTTCGACGGCGACGACGGGTATCATGTTAGTCTATTCCATTTTCTTGCTGCCCTTGGCTATCTGACAATCCATGGCCACAAGCCCACAACTATGCTTGATCACGAGAAACAGTGCATCGTACACACATCGTACTAATACAGCGTATATGATTGATATGCCGTAAGCAACAGGGTTGAATCTATCTCTCTCTCTCTCTCTCTCTAAACTTGCAGAATTCCGGTGTCTACTATTAGTAATTCGTGTTGAGCTTCTTCAGCGTTGAGACATTGTTGTGTCATGCAGGCTTACGTACTTCTGACACTGATGTGTTCTGTGCGTGTCGGAGGGCAGATAGGCCAGCGGCTTCCAGGCGCGCGCGTGGCCGCCATAGTCGTGGACGTCGTCATGCGGCAGTGGGAGCTCCCCCATGTCCGCTGCGCCTCCCCATGTCGCTCCTTGCAGCGACGGAGGCCGGACTTGATCTGAAGATACGCCGCCGGCAGCAGGCACGCCACCGTGTCGGGAATCAGTGTTAGAGCATCTCTAGCACATACCTTAAACCCCAAACTTCAAATAGTCATATCCAAGCTACCTAAACCGTTTTACGGGCTGAAAAAAGATCACAAGCTAGACGCGCGAAACGCGGCCAGCATAACAGCAAATTCGAAAATATGTTGTTATGCGGACCGTGTTTGACGCGTCTGCCTGAGCGATCGTTTTCCAGCCCACAAATAAAACCGCAACATAGGGTTTTGCAAATATCACAATGAATCAATTGATACAACAAATATTTTATACAATACAACAATAATCCGATTGTTCATTGTCATACAATACAGATAATAATCCCAATTACAACAAATGTTTTGATACAATATGAATCAAATGATACAACAATAGTTCAACATATAAAAAATAATTGGAAATACAAATAAATCCTAGTTGTCGTGCCTCTACCAATGATGTTGAATGAGATCTTGCTGAAGTTGTTTCGCTGACTTATCATTCTCAATCAGACGGTATGTTTCAAGAAATGACTGAACAATATCCAGATTTCTAGAGGTGTGACCTGGGTGCTAACATTATTAAAGAAAAATGATAAGTTCAAACCCCTCTCATCCTCGATGATCATATTGTGTAGAATCACACAAATGGTCATGATGTCGTTGAGTGTATCCATATCCCAAAATCTGGTTGGACTTCGGACTATTGCAAATCTAGCTTGCAAAAACACCGAAAGCTCGCTCAATGTCTTTTCGAGTTGCCTCTTGTGCTTTTGCAAACTCAGATTCAGCTCGGTTCCCTAGCTCCCTGATGTTTTTTACAAACGTGGCCCAATCAGGGTATATACCATCGGCAAGGTAGTATCCCATTGTGTACTCCCTCCCGTTGATGTATAGTTGCAAGATGGGGCATCACCTTTAGCTAGTTGGACAAGAAGATAAGATCTATGCAACATATTGATATTATTGAGAGAACCCGGCAAACCAAAAAAATTGTGCCAAAAATCCCAAGATCATGTGATGCAACTGCCTTAAGAACGATCGTTGGATATTTGATCCTGCCATAGTACAAGCTTTGACAAGCATTTGGACGATTTTTATGTCCAATGAATGCAATCAATGCTGCCAAGCAGACCCAGCCAACCTCCGTGTTCATTCCCCACCATTAATTTAATGGTATCTTCTTCATTGGGAGCTCGAAGATATGTCGACCCATACACATGTTTCATAACCTTGCAAAAATGACGGACATATTCCATCGTCATATCTTCACCTATTCGAAGATACTCATCGACATAGTCTGCCAGAATGCTGCAGGAGAAGATGTGCATGACGACATATATCTTTTGGTGTGCACGAAATTCCATGAGCCCGGTCGCATTCCGCTTGCGCTTGACGTATTGCTCTCACATGCATCAACGATCTTGTTGAACAAAGATCGTCGCACTCGGTACCGGCCGCGAAATAGATGGGGCGATATGTCGATACCTCGACGAAGTAATCCCGCATGAGCAAATTGTCCCCTAAGAGTACGGTTTTGGGGGATGCACATATCGTCCCATGGTTGACCCCTTCCTCTTCTTCAGCCTCACGTCCAAGATCTCCTTCGCCGTGAGGATCACCGCCATTTGCTCCACATCGTCGTCGAGCGACTCCTCCAAATTGGAGTCATCGGAGGAGGACGAATCCTCCAACAAAAATGGCGCGCACGGGTCATCTGCAAGCGCAACAACAACAAGGAATCAGCAGGTCGGTGGTGGCAAATCCGCAGCCACGATGAGTTGGGCAGAGTTCATATCGAGCAACGGTGAGGAGTCCGCGGAGGCGGCGAATCCGCGGCCGATTCTGGCCGATTTTGTTGGGGATGCGGGTGAGCCGGCGGGTGGAACGGCCGCGGCGAGGCGGCGCGAATGTTCCTGCCGGGTAGAATCAGAGGGGATGGCCGGGACGCGGTGTGGGCCGACAACGGCGCGCGGTGGTGGGAGCTGGGAAAGGAGGGAAGTGGAGGAGCTGAATGTTCCTTCGCGCCAACGTGGGGAAAGGGATGGAATTCACGCTCGCACAAACTCGTCAGCGCGAGAACATGGGGTTTCCGCGGCATGAAACTGAATGGCCCGGGCTTTTTTTTGTATGGGATACAATGCGGTATCTGAACTAGTCCATATTTTCCATCCATAACCAAAAAAACATCGATTATTATGTGGATAGAGACCCGATGCGGTGTCTACTAGAGGTGTCCTTACGTCGGGAGGGCCAAGCCGTCGTGGGAAAGGAGCATGAGGCTAGTTGGAACGTGCTGCCACTGCCAATGAGTCCCACGCCACCATGTTAGCAAATAGTACGTAGCTACAACGTATCCGACGATGGTACGTGACACACGTGCGCGTGTTTGATGACCGTAAATATCACTCCTCTAAATACAATAATCAAAGTGAAATATACGGACAACTTCAATGACCTGCCATGTATTTTACTCTTTAAAAAATAATAGAAAAAGGTAAAAAATGTTGAAAGCGAAACGTTGGCTAGGCTGGCCCAAAATGGAGGCATACGAGGGCGGGAGGTATCCCCTCCCGCACTACCATGGTAAGTAGGGAAACCCTGGGCGTCGCCTCTTTTCGTCTTTCCTCTTCCCGGGAGAGTGGTCCTCTGGATTTACCTCTGCCCCCTTCCCGGGGTTTCTCTTTCCATCGGTTTCTTCTGATTTTCTCTCGTGGGATTTTTTAGGTCGTGGCAACTGATCGGTGTCTTGGGAATTAATAAGCTACTCCCTTTGTTCATTTTAATTGTTGTAGTAGTGAATAAGAGTTAATTAAAAGAGAATGGAGGGAGTATTTCTTTCTTGGATCACCACATTGGTTTTCAGAGAGTAGAAGTATATGATACCTTGATCAGAGTATCTCACATAATGATGATACGCTGAGAAAAAAATCATATCGCAGGCATATATACCTGTTAGACTATTCATATTACTTGTAATCCACATTAGGGCTAGGGTTAGCCATTCGGTTTGTACCCCCATATAAACACTTGTACGGTTACCCCGAATCATTATCGATTATTGTTTTTTCAATCTATTATGGTATCCGACTATCGATCCTAGGGTATGGCAGCCCCTCCAACCCCGTCACCGCTGCTGCCCGGTAAATTCGAGAGGAAGGCAGCCCTCGCCACCCCCAATCTCGCTGCTGCGGCCCCCCTCCTCCTCTACCCTCTCTATAGCTCTACCAATACAGTACATATTTTATTTTACAAAATAATAAGTATGGCTATATTTGTGAGGCTGGCAGTTTTCCACGAATTAGGCTTCAGATACTTGAATTCTCTGAAAATTATCTAGCACGCAGCTTTATGAAATGCTATGCATTTTCAAGGTTACTTTTATGAATGCTCAGTTGTTGATTATTTATAATCACTCCACTAATTACGCTCTTCTAAGATATATGGGGTGACGGGATGCGTGGTTGCCGGCACCGGTTAACTAAGGTTGTGACGTAAGAGTTTGCTTTGCTCCAGAGATTTTTTTTCAGATAATACTCCTTTTGGCATCCATAGAATTAGAGTTATTGGGTGCTTATCTATTAAGTATGTACCCATTTTGTATCTGGTTCGTACAGTTATTGAGGTCAGATAATACTCCTTTTGGCATATATATGACGTGCAAGTGCATTAGTCATTTCATTGGCTCAAACGTAAACTGCTATATTTTTGCATTAGACTACTCGCAATGGGAGTATCATAGCTAGTATCATGCATCACATGCATGCAAAAAGCTGATGTGTCACATTAATAAATGAAGAAAGAGATGATAGTAGTATCATAGGTAGATAATGTATCATAGCACGTAGAACTAGAAAAATTAATGTCAAATCAATCTTGTACACACTTTTGCATTGAGATTCTACAAATCACTAAATATAATTAACTTATGATACTACTATATGATACTATGCATTGTGAAGATAGTATCACACACTAATATCATATGCATGGGAGGAGGCGTTTTGGCTCATAGGAGCAAATGCTCCCATTATACAAAATAATTAAAAAATAATTTTAAAAATGGCAAAAAATTCTAACATAAATTTTTTGGTGTACATCATGACATTCTATGTTAGTGCACAAGTTTTCGTGGAGAAACAACATTTTATGTGGCGTGTACAAAAAAGACAAAAAAATGTCCTGTACGTAGTCATATTATAGCATCAAAATTTGTCTTTTTTACAGGGGCCACAATTTTTTTTAGTTTTTTTTGAAAACTTGTGTACCAACATAAAATGTGTAGATGTACATGTAAAATTTTATTTTAGAATTTTTTGACACTTCGAAATGTTGATTCACATAATGGGAGCAAATGCTCCTATGAGCCAAAGTGAATATCCCCATATGCATGATACTACTATATGATAGTCCCCATTGTGACTAGTCTTATATGTAGTCTTTAATAAACACGACATCTGATTGGATAAATCTAACTGGTGGCAAAACCCACATGGCAGGTTAATTGGTTTTGGACACTACTTTGACTACTATATACTCCCTCCGATTGAATACGGCGCCTTTGTTTTTTACGTGTTTTTTGTTTAACTAAGAATTAATTTAAATATATAAAGATTGTTTGTATGAAATCAACATCATTAGAAAGTGCTTTTCAATACGAATCCAACAATACTAATTATATATAATATAATCAAGATTTTGTTGCTCAATTTTTATGGTCAAAGTTTGTTTTGAAATACGCGTACGCCTTATTCCTCAGGATGGAGGTAGTAAATAGGATGGTAGACAGTTTTCTGAAAATTCACTCTAACGCGAGCTCTTATGGTTTCAGGGACTTCAATCCTAGGCATAATTATTAGTATGTTTGAGAAATTAATACAGCTGGGATTACGCACAGCGGCAGCGGTGAAGGCATATTCAGTAGTTCCTTCCTTGTTGTAAATATTGGAAGATTTTCAAACAGAAGTATGTGATCATCAGTACGAATGGTAATTTTTTAAAATTCTAACATGGTGCATGTTTCTTTGACCATTTGCCTATAGATTTTACTTACCAATGTAGTATAGATCTTTGTTTGCAAAGGAAGTATTCTCTGTAGAGCTACTCGAGTATTCCACAGAAAAATTGTAGCCCTTACCATTCTTTCCATGGATGGTGATCCATGCCATATCTCACTAAAAGGATTATGTTGTGATTGAAGCTGGGTTTTTTATATAGTTCCCTGATTTATATATAGAAATTCCACATCATAATGTCGAGTCATCATCTATATAGATTGATGGAATGGTCAATTCTTTATAACTAGGGAGTACTATCAATACATTCTTGTATACTTATTTACAGTTCTCATTTTAGTTGTCACTAAATCTATCATAGGTGTATGTTTGTCTTTCCAAGGGAAAATGATAATTAATATAGGAGTGCCTCTTCCGTTCAGAAGTTTCATGTCTCCACCTACCTGTCTAGGCGACAGAATGTGGCCACACATGTTGCCCTCAGGCTCAGTATGTACAATCTTAAGAACCAACATTCATCAACCTAAGAGTACGTAATACATAGTACCCGGAAACCCCTGCTACTTCCACCAAGACATACCAATCTTATATACATACGAAGAAAAAATATGTGAATGGTCAAGTTGCATATTTTCTTCTGGAACAAACTGGAACCCATCGAGAAACTTCTGAGATTTCAATGGTTTGTCCTGCATTCTGCATTTCTTTGCTCACATTGGGGCAAAAACTTGACTAGGTATCTATTGAGTTCCATGCTAGATGACTAACTTGTGTATCTTCGTCTCTTTGAAGAGAGTCCAGTGTCAAAACAAAATGCTAAAGGTTGAAGGTGAAGTTGTGATTATTTTTTTACCTTGTTTCACTTGTGATTTCCTTTTGACTTTTATGCAGAAAGAGTGCCACCGAAGGTGAAGGGCTTTCAGAGGGACATGTTCGACATGTTCAATGATATTATCTATTCTCTCGAGGGTTACCTAACCAATTTTTTGGAAGATTTTCTCAAGGTATTGTACGATCGTGCACTTCAGATCATCTGATATAGCAGTATTATCTTGAGCAAGTGCATAATATCCACTGAACATTAAATGTCACTATCTTTTAATAGTGACATATGTGACATGCTGATATAGTAATATAATATCTGGTTAACCTATCATTATGTACTGAATTTATTTGAAATCTTTTATCATATTGTGCAAGAATTTGAAACCTAGAATGCATTTGGTATGCACCTTTGTTGTGACACACCCTTCTTTAATGGGAAATGAAAATATACTGGAATATTAGATGAATTCCAGTGAGCTATATCTGTTATTTCATCATGGTGCAAGTTACTCCTGCCACCGGTACCTATTAGGCAAACTAACACTGGCCACAACTTATACAGCACACATGCGTGCTCATCTCTCATGCCTCATTAAGCCCTACGTTCAGCTTGACGCCTAATCCGCAGTAATAGCACCAAACACATGGCCTTTTGTGATATGTTTTAGTTTATATAATTATTTATACTTCAGCCAGCAGATAGTACTACCTCCATTTCAAAGCTTAAGGTTTATATTATTTTTTAAAAATATTATATAAATTTAACTAAGTTTTTATCAAATATTATTAACATGCAAAATACAAAATTAATATTATTAAATAGATAATAAAATATATTTTCGTATGGTATCTACAAAATATTATATTTTTTGATAGATTATTCTAAAATTTTAATCAAATTTTTACTTAGTTTAATTTTTTTTAAAAATATAAGCCTTAAGCTTTAGGATGGAGGTAGATGCTATATGGATCACAAATTTTAAAATGCATGGTAGGTAGCGTTCCATTTGAGCTGTTTCTGTTATTGCAGTGTCTACAATAAACAAGATGACATATCCATGGTATTTTGCAGACCTTAGCTCTATCATTTTTATGTTCCATTTTCAAAAAAAAAAAAGCAATTTTTCATCCACTAGCCAGAGCACAAGCGTGGCGTGCCGCCGAGTCTTAACATGAGAACGAAGGTGTTTTATTGATGGGAAAATATATACAGAGGCACCGCACAACCATCGTTTCCGTGCGGCGCGTCATGAGGAAATTGCATCGCTCCCTATAGAGACCGCTCCACCCACGTCACCTTATCTTTTCACGGCTTCTCTCATCCACATAATTCTCTCCCTCAGTTTACACACGGAGAGAGCCAGAGCTCCGGAGCAGAGAGGTGCCGGACCACCGCATCAGAGGGCTGCCACGGAGAGGCGTCGAGCGCCGCCTCAGGAGCGCAGGAGGGGGCGCCTCGTAGGGGCTCTGCCAATTCGCCGCCGACGAGAGGCGCGTGGACAAGGCTCACCGTGGTGAGGGCTTCATCAGGCTGCCGCTGACGAGCGAGAGGAGGTGGCGCGTCGAGGTGAAGGCTCCGCCGCCACCGACGAGCTTGAGGATGAGCTGCGAGCTCTACGGAGGGAGGGCTCCGCCAAGCCGTCGTAGACGGGCGCGAGCCAAGCCACCGCTGACAAGCCCGATAAGGAAGCGGACGAGCACGCGCGCAGCGGCGAGGAGAGCACCTACGACTAGCTAGCACGCCATCAAGTTCGCCACAGAGTGCGCATCAAAGGAGGCCGATGTGCTGCCGTCGCTGCTGTTTCCCCTCTCCGGTTCTCCCCCTGAATTTCAATTTGTTTTGCTGTTCATTTATGAATTGTGCATTGTGAAATTGGAAACTAGAAGCTACTATGAACACAGTTAGGTAATTTAATCTGGTTGTTGTTTGTTGTGAAACTGATAATCATGACAAAATAATCTGATAGCTGGGACTGCTAGCTATCTTTTTGCTAGAAATAATATGTTAATTATGAACAATTAATCTGGCAGCTGCTATATATATAACCTGGGGACGACTGCATATTAACCTGCTCTAATATCTTGTATGAGAAATCTATGATGATGCTCTGGAATAGTATGGTAATCACACTAGTTTAATCTGGTAATCACTCTATGTAATCAGTGACTAAGTTCTGCATGCATAACCTAGCGCCCATGATCTTTTTTTATCTTGGTAGCTAAGTAGTCTATAATCTGTTAATCATGTGATGATAATATGGTAATTAATAACAGGAAAAAAATGTTATCGAAACATATTGATATGAGATTTAGTTTCGAAGATCTCGATGCGATGAAGCCAAGGGTGAAAGCGGATCATCTGTCGAGTGAATGGTTTGAAAGATAAAACTTTTCTAAATTCGAATTTCAGAGAAACCTTTTTACTGACACATATGTACGTTCACCGTGCACCATAAGAGAAAGGTAAGGAGAACTGCATGCAAACAGCCGCCGCACAGGTAGGCTCCCGTGCGGCGCCGCCGGGTAGTCAAGCCGGATTTACCCCAGACAAGGCAATGCCATACACTGCTAATTTTTTGCGCGGTGATCGATCGATGGCGCAATACCGTTCCTCGAATCCTGCATCTGATCGTACGTACGTGATTGCTTCTTCTGAGCATTAACGAGAACGTAGTAACATGCTTGCTTCTTCTCAGCATCGATCGCCCACTAGTTCTCGATCGTATATCTATACGTACTCCCTGCCGGCCGGCCGGTGGCTCACGTGGATTCGGTGGCGGCGAACGTGAACCCCGATCCTCGCAGCGCATCCTCCGCGATCTTGTCCAGACGCTCCGCCATCGCCGGCGTCAAGTAGTTGCTCCAGTCTCCCGCGACCCCCTTCCGGAAGAAAGTTTCATTCCTGAAGGTTCTCTGAGAACCACTCTTGTTCCCCTCCATGTTCTTCAGGGCATCCATGCTGCATATCTCCACGATGTCCTGCACGACCCCCGCTGCCTCTTCCTCGCCGGAGAAGCCGCACCCCATGAACTCCGCCAGCTTCCTCACGTTGCCCGCGGGGTCACGCAGCATGTCTTCGTACCTCAGGAATAGCACCTCCTCCGGCCGCCTCCGGCTCGCCTCCCAGTAGCCCGCGACGTGATGCCACTGCGGCCCGTAGAAGGCCCGGCCGTCGCAGAAGAACTCGAACGCCTCCTCGATCGTGTAGGCTTCATCCGCGAGCTTCTTCTTTGTGAAGAACCACATGGACACCAGCGCGTCCTTGGGGTCCCTGCAGATGTACACGATCCGGCCACCGGACCCGCCGTCCACCGACGTGACGCGCGCCGGTAGGAGGGTGTAGGGAATGTGCGTAGCCAGCACTCGCGGCGAAGGGAGCGCCTCGAGCACGTCGCCGTGGTCATCCCACTCCAAAAACTTGACGCAGTCATGGGGGTTGCAACGACGGAGCGGGTGGTCAGCATGGCGTGGCGGGTGCTTCACGCGGTTGAGGGTGGCGAAGGCCAGGGCCTTGAGCCAGGTGGTGCCGGACTTGGGGAAGCTGGCCAGGAGGACGTCGGACGGCCTCGGATTGAACCGCGTGTGTGCGGCGGCTACGCCAGGGAGAGTCGACTCGGGTATCCAGAAGCCACCGTACTGCCTGAGCAGGAACGGCGGGCACCGTGTCTCGAGCGGGAGCGAGGAGATCACGATCTCGGCCATGCCGTCGTCGTGAGGAGACGCGGCCATTGATAGGTGTGTTTTCGGTGCATTGCTGCTTCTGTCGATCTGCCCGTATTTGTAGATTACATGCATCATTATCATTCTCTAGAGATAGCTCTCCACGCTTGCTTCCCGCGTGGATTGGAGCTGCTTTAGTTTATTTCAGACAAGTTGTTAATCAAGTACAGTAGTACTAGTAGGATGATACCATACCGTTGACTGATTGATATCGATCTACTCGTGTTGTTTTGCGATCGAGCACCTTCATGTACATCATGTATGACGTAGCGGTGTATCTTCATTAGTTAGGATGTCGATCTCGATTTGTCATTGCTTTTTTCCATGTCGAGTTTGCGAGTAATTGTTTCTTTGATAAAGGATGTTTTATTATTTAAATTTAGGCTTTACACCCTGCTTCTGCAAAACACAGCTGTACACAATCCAAAAAAAAAACCCGATACAATTAATGATCATCATGATGCTGCATCGATGCCTAAGAGGATATTGGTCCAATCCCGAGATTAAGTTGTCACCCATGTTAGAATAAAATCGCTTGTCATGTCGTCAAACCATGTAGATACCTCCATAAACATGCCACAATTTTCCATACACTGAACAGACGACCATGAACGGCGCAAAATACTACACCGGTAGATGATCGGCATAAGTGAATAATTTTTTGCATTAAAAATAACATCATTTATACATATCCAAAGCGACCAAATGACGGCAAGTGTTGTCACCCTAATAATTAAGTACTTTAAACATCTGATCCACCCCATTAAGCCAATTAACGAAAATGTTGGCAACACTTGGTGGTGGATATGAGGTAGAATCTATTCGGATGATTGATCATATAGACCTTGCGAAATGGCATTGAAAGAGTAGATGGTCTACTGTCTTATCATCAAGACAGAATACGCATCGCGTACTTCCTTGCCAATTACATTTAATAAGATGGGTTTTGCTAATTCTCAGTTAGTTAAGTGCTCAGTTAACTGCAAATCCATTATCGCGTGGTACACGTGATAAACTATTCAAACCAACAACAAAAAACTGCAAATCCGTTAGATCTTAGGCTAATTAGTGTTTTTTTTGCGATAATTAGGCTAATTAGTGTTGTTATGTGTTTGGTGTTGTTTTCTTCAAGCTAGTGGGCCAGTTTGATGTCGTTTGACTGTAAACAAAATCCCGTCAGAAAGTTTGACATCGTTTGCACCATCTGCTGGGCCAAGAATTGGTAACTACATGCCTCTGATAGTCTGATAGTGTTAACCAACATGCAAGCGAACATTAGTGGAGACAGGCCTTCAGTCCCTGGTTTTCCAACCGAGACCTAAAGAGCGGACTAAAGGTTGTTTAGTTTCGGGCGGCTTAAAATCTGGGACCAAAGCTACTCCGCGTGGCTGCGATACATCGTTTGGCAGGAGGGCTTTTAAGTCCCGGGTTGTAAGCCCAACCGAAACTAATGATTATTTTCTGAAATGTTTTTCTTTTTTAGAATTTTATTTCTTTAATTTATTTTTTCTAATTGTTTAACTCATTACTCTCTCATTTGGATCATTTTAACACTAATTACACTAACTTTGATACTCTCTCACTTGAACCATTTTAAACACTAATTACACTTCATCTAGTCAAATTGTAGACTTGGTCACATCCCGGGTCGGTCACCCATCCTCACACTTATAGCTGGGCATGGGCAGCCCGGCCCGGACGGCCCGACCCGACCCGGCCCAAAAATCCCGGGCCGGGCTTGCATGTCGGGCCGGGTTCGGGCCTGAATTTGAAGCTCGAAGATTGGGTCGGGCCGGGTTCGGGCTTGAAGAAAACAGGATTTTAGCCTAGTTCGGGCCGGGCTTGTCGGGCCGGGCCGGGCTTTTGTCACTTTGGGCCGGGTTCGAGCCTGATTTGCAAGCCTGAATGTTGGGCCGGGCCGGGCTCGGGACTGGGAAATTAGGTTCAGGCTTTTTCGGGCTTGGCCCGAAACCCGGCCCAGCCCGAAGAATGCCCAGGTGTACTCACACTACTCCACCCTCAGCACGCTTAACTCCTCAGTTCTTTCCTGTGCTCCCGCGAGTGTGATTCTATCTTGTTGTAAATACTACCATATCGATCATATTAACTCTTATACCATTGTGTCACACTTTTGAATGTTTTGAAACCGAAAAAAAATTATTTAAGCAAACAATAATGAATAATATCATAATGAATTCTAATGAAAATAAAATAAGCAATAAACCTATTTATTATTATTATTAACAAATAATAAATGCATTATTCATATAATATGGCATAATTAATAACTTTAAATCTGTAAATGGCAATTGGACAAATAATATATCCATTATTTTTAGAAAAATGTGAAGAATTTGAATATTAAATAATTTAACTTTCATTCATATTTTATTATTATTGTCAAATAATATATGCATTACTCATATAATATGGCATAATTAATAACTTTAAATTTGTAAATCGCAATTGGACAAATAATATATCCATTACTATTAGAAAAATGTGAAGAATTTTAATATGAAATAATTTAACTTTCGTTCATATTTTATTATTATTATCAAATAATAAATGCATTATTCATAATATGGCATAATTACTAACTTTAAATCTGTAAATCGCAATTTGACAAACAATATATCCATTATTATTAGAAAAATGTGAAGAATTTGAATATGAAATAATTTAACTTTCATTCATATTTTATTATTATTATCAAATAATAAATGCACTATTCATATAATATGGCATAATTAATATCTTTAAATCTGTAAATCACAATTGGAAAAATAATATATCTATTATTATTAGAAAAATGTGAAGAATTTGAATATGAAATAAGTTAACTTTCATTCATATTTTATTATTATTATTATTATCAAATAACAAATGCATTATTCATATAATATGGCATAATTAATAACTTTAAATCTATAAATCACAATTGGACAAATAATATATCCATTATTATTAGAAAAATGTGAAGAATTTGAATATGAAATAAGTTAACTTACATTCATATTTTATTATTATTATCAAATAATAAATGCATTATTCATATAATATGGCATAATTAATAGCTATAAAGTAATTGGATGTGCTACCAGCAATATGTCAATCTCCCCACCTCCACCTCTAGGCGACTCTCATGGCGATCTCCCAATCCACCACCCCTAGCCACAGCCTAGCCGACGATCTTCCTCCATGGATCACCTCGAAGACTCATCTTCAAATCTCAGGTCCGTTACAAGTGCTCCACGTCTGTCTTCCCTCCCTCTCATGCACATGGATTTATTATGGTGATATCATTTGGACGTGCCAATTTCTTCCTCAACATCCATAATGTGGGATTGGCATTATCTGCATGTTTGTTCCAAGGCTATTGGGTTCATGATCTGTCACCTGAGATCATACATCGGCAATGGTGGTCCGAATTGGAGAAGAGAAGAACAAATCAGGTACAAGGAACAAGATCACGAGTGGACTGTTGTTCAATGCAAATCTTCAAGAATGCATGGCCCTCGGCATGCAGTATTTATCGCAGATCACATACTAATGTTTATCATGTTGTGGGTCTTAATTTTAACCCCATGCATTATCAACGTCAATCTAAGGTCAGTACAATTAATACTATGGAGGAAGTTCACCAGTATCGTATCCGGAAGTCCAACGTACCTGCTAATCATAATAATTCAAATCTGTCATCTTCTTCGGTTGCAGCGTGATGGTGGAGCGTCGGGTGCAGCGTGATGGTGGAGCGACGGGTGCCCCAGGACTGAGTGAATGAAGATATGTAAAATATACAAGGAAATATGTCGCTAGTTCATACACATAGTTCATACATAGTTCGATAGACAGACACATAGTTTATATACATAGTTCGATAGAAAGACGCATAGTTCGATACACATAGTTCGATAGAAAGACACATAGTTCGATAGAAAGACACATAGTTCATACACATAGGTCGATAGAAAGACACATAGTTCATACACATAGTTCTTCAAATGTTGAGACGATCAACATGGCTATTGTAGCCAACTAGCTTCCAATAACTCCTAGCCATCTCGAAGCCCAGACGAGGGTCCAGGACGGCATAACGCACTTGCTCGTAGTTCAATGGAACATTGGCCCACCCAAATATCAGTTCATCTTCTTTTTCTTCCACGACGTCCTTCTTCTTGTACTTCTTCCTCTTCTTCTTCTCGAGATTTGTCCTAATGATAGAATTCACCAGATCATATAGACTCGGAATTGGATTGTTGGTGGAAGTCGGGAGTATCATCTGGAGGTCAAACGCAGAAGTAATATGAATATCGTAGTGACTCAGCATTTCCACATCCTTGTCGATAGCCGCGCTAAAGAATTTTATGGTCTCGTCCTGCAAGAACTCCTTGAGAACTTGTGGCACTTCATCAGCCCGACAAATATGGAATACCAAATTCTCGGACGCCACCGAAAGTTGAAGGACGAAGGCGCGCTGATTACCTTCGCGAGGGTTGGTGAACTCGCAGTCCATGCCGACGCACTTATTTGGTGCGTTGTCGAGGTAGCCCCTCTTCACGGCGTGGATCCACTTCTCCACCCTTCTTGCACGGAGGGCAACCGTGATCTTGAAAGACATCCCTTCAGCCATGAGGTTGTATACCCGAGTTCGAGGATGATACGTCTCCAACGTATCTATAATTTCTGATGTTCCATGCTAGTTTTATGACAATACCTACATGTTTTGCTTGCACTTTATAATGTTTTTATGCGTTTTCCGGAACTAACCTATTAACAAGATGCCGAAGTGCCGGTTCTCGTTTTCTGCTGTTTTTGGTTCCGAGAAAGGCTGTTCGGGCAATATTCTCGGAATTCGACGAAACGAAGACCAAACATCATAATTCACCGAGACGGACC